>NC_137009.1:28018141-28368141 GCF_032717465.1 Coenobita brevimanus
CTCTCTCTCTCTCTCTCTCTCTCTCTCTCTCTCTCTCTCTCTCTCTCTCTCTCTCTCTCTCTCTCTCTCTCCATTACACTGGCTACTATTTTGAACTCTTCCTCAGCACTGTCATCATCCGGGCTTGAAACCCGTTTGCCACAACCATTTCACCCATGTCCAGTCCAGTTGTCTATTGCAGTGATGTGGTAGGTGGTGGCATGCATCATCACAGAGTGCGGTAGCCACTCTGTAAGTAGGAATGGTGCATGTTCAAAATGTCGTCCTGTAGGCTACATAGGGTATAGGAGAATTCATGCAAAAACGGTTGCAAAGCCCAGGTCTAAGCTTATGAACTAAACGATCTTCGCTATTCAAGTGCAAAACTACTCGCAAAAACTTGCTAACCTTTATAGGAGTCACAAAATCAAGTTGCAAAAATTTGGATTTTTGTTCTATCTTTTCTTTCTTCTTCATCAGTCATAACTTCAAAACAAAAAGGCATATGCTTTTTGTCAAATGTAAATGTTTGTTTTCATTTTTAGAAAAACATTCATGCTACGGTTTCCGAGTGACTGAAAACAGCATCACGGTCACCCGTAAGTACGCCATTTTGCGCAATATTGGCTGGCTACAGCTCACTTCTTGCATAATTCCTTGCCTGACAGTCACCAGCTGATGAGTGCAAGTGTGCAATATAGGAAGGTATTGGGCACTTGCAGTCGATGGTAGTCTGCTGGGCGAGGTTCTTCAATTTTTGTATAAATTATGTAAATACATTATATTATCTTGCTTAAGTTATTCTAATTAGGGACGACAGCTGACGTATATGGAAATGTTCCTGACTCGTCTGGTTCCCTTTCATATATTGATGTCCCCTATATTAGGTTGTGCCTCGACTGACAGTCATCAGGTGATGAGTGCAGGTATGTAATGTAGAAAAGCATTACATATCTGCAGTCGATGGTGTTCTCTTGGTCGAGGCTTTTTGAACATTAGTGTAGGTCTAGTTATTTGTCTCTTAGGATTTAGTATAGGTTAGCGATTTGTCTGTTAGGTGGTTAGTTTTAGGGTCTTTAGATTAGGTATTTTGTTTATAAGTAATATAAGGTTAAAAATATAAAAAAATAAATAAAAATAATAAAAATAAAACTACAAAAAAATAATAAAATAAAAATTATTATATATATATGTACGTGTGCATGAAAGTGTGTATGTTCATATGCATGGATGTGTGTATGTATGTATGTATGTATATATATATGTTTGTATATATATGTATATATGTGTCAATATATATACATATATATATATTTGCCTTAATGACCAGAGGCTTCGGCCTCAATGGTCGATAGGAAAAAAAAAAAAAAAAAAAAAAAAAAAAAAAAAACTTCTTGCACGAGAAGGCACCCTCATTTCAGTCTGTAAGTATGCTATGCATGTAACAATCCAAATCTAACACTTATCTTATGCATAATTATACTTCCACGGAAAGATAAAAGACTAGACAACAAAAATTTTATTTTAAAATTATTGTTATGAAGTAGGAATGGCAAAAATGCACATAGATGAAAAAAGCACAGAAACAAGAGACCATGCAGGATGGAAGGAGATTTGGAGACCTATACCCATTACTACATTCCACCAGCTACAAGTCTGTAGCAAAAATATGGAACGTAGTAATGGGTATGGGTCTCAAAATCTTCTCCTATCCTGAATGCTCTCTTGTTACCCGTCCCCGCCCGGAGGGGCTCGGGGATGGGTATTGTTTTCAATCGGTTTGTCTATTTGTTTGTTTGTTTTTGTCTGCCTGTCTCCCTGTTAATAACTTGACGCGAAAATTACTGTTGCGATTCTGACTAAAATTATCGGGATGATCGATGACCTTCAGGTCACCTGATGATATTTTTGACCAAAGTGTGCCACGGCCCAGGCTGTAGACCGAAGAAAATTTTTTAAAAATGGGGACGGGCAAAAAGATTTTTTTTTTCCATAACTCCTTTCAAATTCGTCATATGGACATGAAACCAAAACCTAAAGGTGCATCTTTCACATCTGCATCCTATAACATGCCTCACTACATGAGGGAGGTCATCCCCCAGTTAGCGGTAGGGGGGGTCAATGTCACTTGGGCCATGCCTAAAATTACAAATGGGCACGAAATCGTCATTTTACACCCGATTTACTCCAAAATTTATGTGACATCTTTCAATAGATATCCTGTTGTGTTTATACGTCAGCAGTAAAATGACGGCCAGGGACGTGTTTGCTGTGCCATGGTACCGCTTCTTTTTTCTGTGCTTTTTCCACCTCTTGTCTGTGTACTTTTGCCATCCCTACTTCTTAACAATCATTTTTGAAGAAAATTTTCGTTTTCTATTCCACTAAGTTGATTCAGTGCTGCCTTCACCTTTTTCATTTTATTTGTCCGCCCACTTCTCTTCCCGTTGCTTCCTTTCCTTCTAGTAAGTTTTTATTACTCTTTCTTCCACTTCAGACGGCTCTACACTGAGTGAAATGTCTGATGGGTTCCTGTAATCCTGCTCAGACAGATTGGGGTTGAACAACAACAACAAAAACAATAACAGCACCTAAGTTCACGTTTGTAGTATTACTAGTAATGGGCGATATTATTCATACAGACTTCATTAGCCCCTTCATTTCTTGAAGTTAAATAAAATAGTCTGTTGGCAGCTAAAATGTGTCCCCAGACTGAAGGGGCTAAACAGACTCACTTGTTTGTGTTTAGTCTGAGTCTATATTATGAACAAATTATCAGCAACAATAATTAGTGGTCTTCTATTCCTTTATTTCCAGTATGATTAGAGCCTGAATGTTGATACTGGATGGACCCTTGACTCCCCTGCACTTCATATTCATTATAAATGCTTAAGAATAATACTGCCAGATCCTGTTAAGTTCAAGAAAACTTATTTGCATATTATGTATATTAAACTTTGTTTCTAGTTACTATATAGCTAAAAAGTTCTCCTATAAAATGAAGGTTTTTGTTCAGTATATCACCAGAATATGTTTACTGGCTTAACACTGATCATCAATAAACTGAAGTGTTTTTAGTAAATGATTTACAAGAAAAATTACTGTGTTGCTCATATTACAGTACATTAAATTTATACAATGCACATACTTACTTTTAATGGTATTCTAAAAAAATGTGTTCGTTACTGAACATACTGTAGATTTTCGGCAAATGAATTAAGCAATTATCCATAAAAGTATACATAGAACCACATTTTCATGGTTGATATATAGTTTATCTATTATTCCATCACAAGTACAACTTTTTTACTGTTTTCTCAACAGACACGAAGATAGTGTCTTTGACAGTCGTCCTTAGCTGGGAAACAATATCCTTCCTAACCTCATGCCACAGTAGTTTGTCAAGTTGATACAGTGTACAGTCGCTCAAAAAAGTATCCTCCCATATGAACCCAGGACTTCACAATGTGTCGGGCGATTGAGGCAGTGTCGGTATTGTTAGCAAGCCTGGTTCTCTCAAATATCACGATAGATTCGGTACCTCATATCTAGATTCGAAGTTTGAGTCGAGGATTTCAGATATCCGATACAGAGTCTATATTGTTCTGTTCTACTCATACAGGCTACGCATCGGAAATACATGAATAATTCCATTTCATATATCCGAGATAATTCCCTTATTATATTTCACAAGGGCATAATGATTCCATACGACACTCTAACTCGTACACCGCTACGCCGTATGTAAACCGGGGCTACTAACAGATCTCACGCTCACTTAATATTCTCCATATTTCTTCGTTCGTTGTGTCAGATTGACTCACGGCACCTTTGGGAGGATACTTTTTTGGGCGACTGTACACAGGTCTCCAAATATCCATCCATCCTTCATGCCAACATAGTCTGTCAAGGTTGAGAAGTATGCAGTAATCTACAAATATTCATTCATTCTTCATGCCAATGCGTTTGTCAGTTTGCTCTTTGTGCACATATACTGTAGACACGTACCCATCCACCATTCATGCCAACACAGGTTGTCAAATATCTACAGTCTGCCCAAATCACAAATATAAACCCATTTATCTTGCTAATACCTAATGCCATATTGATATAGTGTGCACAGATTCACGGAAACACCCTACCACGCCTACCCATATCCCTTATTTATACTCCATTATTTGTAAAGTTATACAGTGAGCAAGGGCATAACTAGAATTTTATTAGTGGGTTGGCCTAGTGGTGGCCATACCCAGTTATGAAAGTGTCCCAGGCAGAGCTATTCAGTAATTCCATGGAAATATAGGCTGGCAACTAGGGTGGCAAGACAAATTTTAGGGGCGGCCAGTGGCACCTTTCTGGCTATGCCAATGAGAGTGATTGAGTATGAGTAGTTGTGGTAGGTAGTGAATTGAGACTGGGTGTGATTCTAGCTTAATGGATTATAGTTACATGTGGTGGAGTTAAAGTGAAGGAATATGGGCAGGTGTGAAAGAGTGTGAGTTGTAGCAGAGTGAAAGTATTATTTAGAATGAACTACAGGATAGGACAAGATGTAGCATCATCTTCAGAGAGATGTTATCTTCACTTTATTCTTGCTACTTCAGAACGATCTTTTTACTTTGTTCAGAGAATTTTGTAGTGACGGGGTTACAGTCTCCAAGAATAACACTGCGCTCAGAGATCTCATACCTCCGTCAGCGTCTATACCAGACAACTCAGAGCACCACCAACATTTCATCATGATACACAGAATTTAAATAAAATCCATCAATTTTTTTTTTTTTTAGATATCTTGTTGATAAGCAAATAATCAGGTCAGACGGGAGTAAATACGTAACTTCTTCCAACTTCGCTGGCGGAGGTAATAATCTCATTACATGCTAACTTCTTTCCTGAAGCTAAATAAAACCATCATAAGGCTACATGGATAAAATAAATATGTCCTACGATTATAGGAAAATTCAGGAAACATATTTTTTTTTTGTATAGTCATACTGCTGTACATTTATTGTTCATTTTAATTACACAACCATACTTCATTAACTGAATGATTATACTAAACTCTAGTAGGAAAGGAGATGCTTATGGCCACGTATAACCCATCCAGCTTGGAAAGTCTCTCTCAAACTATATAAAATGACCTGGAGATGGTATGAGTAAGATTAAATAGACGACACTATAATGAAGAAATTAAATAAGTTGTGGGTTTTTTTATGCGAGGAAGAAGAAACCTAAGGCTGCGGGCCTGCAATTATTGTTCCTTCCAAGAGAAAAACAAAATACAAGAGAGAGCTAAATTCAAGATCCGATCATTTCGAGATGCCTGGACACATTGCGTTTGAAAGACTGGAAATCATAGGAAGCAGGAAATACAGACAGAGGGAAACAGTTAAGGACTAGGAGTAACGGTTAACTCTTCCATTAGAGAGTTGGACAGAAAAGGGATGAGAGTTTGCTGCTAGACGGGTGCTACGCGCCCGTCATAGAAGTGGAGGAATGCATGCAGACAGTTCAGAGGAGCAGTGACCATTGAAGTAACGATAGAAAAGAGATAAAGATGCAACAGTGCGGCGAAGAGACAAAGGTTGAAGGGAGTCAGTAAGAGGAGGAGAGTTAAGGAGATGAAAAGCCTTTGACTCCACCCTATTGAGAAGAGCTGTATGCGGGGAGCCACCCCACACATGAGAGTTGTACTCCACACAAGGGCAGATAAAACCCATGTATAGAGTCAACAAATGTGCAGGGGTACAGAAGGAACGGAGTCGGTTTAGCACACTCAATCTCTTGGAAGCAGATTTTACAAGAGATGTAATATGATCTTTCCAAGATAAGTCCCGAGTAAATGAAACCCCATGCATGATCAAGGATGATGCAGGATTAAGCTGAATATTAATAGACGTTAGTAGGTATGCCTGTGGAAGATTTTGTCAGGTTGATAGGTGTAAAAACCGAGTCTCTGATGCATTAAAAACAAGATTGTTTTTACCCCAGTCAGAGATACGAGCCAAGTCAGACATTAGGCATGCCATAGCCTCATCCACTGTTTGTTGAAGTAACTGCTGAGATGGACGTTGCGGGAACCGAATGGAAAGGTGAAGGGTGGAGTCATCAGCATATGAGTGGATAGGGTTAGATGTACAGCTTAGAAGGTCATTGATGAATAAAAGGAAGAGAGTTGGTGACAGGAAAGAACCCTGAGGAACACCACTGTTAATAGATCGAGGAGAAGAACGATGGCCGTGTACACCAGCGGCTATAGCACGACCAGAAAGGAAGCTAGAGATGAGGGCACAGAAAGAAGGATAGAAACCGTAAGAGGGCAGTTTGGAAATTAAAGATTTATGCCAGACTTGACCGAAAGCCTTTGAGATGTCAAGTGCAATGGCAAAGCTTTCATCAAAGTCCCGAAAGGAGGATGACCAGGAGTCTGAAAGGTAGGTGAGAATCTCGCCAGTGGAGCATCCCTGACGGAACCCATACTGACGATCAGAAAGAAGGTTGTGATTTGAAAGATGCTTTAAAATTTTTCTATTAAGAATTGACTAAAAAACTTTTGAGATACAGGATGTTAAAGCAATTGGACGATAGTTAGAGGATTGGGAATGGCCACCCTTCTTTGGGACTGGCTGAATGAGAGCAAACTTCCAGCAAGAAGGAAAGGTACAAGTTGACAGACAAAAGCGAAAGAGTTTGCCTAGGCAGGGTGTAAGCACAGAAGCACAGTTCTTGAGAACAACAGGAGGGACTCCATCAGGCCCATATGCCTTATTAGTATTGAGGCCTGTGCTGGCAGAAAATACATCAGCTGAAGAAATTTTAATGTCAGCAATGAGGATGTCAGAGGGGGGGAAGTGATGGAGGAATAGTACCGGAATCGTCTAAGGTGGAATTGGAGGAGAAATTCTGAACGAAGACATCTGCTTTATCAGTGGAAGAAATAGCTACAGAGTCATCAGAGTAGAAAAGAGGAGGGAAGGATGTTGAGGTAAAGTTGTTAGAAAGATTTTTGGCAAGGTGCCAGAAGGAGCGGGAAGAATTCGAGCTGGAGAGTTGAGAGTATTTAGTATGGATGAAATTATTTTTAGCAGAGCAAAGAACAGACTTAGCACAATTCCGAGCAGAAACGTATAAAAGATGTGATTCAGGGGTGGGTTGGTTCCGGTACCTTTTATAGGCCCTCTCCTTGTTGCGGACAGCATTAGAACAAGCGTGATTAAACCAAGGCTTTCTTGCGTTAGTCAAAGGAAATGAGAAAGGAATGTATGCTTCCATGCCCGAGAAAATAACCTCCGTAATGTGCAAGGCACACCCAGATGGTTCCCGGCCATGGAAGCAATAATCATTCCAGGGAAAATCAAAGAATTACAGCCTTAGGGCCTCCCTATCTGCAGCTCCAAATTGCCACAGACGACGTTTCTTTGGAGGGTCCACAGGCCGTACCGGGGCGATAGGGCAGGTTAAGGTGATAAGGTTCTGATCGGAGGAGCCCAATGGAGAGAAAAGATTAACAATGTAAGCAGATGGATTAGTTGTAAGGAAGAGGTCAAGTATGTTGGAGCTCTCTCCAAGGCAGTCAGGGATACGTGTAGGGTGCTGTACAAGCTCTAGATCATTAAGGATAGCAAAGGTGTAGGCTTGTTCACCAGGTGGATCAGTGAAAGGAGAGGAGAGCCAAAGGTGGAGGTGAACGTTGAAATTTCCTAGAATGGAGATTTCAGAGAAAGATGAAATAGATAGAATGTGTTCCATCGTAGAAGTAAGATAGTCGAAGAATTTTTGATAGTCAGTAGAATTAGGAGATATGTAAACATCGCAGATATATATAGTCAGAGAATGACAGGAAAGCCGAAGCCAGAGTGTAGAGAATTCAGAAGAATCGAGTTCAGGAACACGAGAACAAGATAAGTCGTTGCGAATATATACACAACAGCCACCTTTGGCTTTGAAATGAGTATAGAGAAAGTAGGAGGATACAGAAAAAGGTCTGCTGTCAGTTGCCTCAGACAGCTGAGTCTCAGTTAGAAAAAGAAGGTGAGGTTTAGAGGAGGAGAGGTGGTGCTCAACAGAGAGAAAGTTAGAGGAAAGGCCATGAATGTTGTAGAAATGAAAAAGAGAGTCAGACAGTGGTTCCAGGCAGCTCGAGTCGTTACCGGGAGAGAGGCGGGAGGTGTGGACATTTATCGTCCCCCACCCCCCCGGGACTCCAAGGCCATGTGTTTTGCTGCAATGATTTTTTTTTTTTTAATTTTGGAAAAGGAAGTGTAGTGAGTACTGTGCATGTAGTTTGGTGTTGATAGTTAGAGAAACTTGTATTGGAGAGCATGCTGACCTACTCTCTGAGTCACAGAGACACTGAAAAACTTCAGCAAAGGGGGATGGTCGGGACCTAGTCCCGAGGGCTGATGAAACTGGAGCTCCAGCTCTCCCTGTCATCAGCTTTCCATCCACCTTGGGAGTACTGCCCTGCTCGATTGGTGCTACAGTTTACTCCTCACAGAAGTTCTTACGTGATTTGTCTCTACTACTGACCTGAGTTTCACGACCGGCTCAGTCATACTCTTCTTTATTCTTTTTTTTTTTTTTTGTACGCGGCCTAGAAAGAGAGAGAGAGAGAGAGAGAGAGAGAGAGGAAGGAAAATTCTGCACTCGTGTTCCCCAGTCTAATAATAGCGAAATGATTACTATACACAGTTTTAAACTAAACATGTATTGGTAGTCTATATTATCAAAATCATGAAGGATTTTGAAAACTTAAGTTGTGTAACTGCTCGTGCAAACACTTAGACTGTAACGATAAGTTGCAGAGTCTTTGGTGTCCTATGTGCCTGGTGGATGAGTTCATTCTAGTGGTGCAAACCTGAACTCTCCCACGGATCGCAATATCTTTCTTCATGGTCAGCGAGCAAAACAATATTGCATAAGAGACGCATCCATACAAAGAGGAAAATCTCATTATTTCTGCATCTAGATTGCCGCTTTACGTAATACAGAATTCTCTTTGGTTTCATATCTGCTTCACGGAATTCTTTGGGGCGGTAGTTCTTAATCTTTTTCGAGTCGCGTTCGCTCAACCTCACGCTCCCCACTAGTGCCCCTGTAGTCTCAATAGCACTGGTCAACACAACCACATAACCCCTCCTCACTTTCTGCCGTCATCTGACTATGAAAATTTATTCCAAAATTATCATTATTGCCGTTGGCTCAAGTGGACCTTAACTCAGATGCATAGGGAGTTGACTGTAGCACCAGTCAAACAGGGAGGTACTCTCAAGGTGGATTGAAAGCAGATGATGGGGAGAGCTAGAGCAGACATCAGCAATCGGGACTAGCTTCTGACCATCCCTATTTGCTGAACTTCAGTGTTCCAGTAACACAGAGCATGAGCCAGCATGCTTTCCAATACAAGTTCCTCTAGCTGTCGACACCGAACTACATGCACATTACAGTATATACTACATTTCCTTATCATAATTTTTTAAATAAAATGATACCTCAACACCAAGCCTCAGATTCCCCGGGGGGGATGGGGGAATATGAAAACCATCACCAACCTACCTTCTCATGGTGACGACCAAGCGAGATGCCTGGAACAACAGTTTGACTCACTTCTTCAGTTCTGTAACATTTGCAGCCTTTCTTCTAACTTTCTCTCTATAAAACATCATATCTCTTCCTCTAATCCTCACCCTCTCTTCCTTACCGAGACTCAACGGTCTGAGGCAACTGATGGTAAACCTTTCTCTGTATCCTCCTACTTTCTCAATACTCACCTCTAAGCCAAAGGTGGCTGTTGTGTATAATATGTACACAGCAAATCTTGCTATCGTGTTCCTGCACTTGAATCTTTTGAATTATCTATTCTTTGGCTTTGGCTATCCTGTCATCCTCTAAATATAGCTTTGCTCTTTGTTACTCCCTTAATTCTACTGACCATGTAAAATTCTTTAACTAATTTACTTCTAACTAACCCACAATGGATTTAACATCCTGTGTTTAAAAAATATTTTATTCTATTCTTAATAAAAAAAAATCAAGCACCTTTCACATCACAGCCTTCTTTCCAATCATTAGTATGCGTTCCACCAGGGACGCTCCACTGGCGATCCTCTCACCTACCTTTCTGACTCCTGGTCATCCTCCTTTCGGGACTACGGCAGACGTTTTGCCATTGCACTTCACATCTCAAATGCTTTCGACTGGGTCTGGGATGTTTTTAATTTAAACAGTCCTCTTACGGTTTTTATTCTTCTATTTGTGCCTTCACCTCTAGCTTCCTTTCTGGTCATTCAGTAGCTGTTGTAGTAGATGGTCACCATTCTTCTTCTGGAGATACCAATGGTGTGGCTCCTCAGGGTTTTCTCCTGACACCATCTCTCTTCCTTCTGTTCATCAATTACCTCCTAAGCTGTACATCTAACCCTATCCACTCCTACGCCAATGACTCGACCCTTTGTATTCTTTTCAGCTTAACATTTACTTCCTGCAGCGTCCATCTCAGCATTTGCATCAGTTAACAAGGAATGAGGCTATGGCACACCTAATGTATCTTGGATTGGGGTAAAGTAATCTTGTAGTTTAATGCATCAAAAACTGTTCTTACATTTTTCAACCTGTCAAAATCTTCTGCAGAAGTATCGGTAAATTTGAAATCATATTCAGCTCAATCATGCATCATCGTTAAACATATCTGGGGATTCATTCTCTTCGGGATTTATCTTGGAAAGTTCATATCACATCTCTTGTAAAATCTATTTCCAAGAAATTAAGTGTCTTAAGCCGACTCCTTGCCATCTTTATTCCGCATAGCTGTTGACTTTATACATGGGTTTTATTCGCCCCTCTGTAGAGTATAACTTTCATGAGTGGGGATGCTCCCCCTATACGGCTCTTCTTTACAAGGTAGAGTCAAAGGTATCTTGTTTCATTAATTCTCCTCCTCTTACCGCCTCCATTCAACCTCTGTCTCCCTTGCATCTTTATCTCTTTTCATTCGCTAATTTCAGTGATCGCTGCTCCTCTGAATTGTTTGCTGGCATCCCTCCACCACTTAGGTGGGCACATTAATGCTTGTCTTGCAGCAAATTCCCATCCATATTCTGTTCAACTCTCTAATGCATAAGTTAGCCACTACTATCAGTCCTTCAAGCATGCAACTGGCCATTCGTGGTACTGTCTGCTTCTGTCTGTATTTCTTACTGCACATGACTTCCAGTCTTTCAAAACACATGTATCCAGACATCTCGAAATGAACTGATCTTGAATTTGTCTCTCTTTTATCTTTTTTTTTTTTTTTTGGGGGGGAGGGAACAATATTGCAGGCTTCTGGCCTTTGGCTTCTTCTTCCTTGCATAAAAAACTACATGGTTCATTAGCCCTTCTGCAAAGAGATACGGGAGAAGTTGAAGGATGTGTATATATATTAACTGGGGTTTGGTCAGTCTTGCAAAATAAGACTTATTGGTATCCTTAATTTTCTCTAAAAACGACTAGATTAGAGAGAGGAAAAAACAAGAAGGCGACCAGGCAATAAGCAAGAACGAAAGAAACGAACTTATTTCACGGATACAAAGAAGCAGGTGCTTTGAAGGTTGAAGGAGACAGAATATGAATAATCTATCTATATACCTTGGCTGCTTCCCCCAAGGAAAGGGAGGTAGCCGAGACAGGACGACACACTCCCCATTTACTCATCCATTCAAACACATGCATTCGCATCTTAGCCCCAAATGGGAGAAGGGACAGATCCTCACCGCACCACACCACACAAGGGTCAACTGCGCAGTGCAATCAGTGACATCCACAGCATGGCCCGACAGCAGAGCTGGTTTACTCCTGCCACATCATAATAGACCCATCCCCTTACCCGCACATGACCTGAGTAGTTGATCAGACCAAATGTGGGAGAATATCCCCTCAGGGCTGCGTCATCATTTATTCACAATTTCTCTCCATTTATTTCTGTCACGCACAGCCACTCCTTTTTGCTCAACAGACATCCCTCTCGCATCCAGCGCTCTCTTCACACTGTCCATCCATCCTATTCGTGGTCTCCCTCTCAGTCTTACACCTCTCACATCAGAGCTAGTTATCTTTTTCACCAATTGCTCATTATCCATTCTCTCCATATGCCCAAACCATCGCAACACCCTCTGCTCAACTCTACCAGCCATTTCCTGAACAACTCCAGTTCTCCTTCATGCTTCATCATTTCGCACTCGATCCATACGCGTCACTCAACACATACTCCTCAGACACCTCATTTCCATTACATTCAAACTTTTCCTCTCTGCTACACCCATATTCCATGTTTCAGCCCCATATAGCGCAGTCTGTACCACAACACCCTCATACAGCCTTCTCTTTACATCCATTCTAAGCAAACGACATCTAAACACTTTTTTCATTCCTCCCAGCACCTTACCTACTTCATTTATTCTAAACTTCACTTCTGCATCTATTCTTCCATCCACAGCAACATGTGACCCTAAATATTTAAAACACTCTACCTCCTCAAGCAACTCACCATTCGAAACTATATTCATCCCCCTACCATCTACCAACCTCGTACACATCATCACTTTACTCTTATTCTCATTTACTTTGAATTTCTTCCTTTCACAGACCCTTCCAAACTCCTCTACCAACTGTCTCAATCTCGCCTTTGAATCAGCCACCAGTGCAGTATCATCTGCAAACAGCAGCTGCTTCAGATTCCACTCTCCACCATCAACATTCACCAGACTCAGACCTCCACCTAAAACTCTTGCGTTCACCTCCTTTACAACATCATCCATATGAATAAAAAATAACCAAGGCGACATCACACATCCCTGTCGCAGCCCCACTCTCACGGGAAACCAATCACTCACAGCATTTCCCACTCTTACACACGCTCTACTATTTATATAAAAACTTTTCACCCCTTTTAGTAATCTACAATCAAGGCCATACAATCCTAAAACAGTCCACAAAGCCTCCCTATCAATTCTATCGTACGCTTTCTCTAAATCCATGAATGCCCAAAACACATCCTTGCCTTTCGCTAAATACTTTTCACACACTTGTCTCACAGCGAACACCTGATCCACGCATCCCCTCCGTCTCATAAAGCAACACCGCTCATCACCAATCACTCCCTCTGTACCCTCTCTAATTCTCATAATTAACACTCTACCATACACCTTACCTACAACACTAAAGAGATTTATACCCCTAAAGCTAGTACATTCATACTTATCACCCTTGCCTTTATACAACGGGACCATACTAGCGCTTGCCCAGTCAATTGGCACCATACCTTTCACAAAGCACACATTCAACAATCTTACTAACCAGTCAACAATAGTCATTTCACCACCTTTCAGGCATTCCACAGCACACCCATCCATACCTGCAGCTTTCCCTGTTTTCATCAATATGAATAAAGGTTATATAAAAACATTTCATCGGGACACATACACACACACACACACACACACACACACACACACACACACACACATACACACACACACTTGTTCAAGACACTATATATTCTTGGAGACCTCACGCCTCCCTTGGAATTGCTCATGTCATCCTCGGGGGGTACGACCCTCAGGTTGAGAACCACTGCTTTAGAGTAATTGGGACCAGTGCATTGTAGTGCACCTAGGTCTTGTTTTTCCAAGTCAGTGCTGGTGACTTCACTTCCTAAGGAAGTGTAATTGGTTCTTGGATTTCCATGACCACTGTGCAATATTTTCTACTTGTCCAGACTGAATGACATTTACAGCAGTTTTTTTTTTTTTTTTTATGCGAGGAAGAAGGAACCAAAGGCCATGAGCCCGCAGTAACAGTTCCCTCCAAGAGAAAAGTTGAGCCCCTTTCCCTCTCCTAAGCAAGTCTCTGTGCAGCTCCACCTTCTTAAGAGGAAATATTAACTCTTAGCTTTGTGTGATTCACAAATTTTGTAATTCGGCTGAACCTGCCCACATATGCGAGTATATGAATGGGCTAGATGACAGGTGATAACGGGCCTACAGCTACAACCAAGAGTGGTGTATTCCACTTGTAAGTTATGCCCATTCAAATGTCTCCACATCTAAATCTATGTCCAGCCAAGAGATATGGTGGTATTATTGAAGTGTAGAAGTCCCACTTTCTTCTTTACCCTGGGTAGTATTTCAGCAATTTAGTGATATACTCCTGGCTGGGTGACGTTCCTCTAGGGACTGGCTTTAGACTGGTGTCACTTCATGGGTCTGAAGTGCAGTGTCATTACAAACAAAAACTCTTTTGCAGCTGTAACATCAGTAACTCAATATATAGTCAGTGGAATATTGAAGTCAATCAAGCATATCACATTCATACTACACATATAGAGACATGGCCACATATATGGGGTATATGTAATATGAACATTATGAAATTGTATAAAATGATGGTAACAACGCTCGGTCACGCCTCATGTGGCTCCAGACACATGGAAATTGAGTGATATAACAATGAACAAAGAGTTATAAAGATTGAGATGAGAATAGTAATTAAAAATCCAAGTTTAAAAACATAAATTGCAAAAGGAATCCAGTAACTGGCAAAAAGAATAAAAAATAAATAAAAAAGGAAGACCAGCTGTTAATTGAAAACTAATGTAATAATGAGCGTGGTAGAGAATGAAATATAATTTTAAAAATGGTTAGTCTAAGCATATATGAAATTAGAATAACCAAGTGTATTTGACTCCATATCCACACAGTTGACTAACCTTAACCTCACCCTTAGCACTGAAATTACCATTGTGGGTGATTTTAATGCTCATAATGTAGAATGGTTATTGCCTTCTGCTAGGACAGATGATAGTAGTTTACAGTGCGAGCTGTTTGCAGTCAGTTAATCTCATGCAGCTGGTAAAGCAACCAACCAGAATACCAAATAATCTTGACCATAACACCTATCTCTTCGATCTATTCCTGACAAATAATCCAGATCAATAGAGGATAGAAGCACTGTCATCACTGGGATCCTCTGACCACAATCTCATCATAGCCTCATTAATCGATTCCCCCAGACCTCCGAGTTTCGAACCTGTCAGGGTGACCCGATGGCACTTTGATAGGGAAGACTGGGATGGATTTAGAAATTATCTTGCCGACATTCCATGGCAGTCTTTCTTCTCTAGTGATATCTATTCTACCAAGTCCCACATGAATGACTTATTACAAACTGGTATGGAATTGTTCATACCAAGTAAACAGTTCACTACAAGATCGGCCCCCCCAAAATGGTATGATAGCAATTCTGCCAGGGCAAAGCCCCAAATGTGATTAGCATATAACTCTTCTATTTATCTATCTATTGCCAGACGCCTCAATCCCGTTTGGGGTGGCCACAAACAAATCGCCTCCAAGTCGCCCTGTCCCCCGCCATTTCACTGCCCTGCTCCCAACTCACACCCCCCTCTCTCATATACCTCTTCACCCCATCCCTCCATCTCATCCTCGGCCTCCCCCTCCCTCTTCCCCCCTCCACCTCACTCGCATACACTCTCTTCGTCAGTCTTTCACCCTCCATCCTCTCCACATGGCCAAACCACCTCAGTGTGTTCCTCATAACGCTTCCTATCACATCCACATCCACACCACAACGCTCCTTAATATCCTCATTCGTCAGCCTGTCTCTCCATGTGACTCCACAGGCTCCTCTTAAATAACTCATTTCCACTGCTCTCACTCTTGACTTGTGTCCTTCCAACAACGTCCAAGCTTCATTTCCGTACGTTAGAGTTGGTATCACAATACTGTCATGTAGTAACTTTTTCACTTCCATGCTCACTTCCCTGTTTCTTATCACTGCTTTCAAAGAACCAGCAACCTTTCTTCCCTGCTGTACCCTTTCAAGCACTTCACCCTCCAAACCTCCATCTTTACTCATCACACTACCCAAGTACTTCAACTTACTCACATTTTCCAATTCCTCACCATCCAACCTCGCTGTACATTCACTGACTTCACCTCTCTTAAAGACCATCACTTTACTCTTCCCTACATTCACCTTTAGATTCCGTTTCTTACACACTCTCCCAAACTCATCCACCAAGCCTTGCAGCTCCCCTTCGTCTTCACTCAACAACACAGTATCATCTGCAAACAACAAATAAAAAACGTCTGAATCACTCAGTTAATTTTCAATTGCTAGAAACCATGCAAAAGCACTAATAAATGTTGCTAAATCAAACGTTCTTCACAACCAAGCATCTAAATTATCAAACAATCCTAATGAACAATAGAATAATTTGGTCAACTCTCAATTCTTTCAATAACTTTAACAAGCCATTACCCATTCTCTCACTAAATTTTTCGGATGATAACATTATAAATGACCTGCATGGTAAAGCTAATATCTTGGCCAGTGCATTTGCCAGAAATTCTTCCCTACAGGAAGACAGCCAGGACGTCCTTGTACTAGAACTTGACTCTCCTGAAATGCTCCACCTAAGACACAGACTACATACGTAAAATCCATGCTAAACAACTTACCAGCCAACAAAGCTGCAGGGCCAGAAGGAATTCCTCCAATTGTTTTTAAAAAGTGCTCCCCAGAACTTGCCTCATTTCAATCTAAATTATTCAGACTATGCATACGTACTTCTTCATTCCTTAATTCATGGAAAGATCCCAATATCCACCCAGTTCCAAGGAAAGGACGTTCCTCTGACCCCTCTGATTACAGACCAATAACTATCACATCTTCTCTTGGTAAATAATATGGTTCAACATCTTGAATCCATCAAGTTTATTAGTGATAAACAGTCTGGTTTTCGACACAAAAGATCCACCATTGATATACTCAATCTCCTGACTCATACCATCTATCAAACAATTGACCAACATGAAGAAACTCATCCTTGATATTTCTAAAGCTTTTGATAGTATGGCACCGTTCCCTGGTGTCCAAACTCCTTTGCCATGGACTAACGTCTTTTGTTCCTCTGATTTCCTCATAGCTCAGTGACAGGAAGATAATAGTAAAAGTAGATGATGTAAATTCCAATTTCCACTCAGTTAAAGCTGGCATGCCACAAGGATCAGTTAAGGCTCCAACACTTTTCCTAATTCATATTAATAATCTCTTATCTCTTACCCATAGTCCCATCCATTTATACTTGTATTCAGATGACTCAACACTCCACACTTCATTCACCATTAAATACCCATTTTCAAACTTTAATATGTAGCTCACAACTCACTACAGCAATCTCCATAAATCAAGACTTGTCTAAGATCACTGAATGGTAATAAAATAACCTTGTTTCCTTTATTGGCAGTAAAACCCAATATATACAGTTTACTAATAGACAGATATTGCCAGGTCCTACAGTACCTTCAGTGCTACTTATATTTCTATCTCTAAAAGTACTGAAATTCTCGGCGTTTCACTTAACAATGCCCTCAGCTGGACCTCTCATTGTCAGATCACCTGCTAGAACTGCCTCAATTAAACTTGAATTATTATACAGACTCCGTCACGCCTTCAATGACGAGCAGTTAGCTATAATTTGTACAAGTCATGTGCACTCTCAGCTTGAATAATGCTCACTCTTGTGGAATGGATATGGAGAGGTTGCGCTAAAACAACTAGACAAAATTCAGAACAAAGCCGTTAGAATTATTAATAACCCTGCTATTACAAATAAACTACCTCCCCAACAAGTCAGAAGGAATGTTGCTTCCCTTGCATTGTTTTACAGATACTTTTATGGCAAATGCTCAGTCGAAGTTGCATCCATTGTGCGTCCTGTCCATGCCTTCCCCGCACTACACAGGCATCTGGTAATGCTCATGACTGGAATGTCACAGAGTCATATTGCAGAACTTCTGCCTATCAGAATTCATTTCCCGAACTGGATCTCTCTGAAACTCGCTTCCCCAGAGTTGTTTCCTCCCAGACTTCAACCTACGGCTGTTCAAATCAAACTATTACAGATTTTTTAATGATGGAGGACACCAGTAATCTGATGTATGGATTATTATTATTTTTTTTTTAATCATAAGTTTTTCCTTCCTCTCTTAAGTCATTGAAAAAATCCTGCGTATATATATATATATATATATATATATATATATATATATATATATATATATATATATATATATATATATATATATGTGTGTGTGTGTGTGTGTGTGTGTGTGTGTGTGTGTGTGTGTGTGTGTGTATTGATTGTTTGATTGATTGGTTAATTTATTAAGCACTGTTCTAGTTAATGATAGGCAAGAAAAGTAATGAACTTAAGACATGATGGGTAAATATGCTCTAAAGCTATGAAGATGAAATAATAATATTAGGTACTTAACATCAGCATATATTGTGCTTGTATGAGTGTCTTGCAATATGAGCCTTCGTTATCTAGAGTACTATAAGAAAGTACTAGTTTTGTGCTGCCATGTTGGTTATTTTTTTGCTACAGTTTAAAAAAAAAAAAAAAAAAAAGCCTTCTAAAGATCCATTGCATGGCTGCAAAATAATTCCTCAGTTTCTTCCATTTGACAGTGCCAGTGTGACTATTGCAAGTTTTTTTTAGATAGGGCTGGACACGAAATACTGAATATTTTTCGAAGTATCTCTCACTTCACGAAAGCTACCAAAAGTACCTCTTTTGCTATTTAAACAGCATTTTTTATGTAAACTGTGGGCAGCTACCTCAGCTGTAAAATAGCACTGTCGTCACTTCTTAGTTAATTGTTCTTAAGTTCCTATGCTCAGTTGAAAAATTAAATTTCGACTGCATGTCTTACCGTGAAAAGAAGGGAGGGCTGAAGACTTCCATGGTTTCTATTGTATGGAAATATTTACAGTGTTCTGGAAACACCCCTAACATATAGTGAGGATTGTCTGTGCAGGAAAACACAAAAAAATACACTGCTATTCAAGTTTGCGTTTGGCTCCCGATGAAAAGAGGCATCTGAAAAGAGTTCGCAGTAGATGGCAGAGAAGCCAGAAGAGCAGCAGCACCACGCCTGCCACGCTGGCCCACACATCAACATTGTACAACTTGTACCTGAGACAGAAATATACAACACTATATATATATATATATATATATATATATATATATATATATATATATATATATATATATATATATATATATATATATATATATATATATATATATATATATGCAAAAATATTATAACTATATGGAAATTGTAGTGGTGCACAGTAAGAGCAATACTAATTTTAATGACTGCCAAACCCTATTCATGTATTTACTATTGTATGAAAATAATTATTACGGCTAAATGCAGACATTTCTAATTACGTTAACATATATTTTCTATTAAGTCCACAGTAATTATCAGAAAATAATAACTCCATTGATACCCTAAGGAGTTTACGAAAATTGACAGAGCCTGTTGTCAATGAAGTTTGCAATATCCTGGAACATGTTATTAGCATGTAATAAGAATCTGACCATGACTAGAACTACAGTGCAAATATAATGTTTTTAATTATTCTTATAAAATTACATAAGCTTACTGATTATATTTATCTGTTTGTTTATTTTTAGTCCTGCAAAGTGGAATGGCATAATTTTCGGCAACTCGCCCTATACCGTTGCACAAGACTTAGCCTGTGTGTGTGTGTGTGTGTGTGTGTGTGTGTGTGTGTGTGTGTGTGTGTGTGTGTGTGTGTGTGTGTGTGTGTGTGTGTGTGTGTGTGTGAACTACTTGGCTATTTGATTTATTTGAATGAAATTTCCCAGGTAATTTTATCTGGTTACGGTGAAGGTCTTTCGCTAAATACAATTTTCATGTCATGATTTTTTAAGTGGTGAATGGAGTGTAGGTTTGGTTTTGATATATTAGTACATGTTATACGACGGACCTTAATTCGTAATGCAATATCTGGGAAGCATCACCCTCCCTGTGATTCTTGGAAAGGCCTGCCCCGTCCCAGAAATAAAAACTATCAGAAAACTCGGGAAATGGGCACATGGATTTCAACGAAACTTCACAGGCTGTTTCATCAGGTTCCTTGAAAATGTCTTCCATTATATCGGCGGCATATGAACCTGGCAGTTGCGCAGCCAGATTTTTATATTCAGTCAATCAATCGTCCACTAATTAAAGTCTCCCACCGTTATTTTAGGTCAGCCGTCCTCCAAAACTTATTAAGGATACAAAATATGGGAAGGATGGCAAACATTGTATTGATATCTTAGTACATGTTATTGAATAGGCTCCCACCCGTGAACTACTACTATGACAACAACAACAACAACAACTACTACTACTGCTGCTGCTGCTGCTGCTGCTGCTATTACGATGACGACAATGAACTGGGTGTATCTTGGGATATCACCCCTTCACAACAAGTGTATTTCTTTACCCCTAACAGATAATATTTCATTATGCCTAAGTGCCACATACATGCTTTATGATACAGTAATATTATTTAGTAATTCTCCCAGATCGAAATGCATATCACAGGACTCGGTATTCAGTTTCCATGTTTTCTCTGAATCCACAGGAAAAAGCCACAGAGGTGTATCAAACCACAAGGCCAAACTCACCATTATCAAGTTCCTGGAGAAATGAGTTTAAAGTTTTGCTTCCTCGAGCACTGCATATCTCCACCAAATATTCATCAGTTTCAACAAAGGAAGTATCTATGAAAATGACTGGTAATGTACAAGATGGTGGTAATAAGGATGCTTTACGCAATCGCGATTATGATGCTGACATAATGAAAATTTAAATGCGTATAAATTTTTAAAATATCGGACCATACACAAAAATATATTTAACAATGATTGAAAACTAAATAATAAATGGTAAGACAATGGCAATACTCACTCTGTGTAGTGTGTAGACTCAAAGAGGTTCATGGTCTAGAGATGTGTAGGCTTTGCCAAGATTTCTTTTCCTCTTGGCACTCGCCTACTCTTCGTACCCTTTTCCGCATGTTCCCCGAGGTACTTGATCTGTCTCACTAGCACTGATACTCACTATTCCAAGCGTTTTTCTATCTATCTATCTATCTATTGCCAAACGCCACAATGCCGTAAGGGGTGGCCATTTGACTTTGAGTTATTTATTTTACGGGGAGGGGCACTAACCCTCCACCAACCCACTTGTTGACACGTAGGAAGCACGTATAGTTTGGTTATATGGTTACCACCCAGCGTTGTAAATGGTTTCTTGGCTTACAGGAAACCATTTGGCTTGTCACTCAATGTAAAGCCACCAGTAAAGGAAAGAAGAGCAATAAGAAGTGACAGGAAAGATGGGAGAATTAGGAAGAGAGGAGGGCAGGCACAGAAAAAGAATGATAAAAGCTAAGGAAGAAGTAGGCAGCACTACATCAAGTGAGTGGATGATGATCACCACCACCCACCACCTACCACGAAAAATAATCTCCGAAAATACAGCACCAACTGTCACATTTGTGTCACACGTGGGCGATGTAAACACTCTGCTGAGAGAGTTTGTGGGCGAGGTGCTCGTTGGCTGCTATGGCTTGTCGCGGTTGCTGAGTGGCTGGGGAATGTGCTGCGTTACGAGATTGGTCAGGGGGCCGGAGGCGAGTTAGCCTTTATGGTGCAACAACGGACTCCGAGATTCACTACAGAAAGCGGCTGATCAGGCGGTTTTTACACCATAAACTTATCCACAAAAACTGGGTAGCACAAATACTGAACACCGCAGTGGCGAACTAACAATCAGATAGCAGAGTAAATGAATTTTTGGAAGAGAGAGAGAAAATTGATTTCAGAGAGGGTGACGAGTTTGCTGGTATGGTTCTGTATTTAGGTTGCTTAGCCTCCGTTATTTATCTGTTTTCCATAGTATCTACTTTTTTTTTCTCGTAGAAATGTATCGATAAATTTCATTCAGAATTATGTTATTTGTAGTATATAGTGACTGTCAGGACCACATTTAGCCCCTCAGCCCACGTTAGGCATTGATAGTTCATTATTTCTACCAACAGATTATTTACAACAGTCAGATTTTCAGTAGCTGGACTGAAAACATTTGACATACCGGTAGGCTTCATCTAGCCATTTATTTAGAGGGAATGCTCCTCAGCTCTCTTCAGCAACAACAAAATGAAAATAAATTCATTAATATACATAGTGCTGCATCGCTGTGAGGGGATTAACAGTAATTATTAATATGATCTATCCACATGTTACACGAACTGAACAAATATTTGTCAGCATACTCGGGCATTATTGAGATATGAGTATAGTGAAAAAAAAAATACTGCCAGGAATGTACGGTAGTCTCCTATGACTAAACTGACCAGAACTACCGACTACTGTAGCCTATATTTGGTTTCATCCATGATTTGGCACCAAACGAGAAAGGAAATGTTGTCTGTCAGGATTATCAGCTGTTTTTAGTTTGAAGAAAATACAGGTACTGTGCTCAAGAAATTCAGATCAAAGATACAAAATCAAGGTTAGCATAGACCCGAACTATTATGTATTTGCAACACATTATTTAGCATGGAATCTCGGTGTACACAGACCAAGCACTCTTCTTCTGTGTCTCCTGCCCTCAGGTCAGTCAGAAAGTAGGTGATAATCTCTTAGCCAGTATAGTTCGCCACAGGTCTGTGCTCAGACAGTGAAACATTCACTTTTAAATGTGGAAGACTTTCATGTCAATATAGCGTAGCTATATTCATTAGTATGTGTCTTTATAACAAAAAGTATCATACGTTCTTTCAGAATTCCGTAAAGCTGTTACAAAAATACCTTTGCATCACCTGTGTGAACAGGTAATACTACAATGATTCCAGGATTAGATATAAATAACACCCGTTGAATATGGTAGGTTAAAAGAAACCTATTAAGGTCACTACATTACTAGGATCATTGGGGGATCTGACAATTACTGTATTATCAATGGAATTCATACCATGGCATATCTAAGGTAGGGCAGCGGAGATGTGCAGCTCCATTATGCCTCATGACATACTCCACCCAGTACACTGCCACCTCACTGGGATGCTGGGGTTGGTCCTTCATCACCGCAGACTGGTGTGCTACCCGTGTTTTAAGTCTGAGGGTGATATAAATATTAAGAGCCATAAAATATCGCTTCATGGAGGCACTTCATAATTTTCACTAGGGATACCACAAAGTGCTTTGACACAGCAACTAGAAGCTTCTTTTTTTTTCTTTTTTTTTTCTTTTTATTAACAGATCAACGGAGTAAGGAAAAATAAATGTAATGAAAAGAAAAACCACTTCATACACCGAATTATAAGTGTCCTCCATCCATAAAAAATTTGTAACTGGTGACGAGCAATGGCCTGACAAAGTACATGGTACGGATTGCGACATGGAATGTAATGGGAGCGAATGCTGAGGTGAAAGAGAGAGAGAGAGAGAGATTGCCCAGGTGCTTGAGGGTGAAAAAATGAACATATGTGGATTAACTGAGACCAAATGGTGAGGAGAGAATGTGAGAGAGTGTGAACATGGATGGGTTACATGTGTGGGAGAATGTGAGAATAAGAGTGCAAAAGAGGGTGTATGGACTGTGAGCAAAAGATGGAAGAAGAATAAAAGAGCGTATGGATCAGTTAGTTCAAAGATTGTGTGGATAAGAATGAAAGTGGGAATACAAACCTGGGCAACTGTGTCTGTGTATGTGCCAACAAGAGATGGTTCAAGGATTGTATGGATAAGAATGAAAGTGGGAATACAAACCTGGGCGACTGTGTCTGTGTATGTGCCAACAAGAGATGGTTCAAGGATTGTATGGATAAGAATGAAAGTGGGAATACAAACATGGGCGACTGTGTCTGTGCCAAAAAGAGATCGTGCAAGCAGAGTGGAAGAAGAGTTCTGGGCAAATGTGGAAGCGTGCATGAAAAATTTTGAAGGGAATGGGAGAATGTTTTTGACTAGAGATATAAATGAAAAGATAGGGAAGGCAAAGGTGGATGGAGAAGTTAGTGAGTGGGGTTTGCCTGCAGAAGTGGATGAGAATGA
Organism: Coenobita brevimanus; assembly: GCF_032717465.1. Taxonomy (NCBI): domain Eukaryota; kingdom Metazoa; phylum Arthropoda; class Malacostraca; order Decapoda; family Coenobitidae; genus Coenobita; species Coenobita brevimanus. The sequence continues at coordinate 28,042,110 of NC_137009.1, forward strand.
CAGTGCTCTAGTGAACAATTGTGTGAGGAGGGGGTTGGTGGTAGCCAGTATCCTCTTTCGGCATAAACGGGTCTATAGTTATTGGGGCGAGTGATGAGATTGGTGGGTGGTAAACTGAATGAACCGAAGGCATTGATTGATTATGTGTGTGTGTACGAGAGAATAAAAAGGTATGTAATGGATGCATGAGCATACAGAGGTTGGGGGAGTGGACGTTCTGACCATTACTTGGTGGTGGTGAAAGTCAAGGTTCTAGTGCAATGGACGAATAGAAGGAAGGAAGGACAGGAGAAAGTAGTCCAAACAAGAAGGGTAGAAAGGTTGCATGAGGATGGTAAAAAGACACAAAATATGAGAGAAGTGGAGGAGCGCTTGGTAAATATGATTTGAGGCGAATAGGGGAGGTGGAAGGTTTGTGCAAAATTTTCACAGAAGAAATCTGTGCAACATGTGAGCTGATGTGTGGGGTGAAAAGATGGGGAAAGGGGATGCAAGGAATAACATGGTGAAATGAAGGGGTTAGCAAGCTGTGGCGCAAAAGAAGAGAGCATATAGTGAGTGAGTGGGAAGCAGAGGCATGGGGGACGTTGAGAGACGGAAGAAAGAGTTATTTGTAGAGAGGAAGAGAGAGGTGAAAAGATTAGTAAGACAGAGTAAGAAGAGAGTGGATGAGGATTTGGCAGGAATTTAAGTGTAAACTGGCGGGAATGTATTAAAATTGTCTGGAAGGAGGTTTCCGTAAAGAAAGTTACACAGGATGACAAAGAAGGTAGTAGGGTAGTGAAAAATAAAAATGGTAGATTGATAATGGAATATAAGAGAGTATGGAACAGTGGATGCAAGGATTGTATGGATGAGGAAGAAAGTAGGTATACAAGCATGGGCGATTGTATGTGTGTATGCTCCAACAGAGGATCGAGTGGCAAGAGTGAAAGATGAGTTTTGGCCGAGAGTAGAAGCATGTATGGACAAGTTTGAGAGGAGCGAGAGAGTGTTGTTGATTGGAGACATGAATGGCAAAGTTGGGAATGTACGAGTGGATGGAGTGGTTGGTCAGTGGGGTGTGCCAGCTGAAGTAGATGAGAATGGTAGTGCTTTGGTGGACATCTGTGCTGGTAAGAGGTTGGCAATAGCCAACACCTACTTTCGTCATAAGATGATCCACCGGTATACATGGAGAGTAATGAGGAGGATGGATGGTGAACTTGTTGAACGAAAGGCAATGATAGACTACGTGTGTGTGGATGAGCGAATGAGAAGACAAGTGTTGGATGCAAGAGTATGGAGAGGGTGGGGGAATGGAGTCTCGGACCATCATTTAGTGATGGCCAAGGTAGAGCTGCAAAGAAAGTGGTTGAGGAGACGAAGGGGAAGACAGGAGGAAGCAGCTCCTGTGAGAAGAGTGGAGAAATTGCAAGATAGTGAGAAAATGACAGAGTATAAGAGCATAGTGGAAGAAAGATTGGGAAGGTATGAGCTAGAGCAGATGGAAGGGGTGGAAGACGTATGTAAGATATTCACGGAAGAGATAAGCGCAGCGTGTGAGGCGGTTTGTGGAGTGAGGAGGAGAAGCAAGGGTGTGCAAGGGACAGCATGGTGGAATGATGAGGTGAAACGAGCTGTGGAACAAAAGAAGAAGGCATATGGTGAATGGTTGGTGAGTAGAGGTTGGGGAGAAGATGAGAGAGAGAAGAGAGAGGTACTCGTATATGTGAGCAGGAGAAGGGAGGTTAAGAGACTGGTGAAGGAGAGTAAGAAGTAAGTGGATGAAGAGTTTGGGAGGAATCTGAGTTTGAAATGGAGGGAGAGTAAGAAATTGTTTTGGAAGGAGGTGAAGAAAGTAAGGCAGTGTGAAAGGGGAAATAGTAGGGGAGTGAAAGATAGGAATAATAGATTGTTGGTGGAGAAGAGAGAGAAATTGAGGAGATGGAAGGAGCACTTTGAGGATTTGTTGAATGTAGAGAGTGAGAGCAGTGTGAGTATAAGTGGTTGGGGAATGGCTGGGAGAAGAAGAGATGAGAGGAGGGAGGAAGAGATCAGTAGGTCGGAAGTAGTGGAAGCGATGAAGAAGATTAAGCTGGGAAAGGCCCCAGGAATTGATGGAGAGTGTGGTGAAATGCTTAGGTATGGGGGTGAGATTGTTGTGGAGTGGATATGGAAGTTGTGTAGATTGGCTTGGGAAGAGGGAAGGGTTCCAGAGGACTGGAAATCAGGTATAATTGTTCCTCTGTATAAAGGAAAAGGGGAGAGAGAAGTATGTGGTAACCATAGGGGTATTTGCCTTCTTAGTGTGACTGGTAAAATATATGGTAGAATACTCATTGATAGGGTTAGGCATATGACAGAGGAGCTAGTTTGGGAAGAACAAGGGGGATTTAGGAAGGGAAAAGGGTGTGTAGATCAGATATTTGTTATAAGATGTTTAGTGGAGAAGTATCTAGAGAAGGGAAGGAAAGTGTATGCTGCCTTCATGGACTTGGAGAAAGCTTATGACAGAATAGATAGGCAAGGTATGTGGAAGGTATTAAGAATATATGGAGTGGAGGGGAAATTGTTGAGTGCTGTGAAGAGTATGTACGAGGGAGCTAGGGCTACGGTGCGAGTGGATGGTGAGCTGAGTGAGTTCTTTGATCTCAATGTGGGACTGAAACAGGGGTGTGTGATGTCTCCATGGCTGTTTAATATATATATGGATGGGGTTGTAAAGGAGGTGCAAGGTAGGGCAGTGGATGTGGGGCTGGCCCTAATGAATGAGGGTGAGATTTGGAAGCTTCCGGTGTTGCTGTTTGCTGATGATACAGTATTGTTGAGTGAAGATGAATGGGAGTTGCAAGGTTTGGTGAATGAATTTGGGACAGTGTGTAGGAGGAGGAAGCTGAAAGTTAATGTAAACAAAAGTAAAGTTATGGTGTTTGAGAGGAATGAAGTCACAGAGTGTGCAGTAAGGTTGGATGGTGAGGATATGGAGAATGTGAGTGCATCCAAGTACTTGGGTAGTGTGATGAGTAAGGATGGAACTTTGGGGGATGAAGTACATGAAAGGGTACAGCAGGGAAGAAAGGTTGATGGTACACTGAAAGCATTGATGAGAAATAGGGAGGTGAGTATGGAAGTTAAGAAGTCACTGCATGATGGTATTGTGATCCCTACCCTGACGTATGGAAGCGAGGCGTGGACCTTGCAAGAGGGGAACAAGTCAAGAGTGAGAGCAGTGGAAATGAGTTACTTGAGAGGAGCATGTGGAGTGACGTGGAGGGACAGGTTGACGAATGAAGAAGTGAAGGAACGTTGTGGGGTAGATGTGGATGTGGTTGAAAAGATTAGGAGAAATACACTGAGGTGGTTTGGACATGTGGAGAGAATGGAGAATGAAAGACTGACTAAGAGGGTGTATGTAGGTGAGGTGGAGGGAGGGAGAGGGAGGGGTAGACCGAGGATGAGGTGAAGGGATGGAGTTGAGAGGTATATGAGGGAGGGGGGGGTGAGTTGGGGGGAGGGGAGTCAAATGGTGGGTGACAGAGTGACTTGGAGGCGTTTTGTCTGCGGCCACCCTTTGCGGGATTAGGGCGTCGGGCTATAGATAGATAGATAGATAGATAGATAGATAGTGGAGAAAGGCAAACAGTGAGCAGATGGTGAGAACACTTTATGAAACTGTTAAACATAGGGAATGAAAATAATCCAAGTATAAGTGGCTGGGGAAGGGCTAGGAGTGGAAGGATGGTGAGAAGGGAGTAAGAGATCAGTAGGATGGAAGTAGTGGAAGCAATGAAAAAAATCAAAATGGGGAAAACCCCAGGAACTGATGATGTAGGTGTGAAATGATGAAGCATGGGGGAGAGAGAGTAGTAGAATGGATGTGGAAGATGTTCGGATTGGCCAGGGAGGAAGGCAGAGTCCCGAAGGATTGGAAGTCATGTATAATTATTCCCCTGTACAAAGGAAAGGGAGAAAAAGAAAAGTGTAGAAATCATAGGGAGATTTCTTTTCAAAGTGTAATAGGCAAAGTTAATGGTAGAATATTATTGGAAGACTTAGTGAAATAAAAGAGGAATAAGCTGGAGAAGAAAAGGGAGGTTTTAGGAAGGAAAGAGGTTACATAGATCAGATATTCATCCTTAGGTCTATAGTGGAAAAGGTTCTAGAGAAGGGAAAAAGGTTGTATGCGGCCTTCAAGGTTTTGGAAAAGCATATGATAGAGTGGATATATATGGAATGTGGAAACTACTAAGAAATATGGAGTAAATAGGAAGTTGTTGAATGCTATGAAGGGTGCTAAGGTTGCAGTACGTGTGGATAGTGAACAGAGTGAATTTTTCTGTCTCAGTGTTGGACTGAAAGAGGGATATGTCATGTCTACATGGTTGTTCTGTCTGTACATTGATGGGTTATAAAAGAGATACATGGTAGAGTAGTGGATGTTGGAGCATCCCTAATGAGAGAGGGCAGCGTTTGGAAACATCCTGCACTGTTGTTTTCAAATGATACAGTATTGATAAGCGAGGACGAAGGGGAACTGCAAGGCGCGGTGGATGAGTTTGGGTGAGTCTGTAAGTAACGATATCATAAGGAGAATATAGGGAAGAGTAAAGTAGTGAATGGCAGAGTAGTGGATGTTGGAGCATCCCTAATGAGAGAGGGCAGCGTTTGGAAACTTCCTGCATTGTTGTTTTCAGATGATACTGTATTGATAAGCGAGGACGAAGGGGAACTGCAAGGCTTGGTGGATGAATTTGGGTGTGTAAGTAACGATATGTAAAGGTGAATATAGGGAAGAGTAAAGTTATGGTCTTGGAAAGAAATGAAGTCATTGAATGTACAATGAGGTTAGATGATGAGGAAATGGGAAACGTGAGTGCATTTAAGTACTTAGGTAGTGTGATGAGTAAGGTTGGAAGTTTGGAGGATGAACTGCTTGAAAAGGTATAGCTAGGATTGTGGGTGGTTGGTGCTTTGAAAACAGTGATAGGAAATAGGGAAGTGAGCATGGAAATTTAAAAAATCACTGCATGATAGTATTGTGATATCAACTTAAATGTATAGAAGTGAAGCTTGGACCTTGCTGGAAGGACAAAAGTCAAGAGTGAGAGCAGTGAAAACGAGTTATTTGACAGGTGCATGTGGAGTTACATGGAAAGACAGATTGGCAAATAAGGAAGGAAAAGGACGTTGTGGTATGGATGTGTATGTGATAGACAGTGTTTGGAGAAATACACTGAGGTGGTTAGGCCGTGTGGAGAGGGTGGAGAGCAAGACACTAATAAGGAGAATGTATTTGAGTGAACTGTAGGTGGGAAGAAGGGGGGGAGGCAGAGGATGAGATAGAGGGATGGAGTGGAGAGGTATATGAGAAAATGGAGTGTGAGGTGGGGGGAGGGCAATGAAATGACTAGGGACAGGGCGACATGGAGGCGATTTCTTTGTGCCCACCCGTTACGGGATTGAGGCGTCTATCTATTATATTTCGGTTATTTTGTTTGTTTAATAAGTAATTTAGTTTGTATAATGAATAATTGAGGTGAATTTCAAGATAGTGTCAACTACATATTCGGATTTGATATAACAACAGGTGCCACCCATGTCACGAACGTTTCTGAGGAGATGGTAACCAGGACAACTCCATGGGGATAAGTATAATGTTATGTTAATGGAGGCAGAGTTTTATCCAGTACTCTGGTATGTCAATAAAATTTCCTGAGTGACATGACCATCAGCAATATAAATCATAAAATCTGTATATTAAAAAGACCTTGCTACAGAATCATTCAGCATCACTGAAAGTACAACAATGCTGTTCCCGTCTTTTCTTAGCTGGAGGATGGAAAGATGAGACTGTGTAGCTCTTTTGATTGGATTGAGACTGACTGGAGAATGAGATGGTGCCATGACACTATATTCATACGTCAGCTTAAATTACCAAATTACCAACTATGTCGTTCTTCTGCCATCAGCATCTCAGGACATAATTAGCGGAATATCGGAGTGTAAGGTTACCCAGTCCTACACGTCATATATATATATATATATATATATATATATATATATATATATATATATAATCACCAGCCGTTACAAGCCCACTGCCGAACAAAGGCCTCTTTCAACCTTCTTCACAAATTCCTTACTGATCCAATCTCTGCCACGTTTTCCCTGCAAATTTCTCTATCTCATCTCTCCACCTCCTGTCTGGCCTTTGTCTTTTTCTGCTGCGCTTACAGGCTCTTGGTGACCAGTCAGTCAGCCTCTTGCTCATTCGGTTATCCCTTATTCTTGCTACATGGCCTGCCGACCTCTATTTCTGTTCTTTTATAACTTGTAAAATGTCTTTGACTTTAGTCTGCTCTCTCACCCAAGTTTATATTTTCCTGTCTCTTAAGGATAATCTCAACATTAACTTTTCCATTGCTCTTTGAAAACGGATTAGTTTATTTTCCATCGATTTTATCAGTTTCCAGGTCTCACAACAATACGGAATAGCTGGAGTTACACATTCGTTATATACTTTTCGTTTCATACAAATTGGCAAACTACTTTTCATAATGACTTTATGTTTACCAAAATCTTTCCATCTAATTGTAGCTCGTCTTTTTATTTTGCTATCGTGGCCCTTCGTTAATTTTGTACTTGCCCAAGTAATTGCACTCGACTTTAAGAATTTCTTCACTTATTCTGATGACTCTCTTTGGTGAATGTGGATTAAACATTATTTTTACTCCGGTTCATCTTCTGCCCTACTTTGAGACTTTCCTTGTTCAGGTCATTTAACATTTCTTGCAATGTCTCTGCTGTTCTCAGATTGGGACAATGTCATCTGCAAATCTTAAATAGTTTAGTTTTTCTCCATCTATGTTTACTCATTTCTTCTCAAGATCTGGTGTTCTGAAATACTTTCAAGGCATACTATAAATAATTTTCGTGAAATTGTATTTCCCTGATGCATACCCTTCTCAATCTTATATTTTTCAAGGTCTTTAAGTAATTTAACTGTAGCAGTTCCCACTTTACTAATGTTTTCGAGTCGTTTTACAGTGTTCTCATTCACTCCATGTTCTGGCAATGAATTTATAATTGCAATGTGCCCCATAATTATATATATATATATATATATATATATATATATATATATATATATATATATATATATATATATATATATATATATATATATAAAGATTTCTTAGGCAGAAAAATATTTTACCCTGGAGCCAATGCCAGTGACTCGCAGGAACCAGACAGTGGAGAGAGGAAATTAACTAAATGAGAGTAAAATGCAGAGAGTTTGGACAGACAAAGTACAAGGGAAAGAAAGAAAGAAAAGAGAATGTAGGTAAAAGTGTCCCTTTTAGTCGCCTCTTACGACAAGCAGGGAATACTGGGGAAGAATTCTATCCCCCCTTCCCCAGGGGGGGGGGGTGCCACAGGAAATTATATATATATATATATATATATATATATATATATATATATATATATATATATAACTAGGCTGCTTCCCCCAAGGAAAGGGAGGTAGCCGAGACAGGACGACACACTCCCCATTTACTCATCCATTCAAACACATCCATTCGCATCTTAGCCCCACAGGGGAGAACGGACAGATCCTCACCGCACCACACCGCACAAGGGTCAACTTCGCAATGCAATCAGTGACATCTGCAGCAGGGCTCGACTGCAGAACTGGTTTACCCCTGCCACATCATAACAGACCCATCCCCTTACCCGCACCTGACCTGACTAGCTGATCAGATCAAATGCGGGAGAATATCCCCTCAGGGCTGCGTCATCACTTATTCATTCACAATTTCTCTCCATTTATTTCTGTCACGCACAGCCACTCTTCCTTGCTCAACAGACATCCCTCTCGCATCCAGCGCTCTCTTCACACTGTCCATCCATCCTATTCGTGGTCTTCCTCCCAGCCTTACACCTCTCACATCAGATCTAGTTATCTTTTTCACCAATCGCTCATTATCCATTCTCTCCATATGCCCAAACCATCGTAACACCCTCCGCTCAACTCTACCAGCCAGCTCCCAAACAACTCCAGTTCTCCATCGCACTTCATCATTTCGCACCCGATCCATACGCGTCACTCCACACATACTCCTCAGACACCTCATCTCCATTACATTCAAACTTTTCCTCTCTGCTACACCCATATTCCATGTTTCAGCCCCATATAACGCAGTCAGTACCACAACACCCTCATACAGCCTTCTCTTTACATCCATTCTAAGCGAACGACATTTAAACACTTTTTTCATTCCTCTCAGCACCTTTCCTACTTCACTTATTCTAAACTTCACTTCTGCATCTATTCTTCCATCCACAGCAACATGTGACCCTAAATATTTAAAACAATCTGCCTCCTCAAGCAACTCACCATTCAAAACAATATTCATCCCCCTACCATCTATCAACTTCGTACACTTCATCACTTTACTCTTATTCTCATTTACTTTCAGTTTCCTCCTTTCACACACCCTTCCAAACTCCTCTACGAACTGTCTCAATCTCTCCTCTGAATCAGTCACCAGTGCAGTATCATCTGCAAACAGCAGCTGCTTCAGATTCCACTCTCCACCATCAACATTCACCAGACTCAGACCTCCACCTAAAACTCTTGCATTCACCTCCCTTACAACACCATCCATGTAAATATTAAACAACCAAGGCGACATCACACATCCCTGTCGCAGCCCCACTCTCACGGGAAACCAATCACTCACAGCATTTCCCACTCTTACACACGCTCTACTATTTACATAAAAACTTTTCACCCCTTTTAGTAACCTACCATCAAGTCCATACAATCTTAAAACAGTCCACAAAGCCTCCCTATCAATTCTATCATACGCTTTCTCTAAATCCATAAATGCCCAAAACACATCCTTGCCTTTCGCTAAATACTTTTCACACACTTGTCTCACAGCAAACACCTGATCAACGCATCCCCTCTCTCTCCTAAAGCCGCACTGCTCATCACCAATCACTCCCTCTGTACCCTCTCTAACTCTCATAATTAACACTCTACCATACACCTTACCTACAACACTCAACAGACTTATACCCCTAAAGCTAGTGCATTCATACTTATCACCGTTGCCTTTATACAACGGGACCACACAAGCACTTACCCAGTCAATTGGCACCAAACCTTTCTCAAAGCACACATTCAACAATATTACTAACCAGTCAACAATAGTCACTCCACCACCCTTCAGGCATTCCACAGCACACCCATCCATACCTGCAGCTTTCCCTTTTTTAATCTCCTTTACTGCCTTCTCCACTTCCTCCTTTGTGATCAAAGAATCATTCAACTCTCCCAGCACATTTATTCCTTTCCTTTCCTCCTCTACATTTAACAATCTTTCAAAATACTCTGCCCATCTCTTCCTTACTGCATCCATCTCAATTAACATCCTTCCATCCTCTGCTTTTACTCGTTCTTCCTTCCCAGACTCTCCCTTTCGCACCCTTTTCACCTCCTTCCAAAACATTTTCTAATTCTGTTGAAAATTCTCTACCCCACCTCTCATCTGCTGCCACTTTAGCATCATGCACAGCCCTTCTCGCTCTATTCCTCTTTTCCTTATACCTTTCATATGACATTTCATTCTTCCTCTGCAGCCACACTTCATATGCACGTCTCTTCTCAGCCACAGCCATACTTAATTCCTCGCACCACCATTCACTTCCTTTTCTTACACCACCACCCACACGTCTCACACCACACACCTCTTCTGCATGCCCCACCACAGCACTCTTAAACAACTGCCATTCCTCCTCCACGCTGCCATTTTCCCGATCTTTCACTGCGTTCCACTCATCTTTCAATTTCTCCTGATACTCTATTTTTTTCTCTCTTTTATCCAAATCACTTTCAAAACCTCCCTGCCACACCTAACCCTCCTAGCTCTCACCCATCTCTTACCTACTCTTAACTTTTCCTCCACCAGGTAGTGGTCAGACATACCTCCACCCTCCCCTCTTAGAACTCTCACATCCAACAATCTTCCTATTACATTCCTAGACACAACCACATAGTCCATCAAAGCTCTATCAACAACCCTTCCACCCTCCTGTCTCACCCATGTATACTTATAAATATCTTTCTTCTCAAACAGCGTATTCCCAATCACCATCTCTCACTCAACACACATCGTTATCATTCGTTCTCCATTTTCATTTCTTCCAGGCACACCATGCATACCAACTACGCCTTCAACTGCTACATTGCCCACTCTAGCATTCAGATCTCCCATCATTACCACATTCACATTCGCTCCGAAACTCTGCAGATACTCATCAACATCGTTCCAGAAAGACTCCCTCTCTTGTTCATCCCTTTCACTACCAGGCCCATATGCACTCACAAACACCCACAACTCACGTTCAAATTTCGCTTTCACCCACATCAGTCTCGATGACACCTCCTTCCATTCAATCACACATTGCTGTACTTCCGGACTCACTAACAAGGCCACACCTTCTCTTGCCCTTCCTCTATCAACACCTGACAATCTTCCATTCACACTTCCAAACATAGATTCCCCCTTCCCTTTTATCTTCGTTTCACTCAAAGCTAACACATCCAACTTTCTTCTCACAAACATTCTCCCAATCTCCTCCCTTTTAGCCTCAATCGTACTACATCCACGCACATTCATAGACCCAATCTTCAGGGTACGGGGATAACTCCATCCCCCATCCCTTTCTCTGGCCTGTCTCTTTTTAGGAACTAAAAAAACAAAAGGAGGGGGTCCCTAGTCCCCTCACCCCGCCCCTTTTAGTCGCCTTTTACGACACGCAGGGAATACGGTGGCAGTATTCTTCCTAACACAACCTGGCAGCAGAGTAGTAGTACCACCCCATAGTGTGGCCAGGTTGTGTCCCCCCCGCCACAGTGGGAATATATATATATATATATATATATATATATATATATATATATATATGGATCAAATATTTGCAGTAAGACAGATAGTGGAGAAAGCTTGTGAGAATGACTATAAGGTGTTTATGGCATTGATGGATTTAGAAAAAGCATACAAAAAAGTAGGCATAGAAGGATTGTAGAAGGTTTTGTGCATGTAAGGTGTAGATGGTAAGCTGCTTGGTGCCGTCATGTGTTTCTATGATGGTGGTGGGGCATGTGTAAGGATTAATGGACATTTAAGTGAATGGTTCAAGATCTGTGTGGGCATTCGACAAGGTTGTGTGATGTCCCCATGGATGTTCAATATATATATATATATATATATATATATATATATATATATATATATATATATATATATATATATATATATATATATATATTGTTACATAGATTATGATTTCATCATCCTTTGTGTAATTTTTAATGCACAGTATGCTGCATGTTTGATCGCGAGCGTGTTCTGCCTCAGTCCCCCTTCTACCGTTGTAGTAGAGTAAGTCGTCCTTTCTGTTGTTCAGAGCGGGATTGTCAACTCTTTGTCCCCATGGCTTCATTTGCGCGTCCTTCTTACAAGTTGTATCAAGCTCTGCCGGCCCCTATATAATGAGCTCAGTCTCTGCATCATTGCCACTTTGATCTACTCCTCATTTTGTTCACATCTCTGTCCTCCCCTGTACAGTTATTATTGTGAGTGCTCCGGAAGTCTCCAACCATCTAGCAGCTGTGTAATTTGAGTATAAGTGTTATTGCATTTTTTCCTTGTACTGTGTAGCATAAGGTGTTAATTTGTAGGCCTAGTGGGTTTTTTGTGATTCATGTAAGGTTCTTATTGTCAGCAATTGTTCATAATAGTTTGTATCTGTAATAATTTATCTTGCATTAACTGAGCATTACCCAGTGTATTTTCATTTTATCAGGGCTGACGTAGGTAAATTTACTCTTGCTAATTTCGTGTTAATAGAGGCTATTGCAGTTAACCATATATTTAACCTGTTTTTTGCCATTACATTATCCTTATGAGTCCTGAATGTTTTGTTGTTAGTTTGAGCATTAAACTTTAAATTGTAATTTTACCTAACTCTTTTGTTTTGAACCTGGAACTTTACGGGACAGTAGTGACTCTTAGTATTCTCACTTAATGTGTACATTATCTTTCTCTGTTCCGTAACTATATATATATATATATGACTCAAAAGTTGTATGCTGACGATGCAGTACCACTTGCAAATACCGGACAACAACTTTGTTGACTAGTGCAGTGTTTTGCTGATGTCTGCGAGCGTTTTGCCTTGAGAGTAAACGTAGTAAAGAGTAAAGTGATGGTTATTGAGAAAGTAACTCCCAGTGTGATGTTACAATGAATGGAGAGAGACTGGAATTGGTGAGAGAGTTCAAATACCTGGGTACTGTGAGAGAAAAGAGAGGAAAATGAGCAAATGAAGGGGAAAGTAGGGTGACACAAAGAAGGAAAGTAGCTAGTGCAATGAAGGCATTGATAAGAAGCAGAGGCGTTAGTGTTGAAGCTGCACGAGGCTTACATGAAGAAGTGTTAGTGCCAACTTTAACATATGGATGTGAGACTACGATATGGCGTGAAAATGAAAAGCCAAGTGTAAGAGCAATGCAGATGGGACTGCTGAGAAATGTATGTGGAGTACAGAAAGTGGATAGGATACAAAATAATGAGAGTCTCGAAAGATGTGGAGTGAGGAAGTCTGTGGAAACCAGGATAGAAGAGTGTGCTGAGATGGTGTGATTATGAGGAGAGAATGCATAACAATTGAGTGGTGAAAAAGGTATATCTGAGCAAATTTGAAGGAGGAAAGAGGCAAGGTAGGCCAAGGAGAAGGTGGAGGGATATGCTAGATGAGTGGGTGAGGAAGAGAGGTTTGGAAGCCAGTGAGGATAGGACATTGACTAGAGATCAAGCTGGCTGGATGAATATTGTGAGGAGAAACACATGTTCAGGGATTTGGCAACCGTTTTCAACGCGACAGATCCGGACTGACTATCGGATACGTTTATGTGAAGCTACAGAACGTGGTACATATGGGGGGCGTATCAGATTGAGCCAGAATTCCAGGGTCTTGCTTGGTGAGTGAATGGAAGCGTGGCCCATTGGACTTGGCAAATTTGGGCTGTCTGGACGTTGCTACTCCTTATCATGACCTAGGGTGGAAAGGAGGGCAGGATAATGATGATGATGATGATGATGATGATATATATATATATATATATATATATATATATATATATATATATATATATATATATATCATCTGGACCTCTTCTCCCACCCTAGGGCAGGGTGAGGAGCAACCAAGTTCAGACAGCCCAAATTTGCCCAGTCCAAATGGGCCACGCTTCCATTCACTCATCATTCAAGCCTCCGGAATCCTGGCTTTATCTGATAACGCCAAAAACATTCAGCACATTCTAATGGAGTGGTGAAAATGGTATATTATTCCTTTTTCACCATTCCATTATTATCCTTTCTCTCCCCATGACCATACCATCTCAGTACACGTTCGTCGATTTTGGAGTCCACAGACTTCCTCACTCCACGTCTTCCACGAATCACATTATATGCTATTCACTATATATATATATATATATATATATATATATATATATATATATATATATATATATATATATATATATATATATATCCACGGATCCGGACCCGGATCCTTTTTCATGTCAATGGGATTGATGGAGGTATGTGCTCCCAGAGCGCTTTTATTATATATATATATATATATATATATATATATATATATATATATATATATATATATATATATAAACTAGAAAGCTCTCTGGAAGCACATACCTCCGCCAATCCCATTGACATTAAAAAGGATCCGGATCCGGATGCGTGGATGTGGGATCCTGGTTCCGGATTCACCACAAAATACAGGGTATAATGTGACGCATAACAATAACTTACACCAATGATCTATCGTGTAATTTTGAGTATAATTTGTTCTACAAACATATGCTCACTGCGACCCCAGCTCAGTACCCAGCATTCGGCTATTTAAGTGTAAAAGTGTTGTGTCTTGAATTTGTCTTCGGGTGGGAACTTCGCAGGGTGATGGGAGACGAATATTAATAGCGTATAGGCCTACTGTGTTGTACATAAAAATCCCATATCCTCTCAGTACAAATAAGTTTTAACCCTCTCAGGTGCAGGTGGTTTGAGTCGTTAGATTGTATAACAACCTGTAAAGCGCACCATGACACGAATCGGGTATATATATATATATATATATATATATATGACACATTTTCCGGGAAACTTGTGTCCTTTGTTTGACACGATGTGCATCATGGTGCATTGTACAGGATGTTATTTATTGACTCGATTGGACTCCGTGCATGAAAGGGTTAAGAAGAAACTTTATGTAATTTATTGATTTTTTAACATCAAGTCATGCATTTCTGCAATGCTTTTGCACAAATCGACTGTAATTAAGGATTTAATTCAAATCTCAAGGATTGCAAGGGAGTAGGGAGGGAGGAGAGGCAGGTGTGTTGTTGCCAGTTATGTAATGTTTGGTTTGTAGGATATTACTACTAGCATTATCATAACACCCAGAGCTCATTCAATGACGAAACGTTATTTTAATGACTGATTTGCGTCACTTTATGTCAGGAGTAATATTATTTATAACAATTGTTCTGCTACGAGTAAACGTGGCACCATTCTCTTCACTTGATGGTGAGAGAAATGTAACGCAGGGTTGTCAATTTAACGACTCTGCAGCTAGAGCTATTTTTTTGCCTCTACCTAGCGACACTGTTCATAAAAATCTGGCAACATGAAATATAGCTTCATTCTGGATATTTTGGCCATTTTAGGTGATATTCTAGAGATTTAATCGTATTTTCTAGTGCTACTTTGCAGTGCTTACTATCTAGTGACATTCTAGCAAGTTTTGAGGACTAAACTAGCGAGATTGGTGATAAGGACCTGGCAACCCTGCGTCCATGGTGTCGTTTGAGCGGGAAAATTTGCAGGCGAGGCACACTTGTAATACTGTGCTCCAGGTTCAGTTGTTTACTGGGTTCAGCTTGACTTGTTCATCAGACAGCATGCCCCGTACATACAGCAATGAAGAATATGCAGATATCGTCTATTTTTACGGATTCTGCGATGGTAATGCTAGTGCTGTAGCCAGGGAATACAGGAGGAGATACCGAAACAGATGTCGAGGTGCTCGAGTTTTCTGCAGTGTCTACCAGCATCTTCGCGACACAGGTAGTGTCCCTGGAATTAATCTGAGGGCAGAACGCATAGACGCACAAGATAAAGAAAGACAGATAATGCATACTGTGTTAAAGAGCCCTAACGTAAGTACAAGAAGACTTTCCTCACGTCTCCGTGTTTCTCACACAACAGTCTGGAGGACATTCAAAAGGCAAGGTCTGAAACCATATCATTTACGGGCTGTTCAGTATCTTAACCCTGAAGATATTGATAGACGCCTTGTGTACTGTACGTGGATAGAAAATAATCCCCAGATCGTGAAGTGCATCCTGTATACCGACGAAGCGATATTTACCGTTGCTGGCCTGCGTAATACACACAATGAACACTGGTGGTCAGGAGAAAGTCCTCACAAAACAGCAGAAATCAACTTCCAACATCGATTTTCTCTTAATGTTTGGTGTGACATCGTAGATGAACATTTGATTGGACCCTACATCTTTGAGGATAGACTGACTGGGGATGTCTGTGTAAGTTTTCTGATGAATGACCTTCCTGTACCCTTAGAAGATGTTCCTCTGGCTAAACGACGACTGATGATCTTCGAGCATGACGGTGCACCTCCACATTACGGCAGACAGGTTAGGGAGTACCTGGATTAACCATTTCCCAATAACTGGATCGGTCGAGGAGGACCCCACCCACGGCCAGCTAGATCACCTGATCTGACCCCACTTGATTTTTACCTCTGGGGCCATATGAAGGCACTTGTGTACAAAAGGAAAAGCAACACCAAACAAGAACTTCTTGCAAGAGCAGTGGAAGCAGCACATGTGATCAAGAACAACCCAGCAGTTATAAGGAAGGCGACCCAATCAGTGATGAAGAATCCAAGATTATGCATTGAAAGTGGTGGTGGGCACTTTGAGCATTTGATGTTGGCCTCATCATGTAACATCACTCAAACCAGAGAAGAACAAGAACCAATGGGTGCCGGGAGAAAGGCTGCATCTAAGAAGTCATCAAGTTTATACAATAAACAATGTATGAATACTGTAAATAATCAGCTAAACCGCTGTAAACCTTACCACTGAGAGAGAGAGAGAGAGAGAGAGATCACTTGTTCCAAATTTACTGCGTATTGCTTACTTTACCACTGTACATAATCAATAGTTAAAGCAAAACATTAAAAAATAAGATAAAACTTTCACTACCGTACCCTAATATTAATACAGCTTTCGTAGGTTGTGTGGCTGAGTTGATTTATGTAATGAATCACTAAGTAAAAGGAAAACTGATTAATGGAAAAAGATAAACATAGATTTCGAAAAAAAAAAAAAAAATGACCAATTCCAATTAAAAAAAAAAAAAAACTAATAATGTTTCCTCACTGAATAAGTATGGCTATTCCCTCGTCACCATCAGATGAAGGGAATGGTGCCACGTTTACTCGCAGCAGAACAATTGTAATAAATAATAATATTACTTCTGACTTAAAATGACGCTAATCACGCATTACAATAATGCATCTTCACTGAATGAGCTCTGGGTGTTATGATAATGCTAGTAGTAATATCCTACAAACCAAACATTACATAACTGGCAACAACACACCTGCCTCTCCTCCCTCCCTACTACCTTGCAATCCTTGAGATTTGAATTAAATCCTTAATTACAGTCGATTTGTGCAAAAAAAACTGCAGGAATGCATGACTTTATATCAAAGAATCAATAAACTATGTAAAGTTTCTTCTTAAAACTCGTTTGTACTGAGAGGATATGGGATTTTTATGTACAACACAGTAGGCCTGTACGCTATTAATATTCGTCTCCCATCACCCTGCGCAACTTCCACCCGACGACACATTCAAGACACAAAACTTTTACACTTAAATAACCGAATGCTGACTACTGAACTGGGGTCGCAGAGAGCAAATGTTTATAGAGCAAAATATCCTCAAAATTACATGATGGGTCATTGGTGTAAGTTATTGTCATACGTCACGTTACGCTCTGTATATTCAGTTCTTTCTTGGTCCATGGACCACCTTTCCACAAAATATCATTAAAATTCATTGAGATGTTTTGGAGATAATGTCTTGGATACTCCGGATCAGGATCAGGATCCACTCCCAAATTTAATCATTTCATTCTTAGTTCATGGTCCATCCCCCCCACAAAATTTCATCAGAATCCGTTGGCAACTTTCGGGGTAATCCCGGATCCAGATCCGTGGATGTAAGATCTAGATTCGGATCCGGATCCGCCCCAAAATTTAATCAGCTCTCTTTTGGTCCATGGCCCACCTTTCTACAAAATTTCATTGAAATTTATTGAGATCTTTTGGAGGTATCGTGCGCAATACTCCGGATCCGGATCCGGATGCACCCCAAAATTTAACCCTTTCTTCCCTAGGCCAATGGCCCACCCTTCCACAAAATTTCATCACAACCAGTTTATACCTTTTTGAGTATTCCTGTTGACAGACAAACAGACCAACTAACAGGGGTAAAACATAGCCTCCTAGGCGAAGATAGTAAGATGATAGTTACATAGTGTTAAAAGAAAAGAAAACTGTGGCACTTGCATATACTGTGCTTTGTTAAAAGTTATTATAACCAGATTCAGAGGAGCATGGGAAAAATCTTCTTTGTAACAGCTTAAAAATAATTGCAAGACTTATACTTCAAACAGCGTCATTGTTTCTATCACAGGGGAGAGGATTAAGAAACGGAGACTCCTTTCTCCTTTGCCTAAGTCGTGAATGATATGAAAAAGTATTGCTCAAAATTTCACAACAATCTGACGTGTGAGACATAATAACGCCTAAAAGAGTAAAAAATTCATTACGGAGGAGTATCAAGAAACTTACTCATTGTTTGTCATTACAAACTGTATTTTCTCCTTCAGTGTGTCTGGGGTGAGGTCGTCCCAGCGCAACACACTACCCCAGCCGTCGCTCTCTACCTCCCACATGTTAGTCTCCTGGTCTCCAAACACAGGTATTCCCAGTACCGGCACCCCATGGTACATGGATTCTATGGTGCTGTGCAGTCCCCCGTGAGTGATGAACAATCGCAGCCGAGAATCGCCTAGGAAAATGGTCAATAAGCCTTGCTTGTATATAAGCAAATATATAAAAAGATAACAGCAATAACAACAACAATTATTATTATTATTATTATTATTATTATTATTACAATGGTGCAACATTCAAGACTGTTTTTGCAGACAAGACTGCAACAGCTTCAGACCAGCAGAGTTTATTACTCTAACTTTCATTTGAACAAAAAAGTTTTTACCAAGAATATCCTGCTGGGGGAGCCACTTGCCAAGCCGTACGTTGGGGGGAAGGTCCTCCATTGTGTCCTTGTCCCACTTCCACAGGACTCTCTGCTTCAGTGACCTGAACACCTCCACAAAGGTCTTTCGATGCCTAGTCAAAACACAGTAGAAATACAGACATTTGTCAGTTCAGCAAAACAGTATAAAGTTTAATCTCAGAATAACTGTACTCTAACGTACTAAGAGTCACAAAGCATCTGTGCACAATATGTGTGGAACATTTGGGACCATACAACGAAGGTCACTGAAATATTAATGTCTGACTTACCACACGCTCGTAGCCCTGATGTCGGGAGGTGTCATATAACCTTTCCAAACATATAACAAATGTTATGTTAATATAAATAGATACTGTTCATACACAATGAGACGTTGGTAAATATCAGCAGTAGTTCGAATGTTTTCGGTAGGCAGTGGACCCTCTGTGCACCAATAATTTTGTGACCCATAGTACTTTCCTGGCATCCAGCATTCATGGATTTTGACACCGAGAGGATACTGTGTAGTTACTATCTTTACTAAAGACTATTTTATAGTTACTGTAGTTGATCTGAAACTGAAAATGGCAGAAACACTGTTTCATGGCTTTTTGCAATTATAAAAAAATATTTTCTATTTCATTTTTGCCCCAGCATTAATGAAAGACTTTAATCGATACAACCGTATCGATATACCCGTATATATATACAACTATATATATATATATATATATATATATATATATATATATATATATATATATATATATATGTATATATACTAAAAATACGAATAAGAAGTCTCGGACCACGACTGACCAAAAGGTGACGACTAAGGACCGAACAATGTACACGATAAGGATGGCGACTTGGAATGTAAGGGGTGCAAATGATGAGGTGAAAGAAAAAGAAATTGTCAAGGTGCTTGAGGGTGCACAAGTCGATGTATGTGTGTTAACGGAAACTAAATGGAGAGGTGAGAGTGTGAGAGAATTGGAGTATGGATGGGGTATATGCGCAGGAGTAGGTGAGAATGAGAGGGCAAAAGGAGTGTGGATTGTTGTGAGTATCAGATGGAAGGAGAATATAAGAGTTTTTTTTTTTATGCGAGGAAGAAGGAACCAAAGGCTGAGCCCACATTAACGTTCCTTCCAAGAAAGAAACAAAAACAATACAAAAGAGAGCCAAATTCAAGATCCAATCATTTTGAGATGCCGGGACACATTGTGTTTGAAAGATAGATCATAGGAAGTAGGAAATACAGACAGAGGGAGACAGTTCCAGAGTTGACCTGTTCCATAAATGAAGGACTGAGAGTACCAGTTAACGCTTGCATTAGGGAGTTGGACAGCAAAGGGATGAGAGTTTGTTGCTAGATGGGTGCTACGCGCCCGTCTTAGAGGTGGAGGGATGAAAGCAGACAGTTCAGAGGAGCAATGACCAATGAAGTGGCGATAGAGAAGAGATAAAGAAGCAACAGCGTGGCGAAGAGACAAAGGTTGAAGGGAGTCAGTAAGAGGAGGAGAGTTCATCAGACGAATATCCTTTGACTCCACCCTATTCAGAAGAGCTGTATGTGGAGAGCCTCCCCACATATGAGACTTGCACTCTAAACAGGGGAGAGTAAAACCCCTGTAATAAGTCAACAACTATGCAGGAGTAAAGTAGGCACAGAGTCGGCTTAGCACACCCAATCTCTTGGAAGCAGATTTTACAAGAGATGCAATATGATCTTTCCAAGATAAGTCCCGTGTGAATGAAACCCCAAGCATGTTCAAGGATGATGCAGGATTGAGCTGGATATTATTAAACATTAATGGGTATTCCTGTTGAAGATTTTGACTGGTTGATAGGTGTAAAAACTGAGTCTTTGATGCATTAAAAACAAGATAATTTTTACCCCAGTCAGAGATACGAACAAAGTCAGACATTAGGTGTGCCATAGCCTCATCCTTTGTTTGGTGAAGTAACTGCTGAGATGGACATTGCGGGAACCAAATGGAAAGGTGAAGGGTGGAATCATCAGCGTATGAGTGGATAGGGTTAGATGTACAGCTTAGAAGATCATTGATGAATAAAAGGAAGAGAGTTGGTGATAGGACAGGGCCCTAAGGAACACCACTGTTAATAGATCTAGGAGAAGAACGATGGCCGTCTACAACAGCAGCTATAGAATGACTGGAAAGGAAGCTATAGATGGAGGCACAGATAGGATAGAAACCGTAAGAGGGTAGTTTGGAAATTAAAGATTTATGCCAGACTCGATCGAAAGCCTTTGAGATGTCAAGTGCAATGGCAAAGCTTTTGCCAAAGTTCCGAAAGGAGGATGACCAGGAACCTGAAAGGTAGATGAAAAGATCGCCAGTGGAGTATCCCTGACGGAACCCATACTGACGATCAGAAAGAAGGTTGTAATAGGAAAGAGCCTTTAAAATTTTTCTGTTAAGAATGGACTCAAAAACCTTTGAAAAACAGGATGTTAAAGTAATTGGACGATAGTTAGAGGGTTGGTAACGGCCACCCTTCTTTGGGACTGGCTGAATGAGAGCAAGCTTCCAGCAAGAAGGAAAGATACAAGTAGTTTTAGGGGAAGGCGGTGGCTCAATCGGTAGAGAGGTGGCCTGCAGTCCTAACGGACCCAGGTTCGAATCCCGGCTGGGGCAGGGAACAGTTTAAGGATTTGAATTTCATTAAATCAGGCTTTACTGATCTACCAGAAGACCCGCCGACATGTCGTAATAATACCCCCGCTAATACCAATACACCAGTCCTGTATGAGACAGCCCTAGCATGTATTCAATATGGACGGTGGGTGTTAGCGCCGATGTGGTGACATGCAGAGGTATATGGTATGTAGGAGGACTGCTGGGCCTTGATAGCAGGCTGTGAAGCCTATGCCCAGAGTCGGACACATAAAAAAAAAAAAAAGAAAAAAAAAAAGAAAGACAAAGGCTAAAGAGTTTACCTAGGCAGGGTGTAAGCACAGAAGCACAGTTCTTGAGGACAACAGGAAGGATCCCATCAGGCCCATATGCCTTGTTAGTATTGAAGCCAGTGATGGCAGAAAATTCATCAGCTGATGAAATTTTATTGTCAGCCATGAGGAAGTCAGAGGGAGGAAGTGAGGGAGGAACAGCACCGGAATCGTCTAAGGTGGAACTGGAGGAGGAAGTCTGAGCAAACAGATCTGCTTTATCAGTAGAAGAAATACTGTAGCTACAGAGCCATCAGAATAGAAAAGAGGAGGGAAGGATGATGAGGTAAAGTTGTTAGAAAGGTTTTTGGCATGGTGCCAGAAGGAGCGGAAAGAATTCGAGTTGGAGAGTTGAGAACATTTAGATTGGATGAAATTATTTTTTGGAGAGCGAAGAATAGACTTTGCACTATTCCGGGCAGAAACATAAAAAAGATGTGATTCGGTGGTGGGTTGGTTCTGGTACCTTTTATAGGCCCTCTCCTTATTGTGGACAGCATTACAAGTGTGATTGAACCAAGAGTTTCTTGCATTAGTCAGAGGATATGAGAAAGGAATGTATGCCTCCATGCCGCAGAGAATAACCTCCGTAATGCGCAAGGCACATTCAGATGTCTCCTGGCCACGGAAGCAATAGTCATTCCAGGGAAAATCAAAGAGATACTGCCTGAGGGCCTCCCAATCTGCAGCTCCAAAGTGCCACAGACGACGTTTCTTTGGAAGGTCCACAGGCCGTACCGGAGTGATAGGACAGGTTAAAGTAACAAGGTTATGATCGGAGGAGCCCAGCGGAGAGAAATGATCAACAGTGTAAGCGGAAGGATTAGTTGTAAGGAAGAAGTCAAGTATGTTGGAACTCTCTCCAAGGCGGTCAGGGATATGGGTAGGGTGCTGTACAAGCTGCTCTAGATCATTAAGGATAGAAAAGATGAAGGCTTGTTCACCAGATGGAGCAGTGAAAGGAGAGGAGAGCCAAAGGTGGTCGTGAATGTTGAAATATCCTAGAATGGAGATTTCAGAGAAAGGTAAAATGGATAGAATGTGTTCCATTGCAGAAGTAAGATAGTCGATGAATTTTTGATAGTCAGTAGCATTAGGAGGTAAGTAAACAGCGCAGATATATTAGTCAGAGAATGACAGGAGAGTCGAACCCAGAGAGTAGAGAATTCAGAAGAATCGAGTTCAGGAACACAAGAGCAAGATAGGTCGTTGCGTACATATACGCAGTATCCACCTCTGGCTTTGAAATGAGTATAGAGAAAGTAGGAGGATACAGAGAAGGGTATGGATCAGTTGGCTCTAGTATTGTGTAAGATTGAAAGTTTGACTACAAATTTGGGTGATTGTATGTGTGTATGCACCAACGCAAGATCGTGCAAGCAGAGTAAGAGAAGAGTTCTGGACAAATGTGGAAGCGTGCATGGAAAAGTTTGAAAGGAGTGAGAGAGTGTTTTTTGTTGGAGATATGAATGGAAAAGTAGGGAATGGGAAGGTGGATGAAGTAGTTGGTGCCGGGAGGGGGTTGGTGATAGCTAATACCTTCTTCAGGCACAAAATGATCCACAGGTATACATGGCGAGTAATGAGAAGGATGGGTGGTGAACTGAATGAACGGAAGGCAATGATTGATTGTGTGTGTACATGAAAGGATGAGAAGGTGTGTAACGGATGCAAGAGTATATAGATGTTGGAATAGTGGACTATAGGACCGCCACTTAGTGGTGGTCGGAATTATAGCCCAAATAAAATGGAGAAATAGAAGAAGGGAAGGACAGGAGGAAGTAGTACGTACAAGGAGAGTTGAAAAGTTACAAGAGGATGGAAATAAGGCAGAGTATAAGAGGGAAG
The DNA here is from genome assembly GCF_032717465.1 of Coenobita brevimanus. Lineage (NCBI taxonomy): Eukaryota > Metazoa > Arthropoda > Malacostraca > Decapoda > Coenobitidae > Coenobita > Coenobita brevimanus. The sequence goes on from NC_137009.1 coordinate 28,065,416, forward strand.
TGGAGGAGCGATTGGGTAAATATAGATTGGAGCAGATGGGGGACGTGGAAGATGTGTACAAGATATTCACAGAAGAAATCTGTGCAGCATGTGAGGTGGTGTGTGGGGTCAAGAGAAGACGAAAGGGGGTGCAAGGAACAGCCTGGTGGAACGAAGAGGTGAGAGAGGCTGTGGCACAAAAGAAGTAAACATATAGTGAGTGGATGAGAAACAGAGGCATGGAAGAAGTTGAGAGTCGGAAGAGAGAGTTTTCTGCAGAGAAGACAGAAATGAACAGATTAATAAGAGAGAATAAGAAGAGAGTGGATGAGGAATTTGGAAGGAACTTGAATGTAAAGTGGAGGAAATGTAAGAAAATGTTCTGCAAGGAGGTAAGGAAAGTTAGACAGGGTGCCAAAGAAGTTAGTTGAGGAGTGAAAGTTGAAAATGGTATATTAGTAGTGGAGAAGGGAGAGTAAGTGAGCAGATGGAGAATACACTTCAAGGAATTGTTGAACATAGAGAATGAAGGGAGTGCAAGTATAAGTGGCTAGGGAATGGCTGGGAGAAGGAGGGATGTGATAGGACAGGAAGAAATCCGTAGGATGGAAGTTGTGGAAGCAATTAAGAAAGTTAAAATGGGGAAAGCCCCAGGAATTGATGGAGTGTGTGGTGAAATGCTGATGCACGGGGGAGAGATAGTAGTAGAATGGATGTGGAAGATGTGCAGATTGGTCTGGGAGGAAGGTAGAGTCCCGGATGATTGGAGGCAGGTATAATTATTCCCCTGTGCAAAGGAAGAAGGGAAAACTGTGTTGTAATCATAGGTGCATTTGTCTTCTTAGTGTAATAGGAAAAGTATATAGTTGGATACTTATTGACAGAGTTTGAGAAATAACAGACGAATTAGTTGGAGAACAGGGAGGCTTTAGGAAGGGAAGAGGTTCTGTAGATCAGATATAATTCTTAGATCTTTAGTGGAAAAGTTTCTTGAGAAGGGAAAGAAGTTGTATGCGGCGGTGAATAGACAAGGATTGTGGAAACTTAAGAATAAATGGAGTAGGTGGGAAGTTGTTGAAGGTCGTGAAGAGTATGTATGAGGGTGCTAAGGCTACAGTGCGTGTGGATAGTGAACTGAGTGAATTTTTCTATTTGAAGGTTCCATTGAAACAGGGATGTGTCATGTCTCCATGGTTGCTCAGTCTGTATATGGATGGAGTTATAAATGAGACACAAGTTAGGGCAGTGGATGTTGGAGCGGCCCTAGTGAGAGGGGGCAGTGTTTGGAAAGTACCTGTGCTGCTGTTTGCATTATACTGTGTTGTTAAGTGAAGACGAAGGAGAGATGCATGTTTTGGTGAATGAGTTTGGGAGAGTGTAAGAAACGGAATCTAAACGTGAATGTAGGGAAGAGTAAATGTATGGTCTTCGAGAGAAATGAAGTCAGTGAATGTACAGTGAGGCTGGATGAAGAGGAAATGGAAAATATGAGTGTGTTTCAGTATTTGGGTAGTGCGATGAGTAGGGATGGAGGTTTAGAATGTGAAGTGCTTGAAAGGGTGCAACAGGAAAGAAAGTTTGTTGGTTCCTTGAAAGCAGTGATAAGAAACAGGGAAGTGAGCATGGAAGTGAAAAAGCTACTACATGACAGTATTGTGATACCAACTTTAATGTACGCAAGTGAAGCTTGAACCTTGGTGGAGGGACAGAAGTCAAGAGTGAGAGCAGTGGAAACGAGTTATTTGAGAGGAGCATGTGGAGTCACATGGAGAGACAGATTGACAAATGAGAAAGTGGAGGAGCGTTGTGGTGTGGTTGTGGATGTGATAGGAAACGCTAGGAAAAAAGAAATAAACTGTGGTTTGAACATGTGGAGAGGACGGAGAACGAGACTGACCGGGAAAATGTACGTGAGTGAGGTGGAGGGGGGGGGAGGGAGGAGGAGGCCAAGGATGAAATGGAGGGATGAAGTAGAGAGGTATACGAGAGAGGGGGTGTGAGCTGGGAGCAGGGCAATTAAATGGCGGGGGACAGGGCGACATGGAGGCGATATATATATATATATATATATATATATATTGTTACATAGCCTATGATTTCATCATCCTTTGTGTAATTTTAACGCACAGTTGCTGCATGTTTGATCACGAGCGTGTTCTGCCTCAGTTCCCCCCTTCTACCGTTATAGTAGAGTAAGTCGTTCTCTCTGTTATTCAGAGCGGGATTTTCATCTATTTGTCCCATTGGCTTCATTTGCGCGTCCTTCTTACAAGTTGTATCAAGCTCTCCTGGCCCCTATATAATGAGCTCAGTCTCTGCATCATTGCCACTTAGATCTGCTCCTCATTTTGTTCACATCTCTGTCCTCCCCTGAACAGATATTATTATTGTGAGTGCTCAAGAAATCTCCAAACATCTAGCAGCTGTGTGTGTAATTTGAGTATAACTGTTATTGCATTTTTCTTGTACTGTGTAGCATAAGGTTGATTCTTAGGCCTAGTGAGGTTTTTGATTGACGTTGGGTTATGTCAGTCATTTTTGATAATAGTTTGTATCTGTAATAATTTATCTGGCATTCACTGAGTATTATCTGGTATCTCATTTTATCAGGGCTGACTTAGATAAATTTACTCTTGCTAATTTCGTGTTAATAGAGGCTATTGCAGTTAACCATATATTTAACCTGTTTATTTGCCATTACATTATCCTTATGAGTCCTGAATGTTTTGTTGTTAGTTTGAGCATTAAACTTTAACTTGTAATTTTACCTAACTCTTTTGTTTTGAACCTGGAACTTTACGGGACAGTAGTAACTTTTAGTATTCTCACTTAAAGTGTACGTTATCTTTCTCTGTTCCGTAACATAAATTTGGCGACCTCATATCAGGATATTCAGGATATTATCATAATGATATTGCTTGATATTTTGTGACTGTTACTTATTAATTATGTCTACTATTACTACACTTGATGAAGCCAAAGATTTTTTGTCAAATGTGCAAACAGTGTGTGATATAGAAAACAGAACAAAGAATGAACTTAAGCTCGTTGCTCAACAATTGGGAATTGCTGTTCGCTCTCATCATTCTAAAGATCATATTGTTGACATGATTAATGAAAGCTTGTTTAATGTAACTCCTCCAAATGAGCAAACGCAGATTGAATTAGCTAAGTTACAGCTAGCCCTGCAGGAGGCAAAAGCTAAGGAGGCTGAATTTCAGGCAAATGCTCGTATCCAAGAGGCACAGGTACAGGCTCAGGCACAAATTGAACTTGCTAGGATTCAGGCAGACCATGAGTATCGCATGAAACAAGGTGGAACTGGATCATCTAGCTCTGATGATTTTGATGTGGCTAAAAATGTTAAACTTGTCCCTCCTTTTAATGAATCTGATTTAACAAAGTATTTTCAGTTGTTTGAGAGGGTAGCTACAGGTTTTAATTGGCCAAAAAGTATTGGCCAGTACTCCTTCAAACTGTTCTCACCGGTAAAGCTCAAGTAACTTATGCATCTTTGCCTCAGGATCAATGTGATAATTATGATGTAGTTAAGAGCTTGATTCTTAAGGCCTATGAGCTTGTTCCTGAAGCCTATAGAGTAAAATTTAGGACAACTTATAAGCAAGATAAGCAATCCCATGTTGAGTATGCAAAAATCAAAGAAGATCTGTTAGAGCAGTGGTTAAATTCTAAGAATGTGGATTCTGATTTTGACAAATTTAAGCAGATGATTTTGCTGGAGGACTTCAAAAGGTGTATTTATAAAGATGTAAGCCTATATCTTGATGAGAAAAGAATAGATAATTTGTCTGATGCTGCAGTTTTAGCTGATGAGTATGTTCTCACTCACAAGAGATATTCTAGAGAAAAAGGGAAAGCTGAGAGTAAGTACGTTGCCTTTACTCAGAGTACAGGTAACAGGAAAGAGAATAAAGATGATGTTTCTCAGGAAGTAAATACCAGCTTCACCTCTAGATTTCAGAAAAGTAAATGTACTTATTGTAGTAAGCTTGGTCATACTACGGAGAGATGTTTCAGGAGACAGCGTGATGTGAACAAAAAGGAGTCTTTAAATATTCAGTCAATTGGTCTAGTGTCCACTCTTGAGAGTTCCCAGAATTCTTTAACTGAGTTAACTGAACCTACTTTGAGGGGTAACTTTAATTCTCATGATGGAGCTCCTCTTTTGAGCAGTAACGTGGGTGACACTCTCAAGAGTTCATGTGCTAATTTCCTGTCTGATGGTTTTGTCAGTCCTCTGGACAGTAATGACAGGAAATCAGTTAAAATATATCGTGATACAGGTGCTTGCCAATCCCTTATGCTGACCAGTGTTCTAGGCTCTAACGTTAATTCCTCTGATGAAACTGTAATCTTACAAGGTGTAGGGAATAATTACTTCTCTGTCCCTCTGTGCAGAGTGAATTTAGAGTCTGGTTTTGTTAATGGTTCCGTTATGGTTGGGTTGGTTGAGACACTCCCAATGTCAGGTGTAACTTTCTTACTTGGAAATGATATTGGTGGAAGTCAAGTGTGTCCAGCTCCTCAGTTGTCTAGTGAGCCAGTGGCTGCGACCCAGGATTGTGATGTCCCTGATGTGTTCCCTGCATGTGCTGTCACTAGGGCTAAGTCTAAAGTTACTGGTGATTTAGAGGATAATGATGATGATGATGTTACCCTAGCTGACACTTTTCTTGCTAATTTGGACCACTCACCAGATGAGGCAGTACCCCGTAGTGTTGATAATTTGTCTCGTCAAGAGTTGGTTGAGTTGCAGGTTGCTGACCCTGAGTTGAAAGGTCTAGCTAACTCTGCTTACAGTGAAGAAGAGTCAGCCGGTGCTTCTACTTGTTATTATGTAAAGTCAGGAGTACTTATGAGGAAGTGGAGACCCCCAACAGCATCAGCCGACTGTGAATGGGAGGTTGTACATCAAGTTGTCATCCCTCGTGTTTGTAGGCAGGATATCATTAGAGTGGCTCATGATTCCAGTTTGGCAGGACACCTTGGAGTGAGGAAGACTGTGGCACGCATTTTGAAACTTCTACTGGCCAGGTATCTTCAGGGATGTTTCCTGGTATTGTAAGTCTTGTCACAGCTGTCAAGTTGTGGGGAAGTGTAATCAGACCGAAAAGGTTGCACCTCTAGTTCCCATTCCTCCTTTTGAGGCGCCTTTCACCCGTGTGTTGGTGGATATTGTGGGCCCTCTTCCCAAGACTTCTTCAGGATTTTCTTATGTGTTGACCCTGATTGATATGGCTACTCGTTATCCTGAAGCCATTCCACTTAGAAATATCTCAGCAAAGAACGTGGTTAAGGAAATGCTAGGGTTCTTCATAAAGTTTGGTCTGCCCAAGGAGGTACAGTCAGACCGGGGAAGTAATTTCATGTCAAATGTTTTCAAGCAGTCTCTGAAAGAGTTGGGCATCACCCAGATCACGTCTTCAGCTTACCATCCCCAGACCCAAGGAGCGTTGGAGAGATATCATCAAACACTCAAATCGATGCTCAAGAAATACTGTTTGGAACATCAGAAAGACTGGGATAAAGGTCTTCCATTCGTTGTGTTTGCCGCAAGAGAATCTCCAAATGAATCACTGGGCTTCTCACCTTTTGAACTACTGTTTGGCCATGAAGTAAGAGGACCCCTTGGCTACTCAAGGAATGCTGGCTGTCGGAGGAAGATGACGTCAACCTGCTGGAGTATGTGATGAATTTCAAAGAACGGCTGTCCACTGCTTTACAGCTGGCGAGAGAGAATTTAGGAGCTGCTCAGGAGAAGATGAAGACTTGGTATGATAAGAAGTCCAGGTTACGCCACTTTCAGCCAGGAGATCAGGTTTTGATTCTGCTACCAGTTCATGGGCAACCTCTTCAAGCCAAGTTTAGTGGCCCTTATTTAGTGGAGAAGAAACTCAGTGATGTCAGCTATGTCATCGCCACACCAGATCGTTGAAAGAGCAAGCAACTATGTCACATCAACATGCTAAAGTTATATCACAGGCGGGACGAAAATAATCCAGTCTGCACTGTAGCTGTTCCACCCGAGTCTGCAAGTGAAGCTCTCCCATGCAGTATGAGCCTGAGTGATAGTTTGGGGAAGAATCCTGATATCATGAATGATCTCCAGACTAAGCTTTCTCATCTACCTCCCAAGGAAAGGCAGGAGTTTTCGGCATTGCTGCAGGAGTACCCGCAAGTGTTCCGTGCCACTCCAGGAAGAACCACTGTATTGATGCATGATGTCGATGTTGGAGACGCAAAGCCAATTAAATTGCCTCCTTACCGTGTGAACCCAGTGAAAGTTCCTCTCATCCAGAAGGAGCTTGGCTACCTGTTGGACCACAAGATGATTGAGCCCTGTCAGAGCGAGTGGAGTTCTCCTGTCACTCTGGTCCCTAAGCCAGGTGGGTCACAGCGGCTTTGCATTGACTACAGACGTGTTAATCAGATAACCAAAACAGACACTTACCCTCTCCCTCGTGTGGAAGATTGCATAGACAAGATCGGAAAGGCTAGGTACATAAGTAAGTTTGATTTGTTAAAGGGATACTGGCAAGTACCTATGACTGAACGTGCTAGGGAGATCTCATGTTTTGTAACATTAGGAAAGACATTTGCATGTTCTGTAATGCCATGTACAGATTGTTTTAGAGTAATAAGAAATTTCCTTTGTAAATTTCTTTTTCTTTGTGGGGAGGTGTTACATAGCCTATGATTTCATCATCCTTTGTGTAATTTTAACGCACAGTTGCTGCATGTTTGATCACGAGCGTGTTCTGCCTCAGTTCCCCCCTTCTACCGTTATAGTAGAGTAAGTCGTTCTCTCTGTTATTCAGAGCGGGATTTTCATCTATTTGTGCCCATGGCTTCATTTGCGCGTCCTTCTTACAAGTTGTATCAAGCTCTCCTGGCCCCTATATAATGAGCTCAGTCTCTGCATCATTGCCACTTAGATCTGCTCCTCATTTTGTTCACATCTCTGTCCTCCCCTGTACAGATATTATTATTGTGAGTGCTCAAGAAATCTCCAAACATCTGGCAGCTGTGTGTGTAATTTGAGTATAACTGTTATTGCATTTTTCTTGTACTGTGTGGCATAAGGTTGATTCTTAGGCCTAGTGAGGCTTTTGATTGTTGTTGGGTTATGTCAGTCATTTTTGATAATAGTTTGTATCTGTAATAATTTATCTGGCATTCACTGAGTATTATCTGGTATCTCATTTTATCAGGGCTGACTTAGATAAATTTACTCTTGCTAATTTCGTGTTAATAGAGGCTATTGCAGTTAACCATATATTTAACCTGTTTATTTGCCATTACATTATCCTTATGAGTCCTGAATGTTTTGTTGTTAGTTTGAGCATTAAACTTTAATTTGTAATTTTACCTAACTCTTTTGTTTTGAACCTGGAACTTTACGGGACAGTAGTGACTCTTAGTATTCTCACTTAAAGTGTACGTTATCTTTCTCTGTTCCGTAACAATATTTATATTCTATCTCTCTATCTATATATGTATATATATGTATATATATATTCTATCTATCTATCTATCTATCTATATATATATATATATATATATATATATATATATATATATATATATATATATATATATATATATGTTCTATCTCTCTGTCTCTATCTTTATCTATCTATCTATATACAAAATTATAAATATAAATATATATATATATATATATATATATATATATAGATAGATAGATAGATAGATAGATAAAGATAGAGATAGAGAGATAGAACATATATATATATAGATAGATAGAATATATATATACATATATATACATATATAGATAGATAGAGAGATAGAATATATATATATACATAGATAGATAGATAGATAGAGAGAGAGAGAGATAGAATATATAATTATATACATAGATAGATAGATAGATAGATAGACAGACAGATAGATAGATTGATTGATTGATTGATAGATAGATAGACAGATAGATAGATAGATATACTTGTTACATATCTGGCACATAGTTTCTGGTAAAATTTGATTTTTGCCACCTAATTCAGTACATTGGGTAGATCCTTGTATATCTACGGCTAAAGGAAAGGGGGGGGGGAAGCTCATGGTCCTCTCCCTATAACTCGAATATTTATGAGGCATTTCCTTATTTATCATCCAGGGATGCAACAGGTAACAGTGGGATGCTGTCGCTGGTGAATCCTGCTGCTGAAATCCATGAATATTTACACGCACTTTGCAACATGCCTTGAAGAAAATTACATAACCTTAATGACTGAACTAGAAAGAATTATTTGGGAGCAATATCTACAAAAAAGATGGAAATCTAATTCAGCTGCAACAATAACAAGCTATTTTACTACAGACGATAGTAAAAGGAACGAGTTAGTGGTGCAGAATTTCTAAGTAACATAAATGTTTGAGAGACCATTGTTAAATTCAGCAGTGTGTCTGAAAGACTATCATGAATAGTAATTAGAGTGGCAGAAGTGTACCATGAAAAATAAAAACGCGAGGAAGAAGGAACCAAAGGCTAAGCCCACAAAACAGTTCCTTCCAAGAAAAAAAAAAAAAAAAGAACAATACAAAAGAGAGCCAAATTCAAGATCCAATCCTTTCGAGATGCCTGGACACTGCGTTTGAAAGACTGGAGATTATAGGAAGTAGGAAACACAGACAGAGGGAGACAGTTCCAGAGGTAACCTGTTGCATAGATGAAGGACTTGGAGTAACAGTTAACTCTTGCATTAGAGAGCTGGACAGAAAAGGAATGAGTATGTTGCAAGACGGGTGCTACGCACCTGTCGTAGAGGTGGAGGGATGCAAGCAAAGAGTTCAGAGGAGCAGTGACCATTGAAGTAGCAGTAGAAAAGAGATAAAGAGGCAACAATGCGGCGAAGAGACAGAAGTTGATGGAAGCCAGTAAGAGTTAATGAGACGAAAAGACTTTGATTCCACCCTATTGAGAAGGGCTGTATGTGGAGAGCCTCCCCACATATGAGAGTTGTATGCATCCACTTCTCAAAGCATAGATGAATAAACAGAACTATTCTATGATGTCATCTCCTATAATATGGTGGAAGAAAAGATCAGATGTACTATACTCAGAAGGGCCCTCACTGCATATATTGGCATGTCGCAAAATGGAGAAGCATGTATCGAAGTTCAGAGAAGGAGAGAGGAATGCAAGAAGATGACATGATGGTAAATTTTTCTGAAATGTTTAACATGACAAAAGAACTGGGAGAAATTGGACAAGAAGCCGAACTTGAGAAACAAAGAATGAATTCGACTTCATTATTGCAGATATGAACAGTCACCAATGTCACAGTTACCTACAAAGTATATATTGGAAATGACCATTGGATGGTGGGATACAAAGCCAGATTCAATTTCAGGAGTGAAAGAAAGAAGCAGATTGAATGCAGAAAGGTATACCAAGTAAAAATTAGCGTAAAGAAAGCTCTCTTTCAGAGAGATTAAAGAGCAGATTTCAGGCTCAAAGTTATACCCATTGTGACACTGATGAAAGGATTACGAGCAAGTGCAGGACTACTCAATGGGTGGGATGCTTTTCTCAGACCATCTCTTTCACTAAATGCACTTATTGCGATGCAGTGTGTGTGTGTGTGTGTGTGTGTGTGTGTGTGTGTGTGTGTGTGTGAGAGAGAGAGAGAGAGAGAGTTCTTCAGCTGGGTCCGGAACACTCTGTGGAACGCTTCTGAACCGTATAATTGGTGGTCCATTCTGAAGACGGCCATGTTTGTAATGTCTCCATCCCTGTATCCTTTGCTTGACTCTGGAGGCCCTTGTGAGTGATCTTAAAGGCAAGGCCAATATGTTAATATCTTATGTTGACTCCAAGCTCAGGCATTCTATATTTCTGATTGGTAAATGCCAGCAAGCTGATCCATTGTACTGTTAGAATGCTTTTCAATCTAAGGAAGTTAAAAGGCTGCTGAATGTGCAGGATCGTCACAGTAGTACGGACCCTTTTGGTATGTTCTCTCTTTTCTTCCATGAAACATCAAAATTCTTGGCATCAAAACTAAATGTAATATTCAAGATTCTCGTGCGCTCTTGATCGTTTCCTTCTTGGTGGCGAGTGGCTAACATCATTACTGTTCCAAATGGTTTGTCTTCTCTGTACGTGTATGTCACGAATTATATCAGCCTATCTCCATTACGCCCATTCTGTCAAAGGTTTTCGAGCGTCTCGTTTCATCTCATCTATTGGGTTTTCTGAAATGTTCTGGTTTGCTTTCTTCTAATTGTTTCACGAGTCGGAAGTATCTGAGCATTACAGATCCATTGCTTACGACTTCCCACGTCCTGCAAACTGTCTTGACTTGGTTCTGAGGCCAAAATCGTACAACTGGACCTCTCTGATACTACTGATCGTGTGAACCATGATGGTTTGTTGTGGAAGCTGCCTTGCATCGACATTGATGATCTATTTCTGTCCACGCTGATGCAGTTTTTGAGGGGTCATAAGCATCGTGTTTGCGTAGATGGATGTTACAGGAGCTGGCATAATGTCCAGTCAGGCGTACCTCATGGTAGCATTCTTGGACCGATCTGCTTTAGCTTAATAATAATAAAAAACAAAAAAAAAGCAGTATTGTTACGACGACAATGCCCCATTAGCCACTACCATTGCATCTGCTCTGTTGCGACTATTTGCCTGCCAGTCAAGCAGTGAAGATTTGGCTCTCGCTTCGCCATGGTGCAGAAGTGGGACATTAACATATCCCCTTCGAAGACAAAACTGCTGTTTCTCCTTCTCGAACCCATGATCGTTTTTTTTCTTCTTCTTCTTTACTTTGATGGAATCTGAAGACAATGATATTAATCAAATGTGGAGAGAGGTAAAAGAGGTTTTGCATGAGGGTGCTTAGGTTACTATTAAGAAAAAAGGGAAAGAGAGAAGGAAAAAGTGGATGTCAGATGAAACATGGAATGCAATTCAGAAAAGGAAAGAGGCTAAGTTAAGATGTGAAGAACAACATGTTGATGGCCAGGTAGTTGAAGTACTTAGAGCAAAGTACTGGAGTTTACATTCTGAAGTAAAAAGACTCGTTAGACGTGATAAGAGGAGGCTATATGATGAAAAGGCGACAGAGACAGAAATTAAATTAAGTAAAAATGACGGTCAGAGGACAAGAGCAGCGTATCAGGCCATAAAGGAGTTAACTGGGACTGAAAAGAGAAGGAAGAAAATACCTGTACGAGATAGAAATGGTAATTTGATGACTAAAGATTTGTATATAAAAGGAAGGTGGAAAGAGCACTTTAAATCTGTTCTAAATAGACCAATCCCAGCTGAAGAGGACATTTTGCCAGCCGAGAGAGATTTGCAGATAGAACCAGAGGATATAACTTTGGAAGAGGTAGCAAAATCTATAAAGGAGTTAGAGAATTTTAAGGCCCCAGGAGAGGATGGAATATTCCCTGAAATGCTTAAGGTGGAAAATGACGAGTTGATGAATGCGCTTTTGAAACTTTTTAATGTGGCTTGGGACAATGATGGAATTCCAGAAGAGAGGAAAAATGGAGTGATTATCAAAATACCAAAAAAGGGAGATTTAAGTATGTGTGGCAATAGGAGGGGGATAACTTTGACACCTGTAGTTGCAAAAGTCTTTTCCATAATCTTGTTGAACAGAATAGAGCCAGTAATTGATAAAATTTTAAGAGAAGAACAAGCGGGATTTAGAAAGGGTCGAGGTTGTAATGATCAGATTTTTATTATAAGGCATTTAATGCAACAAGCTAATGAGATGAAAATGCCACTTAGTATGTGTTTTGTGGATTTTGAAATGGCGTTTGATAGTGTTTCACGTGGAGCTGTGTTGAAAATTATGAGATTCTATGGTATACCAGAAAAGTTTGTAAATATTATTAGAAGCCTGCATGAAGGTACTTTTTGTAAGGTAATGGTGGATTGTTCTTTGAGCTATCCGTTTCAAGTTAGATCATGAGTGATTCAAGGAGGAGTTCTTTCGCCATTGTTGTTTGTTTTGGTTATGGATTATGTTATGAAAAAGGTTGCAAGGAGAGCAGGTGCAGGAATTAACTGGAAAGAAACTAAGAAGCTGATGGATTTGGACTATGCTGATGATATTGTACTGATTTGCGGAAGTATTTACGAGATGCAGAGGGTGCTTGATTGTATGGTGGAGGAAGGAGAAAAAGTGGGATTGGTAATAAATTGTGGAAAGACTGAAATTATTAATATGAACGTGGAGAACCAAATCGATTGTGTAATTGGGAATAATGTGGTGAAGAATGTAGAAAACTTTAAATATTTGGGAACGATTGTAACATCTCAATCAATCACTTCCTGTGGCACCCTCGGGGATGCATAGGGCCTCGATGAACTCACACCACCACATCCTATCTTGTGCTAACTCCTCAAGATCTCCCCAACACTCATCTCCAGCTTCCCGTCTCATTGTCCTCACCCACGTCTCTTTTGGCCTTCCTCTACCTCTCCTACCAAGTGCCACCCACCCTGGTGTACCTCGTACTATTCCCTGTCTCCTATACAAATGTCCTAGCCACTTCCATCGTGAGAACCTAACATATTCATCGACCGGCTGCACTCCCGTTATTTCTCTAATTCTACTATTTGGTATCCTTTCCCACCACTTAACTCCTAATATTCTTCTAAGTGCTTTGTTTTCAAACACCAAGAATTTATTTTCCATAGTCACTGTGCTGTACCAAGACTCGTGTCCATAAATTAAGATACTCCTAACCATTACCTTATAAAGTTTGATTTTTGTATGCACAGAAAAATTGTTATTATTCCAAATATTTTTAAGCATTCCCATTGCCTGATTAGCCTTCTTTAACCTTTCCTCGAATTCAAAGTTCAAAGAACCATCCTTGGCTAAATAAGTACCTAAATATTTAAACCTATCAACTTGCTTTACAACCATACCTCCAATTACACATTCCTGCGCATTTTCCATATTCATATTGATTATTTCAGTTTTTCCACAATTAATAACCAAACCCACCTTGCGACCTTCACTCACCAAACAGTCCAACACTCTCTGCATCTCTTCTGGCCCATCACAAATCAAAACTATATCATCTGCATAATCTAAACCCAAAAGTTTCCTGTTCTCTCCCCAAAGTATACCTGCACCGGTTTCTGTTCCAACGCGTTTCATAATGTAATCAATGACCAATATAAATAGTAAAGGCGATAGAACACCACCTTGAATTACTCCGGACTTGACTTCAAACGAATCACTCAGACAACCATCAACCATCACTTTACAAAATGTGTCCTCATGCATGTTCATAATGACCCTCACAAACTCCTCTGGTATTCCATAATGTCTCATGATCTTCCCCATAGTCTCCCTCGAAACACTATCAAAAGCCTTTTCAAAATCAACAAAACAAAGACTTAACGGTACTCTCATTTCATTAACTTGCTGCATCAAATGCCTAACTATAAAGATCTGATCATTGCAACCACGTCCCTTTCTAAAACCAGCCTGTTCATCCCTCAGAATACCCTCAACCACCGGCTCCAACCTATTTAACAACACTCTACTGAAAACTTTCAAAGCTATCGGTGACAAAGAGATTCCCCTCCAATTACCACATTCACTCAGGTCTCCCTTCTTCGGAACTTTAACAATTACACCATTCTTCCAAACTGATGGTAGTAACCCCGTCACCCATATCTTATTGAATAGCTTGGTCAAGATCATTATTAATCTATCCCCCTCCACTTTAAACATTTCCGGAAATAAACCATCCTCCCCTGGTGCCTTATTATTCTTTAACTGTTTTACTGCTTTCTCCACTTCTGCAAGCCTCAACTCTCCTGTTTCTATATTTAAATCTTCCTGAGCAGACGGTATATCCTCTTCTGGTGGTATTGGTCTATTAAGAACTGTCTCAAAATGCTCTTTCCATCTATTTTTAATATCTCCATCTTTTGTCAATAAATTTCCTTCCCTGTCTCTAACTGGTATTTCCTTGCGTTTACCTGCATTACCACTCAGTTCTCTAATCGATTCATATGCTATTCTTTGACTCTGTCCATCATTTTTGTTTATTAAGATTTCAGTCTCTGCAACCTTTCCATCCACACATCTTCTTTTATCTCTCCTAGCTAACCTTCTTACTTCTGAATTCAAACTCCAGTACGCAGCTCTTGCTAATTCAATCTCTCGTTCATCAACGCATTGCATCTCACTCCTCAATTTAGCCTCACCTCTCTTTTTTATCATATCCCACGTTTCCTCTGATATCCATTTCTTTCTTCTGAATCTATGTCTCCTTCCAATCGTACATTCAGCAGTCTCATGCAAAACTTTGTTCACATCCTCCCACATCTCATCTACACTTCTCTCCCCTCTTCCAACGTTTCCAACACCAAAAACCTATTTCTGCATTCTAATCTGAATTCCTCCTTTTCTTCTCCTTCCCTTCTAAGCTTAACAATATCGTATCTACCAACACCAGATTTTTCCTTCTTCTGATTTTTAAGTTTAAACCTTATTTTTGCAATGCTGAGTTGATGGTCACTACCAATATCCGCTCCCCGTTTAACATGAACATCTAGCAGAGAACTTCTATGCCTCCTACTGATAGCGATGTGATCAATCTGATTTTTATATTTTCCACACGGCGACACCCAAGTTGTCTTGTGTATATTGCAATGCTGAAAGAGTGTGCCCCCGATGACTAAGTCATTTGCTAGACAGAAGCTTCCAAACCTCACTCCGTTTTCACTCATCCTACTACCAACTCCCATCTTACCCATACATGCCTCAAATCCCTCATTTGAACAGCCCATTACTGCATTAAAGTCTCCAACGCAGATCAAAACATCATGTCTAGGTACCCTTCCTACTCCTTCTTGCAACTTTTCATAAAATGTGTCTTTCCTTTCATCGAGTGCATCATTAGTAGGTGCATAACACACAAACAAACTGATGTTGCCATGATTTGATTTAAACCGTGCGTATAACAATCGCTCATCTATAGGATCCCACTCACATAAAGCCTTATTTGCCTTACAACCCAGCAACAATCCTACTCCCTGATAATGCATTCCGTCCTGTCGGCCAGATATCAATAAACGTATACCATCCTCCAAATCCAACTTATCGACTCCAGTTAATCTAGTTTCTGTCAGAGCACAAATATCAAGTCCGTAATTTTGAAAAACCTTCACTAACTCATCGATTTTACCGTCATGATTTAGCGTTCTCACATTCCAGTTACCAATTTTAATTGTATTTTTTGCATTGACAAAGGAATTAGATTGTAATTGAGGCAACCGTGAGATTCTTAGCACCCCCTGCCCATTTAAGGGCTGCACGGGACTGGGGGCCATTATTGTTCTTTCAGAGTCCATCAAGGTTTCTTTGGCTAACTTCCTGAACACCTCGCCATTGTGTTGCAGTCGCAGTAGGCAGCTAACTTGCCTGATTGCCCACACCCGAAAGACCCAGCTATGCTGTAGCCAGTCACGTGCAGGCATGCTTCCCAGCCATTTCACTCTCACACTCTCAAGGAGTTCCTCTGCCTGAGAAAGCAACCACCCCCCTGCTCCCGAGGGCTTTTGATCTGTGTAGGTAGAGGGCGATCACTCCCTCACTAGCCATATACAGTGTATATACAGTGTATAGGCTACACTCACCATCTAATGGATCTAATGGATCATTAAACAATGAAATTGAGGACAGGATTAGACAGGCTTGGCGAGCAGATGGAATGTTGAAATCTGTTTGGAATAATAATATGCTTTCGGTACATACTAAAGTGAAAATTTACAAGTCCATGGTTAGACCAGTTTTAATTTATGGGCATGAGTCATGGTACAGTACAATTGCAACAGATCAGAAAGTATTAGGATTTGAGAATAAAATACTAAGAAGGATTCTTGGGGTAAAGTGGCAAGACAGAGTTACAAATGCAAGAGTGAAGGATATTACGAGAGTGGAACCAGTTAATGAATATGTGAGACTGTCTCGCTGGAAGTGGCTGGGGCACATATACAGAAAAGACGGTAGTTTAATACAGGATGTGCCAGAGTGGACTGCTAGAGGAAGAAGAGGTAGAGGTAGGCCGAGGGAAACCTGGTTGAAGACAATGAAAAAAGAAGCAGGAGAGGAGTGTTGGTGGGACCTGAAGGAGATGGCAAGAGACAAATATTGGTGGAGAGAGTTCATTAAGGCCCTATGCATCCCGTGGGGTGCCACAGGAAATGATTGATTGACTTGTCCGACTCTGGGCAAAGGCTTCAGGGTGTACTTCTCAAGGGCAGTGACCTATCCCAAGGCCCAGAAGTCCTCCTACACCTCCACATGTCACCGCTTCGGCGCTAACACCCACCATCCATAGTGAGTACATGCTAGGGCTGTCTCATACAGGATTGGTGTAATGGTATTAGCGGGGGTATTTTTTCGCCATGTCGGTGGGTCATCTGGTAGATCAGGAAAGTCTGCTTTTTAGGAAATTCAAATCCTTAAACTGTTCCCTGCCCCAGCCGGGATTCGATTCTGGGTCCATTAGGACTGCAGGCAGCCACTCTACCGATTCAGCCATCGCCTCCCCCTCCTGAGTGAATCAGTTCTAGCAGTACCTAAAACTTGATATTTGGGATTTAAATTCGACTAGAAATTGTCCTTTGAAAGCCATATCCGTTATTTGATTTATTCTGCATCTCGTAAGCTCTGAATACCGAGGAATGCGTATAAAGTGTTTGCTGATGCTTTTGTTTCTGCTAATTGCCTTTGTCTTTGTTTCATTCTACCGCTCCTTGATTACTGTGCACCGGTGTGGGCATCATCCACAGAGTTCCATCTTCATCTGATCAACTAGGTCTTTTACACTGCGAAGTTTCTGTGCGTTGGTGAAGAACTGTGCAGTCTTAAACCTCTTCGTGCTATAAGTAGTGCTGCTCACCCTATGCATTGCTGCCTTGCTCAGAAGTTTGAGTCTTTTATGACCATATGTCTATCATCACCGGTGCATCTGCTGTCTTTCCAGCCGGTTAGGTCATGTGCCAGCCAGTTTCAGTGCTGCTTCCTTCCTAACACAGTACACTTTTGGGACTCCCTGGATGGAGAAGTTTGTGCTGCAGACAGTGTTCAAGTTTTCGAGGTGAAGGCCATTTTTGTTTTTTTGTTTATAGCTCTAACGACATTAATTGTTTTTCTGGGCAGTAGTTTGTTACAATTATTCATCTAGGTGTTTATAATTTCTTGTCTGCTATACCGTTGTTTATCTTTAATTAGTGCATAGAGCTTTATATTGATTGTTATCACGGTCAGGTGTTTAACAAGTACTCAACACTGACTACAGCAAATATACGACCATGATTTAAAACTCATGTAATCGTCATATACAATCGCAACTCACAGGTAAACAGTTTCATTTTCTCCATCTGCTTTACAGTTTTTTTTTTCTTTCTCTCTTTCCACCTCCTCTCTTCGTTTCTTCCCTTTCGATGTTTCAGATGGGCAGAGACTGAGCCCAGCAGCTTAATATAGTGTCTGAATTCCTCCTGCTTCACTGGCTATATTCAGTTTACTACTACTACAACCAATACTACTACTAGTACTATAACAACAACAGAAACTACTACTACTGCTACTACTACTACTACAACAACAGCAACAACTACTACAACTACTACTACTATTACTACTGCTTCTCCTGCTGCTGCTGCTGCTGCTACTACTACTATTACAACAACAAAAACAACAACTGCTACTACTACTACTACAGCAACAAAAACAACAACTGCTACTACTACTACTACTACTACTACTACTACTACTATTACCACTGCTGCTGCTGTTGCTGCTGCTGTTACTACTACTACTAATTTTTAAAGACAAAACCACTTCCATGCATTTGGGAATTATATTATGAAGATCAAAACCAATCTTCATAATACAGTTCACCATTTGGAGGTGTAATGTGAAGGTTAACAATAACCCACATATTACAATCCGTTGGCCCCAAGCACGCCAAAGGCCGTGGTTACCAACCATCTACTACTACTTTTATAACTTTATTTCTATTCATAAACCTTATTGTGTCAATAAAGACATTAATCTGTTGGAGTCGCTGGTTTATGCGATTCTCGACCACAGAAGCGTCATAATCCACACCCGGCAGAGAGACAGGCCTGAGGGATGATGATCTTGTGCCTCTGAGGCATGGGAGTCCAGACCTCACAAGGGAGAATGACAATCGACATCTCATCCAGACCATAAATGAACTCTGGGGTTGACGCTTCGTCTCAGAAAAAACCTCTGCCAGTCTCGAGTAAAATCTTACCGGCTCTGGACCCATCCCACCTGATGTTGTGAACACAAAGGAAATGAATCAATCGTGGTCCACACTTTGGATTCTTTCTTGATAATTTTTTTTTTTTTTTTTTTTTTTGTGCAGCCTCGAGAGACAGTTCACATCCTGCCATAGGATCAAGTATCCTAATGTCGAAGAAAGCCCAGTGCCCACGTGTCCAGAAACCTTGAGCACTGGCATCCACTCTCGCATCATTTGATGTATATGCTGTTCTATGGAGGTAGCAGACCCGGCTCTAAGGTGACATCATGGCATATTTCCTGTATCAATTTCGCAGTGAGGTCGCGTATTTCGTCATGTCGAATGGAAACAAAGCCTCCCTTCTTGCAAACCATTGCATGGTTTGCATCAAAGACAATACCACAGACAGTGTTGAGGTAGGTTCTCTAATGGTCATCCATATCTCAAGGCTATGGCGTCAATAAATTCTTGTTTGTTGAAGTGGAAGCCTTTTGCCCTGAGAGGCAGGGTTGCCAGGCAGTTCGATGCCCGAGTCTTTTGTGACATTTCAGCTCCTCTGCACCAGATTGATATAAGATGTTCGATTATGTGGTGCAGCTGGTCCTTTTGTCTTGCTTCTCACTCTTTGCTTATCTGTGTCATTAAATCTTTCTATCTTTGGTGGTCGATATCACTCGTCTCAACTCAGGAGCAAATCTTCTGTGGCATGGATTCAGTGAGCCTAAGTGAATTTCTATGTTCATGGGTATGTAGCTTGCCATGGCTGCTGGATTCATAATGCCAAGGCCTCCCATCCTGGGTGGTAGTGCTAGAAAATCCCTGTCTTCTGGTGTTGGGATGTGGACCTTTTTTTTTTTTTTTTTTTTTTTACGTGTCCGACTCTGGGCAGAGGGGAGAAATGATACCCTGATTGCATCCTCCAGTGGTTGTAGCTGCAACTCGATGTCGGGGATGGTCTGCATCACGAAGGTGCACTTGTGCTTTACACCATATGTAAATGCGCTGTATGCTGCATAGGGTTCTGTTTTTGCGTGGCTGGATAGTACATGTATTTCTTCTACCCATGTCTTTACCTTGTCTCTGGTCTCACATATTGGCCTTTGAATTCCTTAGTTCCAATCACAGCACCTAGATGCCTCTGACCTTTTTGGTCACAATCACGTTTGTGTTTCTAAAGGCCTTCTGTGCATCTTGATAGTAAGTTGGTTTCACGATCAAGGAGGACTTACTTGCAATAGGGTAGTAACCTATTTCAGGGACATGAAATGTTACAAGGTCCCACCATTTCCTCATATCTTTCATCTTGCTAGCACCTGTGAGATATCTGCACAGGCTACTTGTTTTACATTGATATCCTCATATTTGATCTGTTGTTGAAGCACTGTCATAGCCAGGGCGTACAATACATTGCCATGGCAACGGGGTCCCCCTGGGTGGTTCCTTCTCTGGATTGGGTTATACCGACATCATGAGCAGCTGTTTTACCCACAATTTAGTTCTGCTGGTTCTTTGTAGGTGTTTTCCACACATTGGGTAAATGCTGGGTAACTGGGTAATTAAACTTGATGTTGTGCCATAGCCTCTCGGTTGATGGAATTAAATGTGTTTGAGGCATCAACTAGCAACCCTGTATGACAGTCCTCTACCTCATATATTCTCCTCATGGAGTGAACTACTGCTTTGCCTCCTAACTGCTGGCCTGCACTCGCATAGAGGTTGCCAACCGCCTGCTTAACATCATCTTTAACCATCTCCCTGATTCATTTTCCTATACCGGTAATCCGTCTTATGACTTTACCCACCCCGATGGGCTTACATCCTGGGTTCTTATCACGGGGGATTTACTGCAAGCGGTCAGTGCTTCAACCTAGTTCCACTGACCTGAAGCCAGCTTCCTCGCCAGTGAGGCAATGGTGTTACACAGATCCGTTGCTGCCTTCTCAAACTTGATGTTACTGAGGATTACTCGCCAAGATATTGCATCCAGGCCTGACTGTCCTGCCCCTCTTTGTGTGTGCATGGCCTTCCTCCGAACCACATCTACAGTTATCCTGTCATACTGTACAGGGTGTCCACAAAAACACTCCCTGATTTCAAACAGGTATAACATGTAACTTTATTGTAATAATCTTTCACAGTAGCTTCAGATGCAAGATTTCATTCAGTTTCATGTGGTATAGGGTAGCATTAAAGGCACTGGCATCTCGCTGTCAGGAGATTTCTCAATGAGCACCTGCCAAACAGATGGATTGGTCGTGCTGGACGAGATGATCAGGTGTTCTGCAAGTGGCCTGCGAGGTCACCGGACCTAATTGTTTGTGACTTCTTTCTTTGGGGGTACGTGAAGAGCACAGTTTACATACCACCACTACCTGCAACCCTGGAGGAGCTGAAAATTTCGATCACTGAAGCAGTTCGCATGATAACTCCAGATATGCTGCAGACCGTCTGGACCGAACTGGACTATCGCATCGATGTTTGCCGAGCAACCAGAGGGGCGCACATTGAGTGCCTTTAATGCTACCCTATACCACATGAAACTGAATGAAATCGTGCATCTGAAGCTACTAACTGTGAAAGATTATTACAATAAAGTTACATGTTATACCTGTTTGAAATCAGGGAGTGTTTTTGTGGACACCCTGTACTGTATATGATGGGACTGAGTGTAGTACTGTTCCCATCAAGCTTTAGCTGAGGACTTGCTTATCATGCAGTCGAGTGCTTTACCTTTAGTTGTAGCATTAATTCTTTTGTCACATCAAGTACTCCTTTTGATTATTCAGTTGACAGGCTCTTATCACCATCGATACCTTCCCTTGTCTCATCTTGCTGCCAAAAATCGTTGCCTCATTGTTAGTGTCCTGGTTTCTTCTGCCTGGGTTGCTTCTTCTTATTTGCAAGCCCCTTGCTTCCTCAAGTAAGTTGTCAATTTCACCTCTTTTCCATGTTTCAACCCCCGTTCAGATGGTCTTAATATTTTTTGCAATGTTTGCACTGGGCCGGGACTTGCTAAGGAAGAGATGTGATATCAGCACAAGAACCTTAAGAGAGAATGAGACAATGAGAGAGTTATTATTGTAATTTGCTATTATGGCAGTGATTTCCTTGATAATGTCAGTTGCAGCATGGCATATGGGAGGTTCGAAAAGGTTACTTGACGACCATCCAACAGTTTCATTATAATGATGTTGTGTTCACCCAGGTTACTGTATTTTCTCTGGATTTGCTCCTTCAGTATGTGGGATAACCTTCCCGCCCAGGCATGTAAGACTGTTCTGCTTACTCGTTTGTATTAAGATCGTTCTAGAGACTAGTACTGCTGCTGCTGCAGCTTCTTCTATTACTACTGCTACTACTAGTAGTAATAGTAGTAGTAGTAGTAGTAGTAGTAGTAGTAGTGATAATAATAATATTAATAATAATAATATAATAATAATAATTATTATTATTATAACAATAATAATAATAATGATAATAAATAAAAATAATAACCATCAACAACAACAACAACAGCAACAATAATAGTCTATCAATCTATCTAATGCCAGACGCCTCAATCCCGTTTAGGGTGGCCACAAACAAATCGCCTCCAAGTCGCCCTGTCCCCCGCCATTTCACTGCCCTGCTCCCAACTCACACCCCCCTCTCTCATATACCTCTCCACCCTATCCCTCCAGCTCATCCTCGGCCTCCCCCTCCCTCTTCCCCCCTCCACCTCACTCACATACACTCTCTTCGTCAGTCTTTCACCCTCCATCCTCTCCACATGGCCAAACCACCTCAGTGTGTTGCTCCTAACGCCTCCTATCACATTCACATCCACACCACAACGCTCCATTATATCCTCATTCGTCAGCCTGTCTCTCCACGTGACTCCACAGGCTCCTCTTAAATAACTCATTTCCACTGCTCTCACTCTTGACTTGTGTCCTTCCAGCAACGTCCAAGCTTCACTTCCGTACGTTAGAGTTGGTATCACAATACTGCCATGTAGTAACTTTTTCACTTCCATGCTCACTTCCCTGTTTCTTATCACTTCTTTCAAAGAACCAGCAACCTTTCTTCCCTGCTGTACCCTTTCAAGCACTTCACCCTCCAAACCTCCATCCTTACTCATCACACTACCCAAGTACTTAAACATACTCGCATTTTCCAATTCCTCACCATCCAACCTCGCTGTACATTCACTGACTTCACCTCTTTCAAAGACCATCACTTTACTCTTCCCTACATTCACCGTTAGATTCCGTTTCTTACACACTCTCCCAAACTCATCCACCAAGCCTTGCAGCTCCCCTTCGTCTTCACTCAACAACACAGTATCATCTTCAAACAACAGTACAGGGAGTTTCCAAACACTATCCTCTCTCACCAAGGCCACTCCAACATCCACAACCCTACCTTGTACCTCTTTTATTACCCCATCCATATACAGATTGAACAACTATGGAGACATCACACATCCCTGTTTCAACCCAACCTTCAAAGAGAAAAAATTCACTTAGTTCACCATCCACACGCACTGCAGCCTTCGCACCATCGTACATACTCTTCACAGCATTCAGCAACTTCCCATCTACTCCATATATTCTTAACACTTTCCACAATCCTTGTCTATCCACCTTGTCATATGCTTTCTCCAAATTCATGAAAGCCGCATACAACTTCTTTCCCTTCTCTAGAAACTTTTCCACTAAAGATCTAAGAATGAATATCTGATCTACACAACCTCTTCCCTTCCTAAAGCCTCCCTGTTCTCCAACTAATTTCTCCGTTCTTTCTCTAACTCTGTCAATAAGTATCCTACCATACACATTTCCTATTGTACTAAGAAGACAAATGCCCCTATGATTACCACACACTTCTTTTTCCCCTTTTCCTTTGTACAAGGGAATAATTATACCTGACTTCCAATCCTCCAGGACTCTACCTTCCTCCCAGGCCAATCTGCACATCTTCCACATCCATTCTACTACTATCTCTCCCCCATGCTTCAGCATTTCACCACACACTCCATCAATTCCTGGGGTTTTCCCCGATTTAACTTTCTTCATTGCTTCCACAACTTCTATCCTACTGATTTCTTCCTGTCTTCTCACCTCCCTCCTTCTCCCAGCCATTCCCCAGCCACTTATAATCGCATTACTTCCATCCTCTATGTTCAACAATTTCTTAAAGTGTTCTCTCCATCTGCTCACTTTTTCTCCCTTCTCCACTAGTAATCTACCATTTTTATCTTTCACTTCCCTGCTAACTTCACTTCCACCCTGTTTTACTCTTTTCACCTATTTCCAGAACATTTTCTTACAGTCGCTCCACTTTACACTCAAATTCCTTCCAAATTCCTCATCCACTCTCTTCTTACTCTCTCTTACTAATCTTTTCACCTCTCTCTTTCTTTCTACATATAACTCTCTCTTCCGCCTCTCAACTTCTTCCACGCCCTTATTTCTCATCCATTCATTGTATGCTTTCTTCTTATGTGCCACAGCCTGTTTCACCTCTTCAGTCCACCACGCTGTTCCTTGCACCCCCCTCCGTCTTCTCTTCCTTCCACACACCACATCACATGCTGCACATATTTCTTCTGTAAATATCCTACACACACCTTGTACCCCCTCCACAATATGTCTACCCCCAATGTATATATGTCCCCCCCCCAATGCATACATGCCCCCACTAATCTTGCTAGGTCAGCACCCTTTCCCACACCTGAAGATGGCGTTATTGCATCAGTTGATAGCAGACAGCAGAGAAGGGCAGACTATTTTACTGTGAGCTTGTAATAAACTCCTTATCTAGCTGTTTGTACACGGAGTTTCTATTACCAAAGTATTGCAAGTTACATTTGGTGGCAGCGGTGTTTCGAACCATCAATTCTGACCGCCTTCTTGGATTTTTAGTGATACAACAAGATACACGACGACTCGCATCTGCCAGCATCTGCCAGCCTCGCCCCTCCTCCGTGCCTCTATACCTTGGCTGTGCTTTTTGAGTGTACCATTTTTCTCACCAGTGCTCACCTCTCAAACCACCGCACCCATACGCCTTGTTCCTGACCGCACGTGTCACCGTCGCCGACCTACGCACCTGTTGCACCTGTTCCCAGCACCTGTTCCGAATTCATCATAGCTCCTGCCCCCACGGTGCCACTTATCACTGTCTGCCCGCTGCCTGCCCACCACCATTCTCTGCATTTGCAACTCACCAGCTCTACACCTGCCTTGCGCCGACATCTGCCCTCACCACCCACCACCGGCCTCCGCCATCGCCCGCATCTGGTCTGCATTACGGAGCCTCCTAAGACCGCCACTCCCTGCTGGTGATTCATCGCGGCGTCTCTTCTCCTCTCCGCCCAGCTGTCTCTCCACCGCCGCCCCGCCCCGCCCCGCCCCGCCCCAGCCCAGCTACGCCCAGCCACCCTGCACATCATACATCTCAACACTCCCATCTCTACTGTGTAACTATAGTATATCTCTCCTTTCTATA
Source organism: Coenobita brevimanus (assembly GCF_032717465.1). NCBI lineage: Eukaryota > Metazoa > Arthropoda > Malacostraca > Decapoda > Coenobitidae > Coenobita > Coenobita brevimanus. Next base: position 28,090,208 of record NC_137009.1, read on the forward strand.
GAGATTATCCTCGATTTTCTCTACAGATTGGTTATTGTAAATATTCCATCTCATTTTCATTACCCCGTTTTCATCTTCACCTACGTTATTTTTACTGCATCTCATCCTTCGCATTTTATTTAAACCATCCATGCCCGCACCTTCATTCATTTTCACGCCTACTCGTGTATTCCATTCTCTCATTGTTATTTATACATTTCCACCTACGTATCCATCTTCATCCTTTCATCTTCCATTGCCGCATTAAATGTCATACTTTCCACGTCAACCGCTTACCACCAGCCCTCTCGACCCGGAAACATCACCTGCTCATACCCCATCTGCCGACTCTAACACAATCACTCATTTACGAAGTGGCAAAGAGTACCACCGCCCTGTACCTGAGACTCCCGTTTCACTTCCTGCAGAATCACTTACTACCCGTCCTACCCTCGTAAATCCAGATACCTCCTCCTCTACTCCTGCCTCTACACTCCCTACTTCTTCCTCTACTCCTTCCCCTGTCGTTCCCTCTCCTGCCTCCCTTCATACCCCGTCTTGCTCGCCCTTCACTGCCACTACCTTCTCTCTCTCCCACACCTCTCCTGCCGCCACTTCTGCACTTCCAACCATGGCCAACCCTCCACAGTCTATCTATCTCGACGATGCCAATCGTCCCAAATTTACCAGCCAGGACCCAACTTGGTCTGTCTATGATTTCCTCAGAGAAGTCGAAACAGAAATAAACAATAGACAAATTACCGAGGAATCGCTCAAAGTAGCTTACCTCCTCGGTCACTTGCACCACGGTAAATCAGACATCGGATCCGCGATCCATGCAGGACATTTCGATAGCATTCGTACCTTTGCTGATTTTCGTACGGAACTCATCAGCCTTTGTTGCCAGCATTCAAATACCGCGTCTCTCATGGGATTCATTAATCTCCTAAACCAACTAGATGAGGACTTGCGCGTCCCAGCGCAATATGCCAAGCTCCGCGAAGCTGCCGCCGCCATGAAAGCAACTAGTAGCGAGATGCTCCAATTACTGGTAGGCACGAAATGGTTAGAAGACAAGAACGGCGTTCCAATGCTTTCACTCACCAACTTTGCTGACTTAATTGGTTACCTCAGATTCCTTCACTTGCTTACTCCTAAACAGCAAGAGCTAGCCTTGGAAATCGGTTTCAATCCAGGAGATAAAATTATTCAGGTCACTAAAGCCATTCATGAAAGAACAGGTTCGAACTACACGCATCAGGGCACCACCCAACCCTTGGCCTCCTCAGTCTGTCACACCTCCACTACCCCAGACCAATCTCACTCCCGTCCCACCACACGCGGCAGACCTGCCACACATCGCTCTCCTACCGCAGGTCGTCATCAATCTAGCGCCCGACGGAACAGACAATCTTCGATTCTTTGCTGGTACTGTGGTCATCCTGGACATCGAGCATCCAGTTGCGACCGTACATACAGACGTCCTCACTCCCAAACCAGACAGCGTACGCCTTCCCGCTCACGTCGTCCACACTGCAAATACCACAAATCAAGCACGACTCACACCACTGAGGAATGTCGTTACCTCAACCGCCCACAGTCAGGGGAAGCGCCGCGCCCGTATCGGACCAATATCACGTAGAACCAGAAACCCAACTCCCCATCCGCCATGTAGGTCCCATAACATCCTCGGGTTTAGTCATTCTCGGAAGCAGTCATGACATACCAACGTCATTCTTCTTGGACACAGGATCTATAGTAAATCTCATCTCCGAAAATTCCTTACAAAGTATTCATCGCCATCACAGCCACGTCAGTTTCCTAGAACCACCAGACATTCGCCTATGTGGTGTCAATGGCTCAGAGTTTAAGGTTAAGGGAAGAGTCATCCTTGAAGTCAAACTCCACAGAGCTTTGCCCCCTATCCTCATTGAATTTCATGTCACTAATGACCTGCAGTATCCCGCAGATGCCCTTATTGGTTTCTCCACCATGGCACAACATTCCATTGCATTATTACCTGCTTGTGGTAGTATAGACATTTCTGGATTCCCGGTTTACACTATGGAATGTCCCCGTCCTGTTCTTACGATCAAATCAGTCCTTCAATTACCTCTGTCTCTATCACTACCAAAGAGTCCAACCCAGCCCAAACCACCACTATCATCATCTGAGAATACAGAGATCATTCCTTTACTGACTGCGAGCAAGGACTTAAATTCCTCAATGCCTCCTGATACATCATCTCAGCCCTCAAACATGGCTCTTACATCCTCTCCCGACAACACTATCGCTGACTCAGACATGTCTCAGTTACCTACCTCACACAGTCTGAATGATCTTCTCCAACACGCAGAAGACGAAACGTGCAGTAACGAATACGTGCACAATTTTGTTACCGCATGAGTTCACCAAAGTCTCTGTTTGTGTTGCCGGTGCGAAAGAAGGAGTGGATGTACTAACCCTACCTGAGACGTGTTGTGTGAATGGCTTGACTTATGAGTCAGCGTGGTGTACAGTCTTAGAGGACAGTTTATGCTACCTGTACTTGCTCAATGTCACAAATGCCCTACTAAAACTTAAAAGTGGTGTAAAGATTGGAGACTTCCTAGTATACCCAGTGGCCGTAAAGGTGTGCCAGGATTCCTCAATTCCTACTATTCAGACTGATGATACGCCAATCGGTGTATGTACTATTAACTCTACGGGATCTGCGCCGACGCATTCACCCGATATGCTCTCACATCTCACTTGCACAGATTTCCCAGAAAATACGCCTCAACTCCTCGACCTTCTGACCTCGTACAGAAACGTGGTTGCCTTACCCAGTGAACCGATGGGTAGAACAGACCTTGTCAAACATACGATTGAACTACTCCCAGGAACTCAGCCGATTTACATACCAGTGTATCGATTGCCTCACAGCCAGAGAAAGCAAACAGATCAAATGGTACAGAACATGTTAGACCAGGACATTATTGAACCCTCCATCAGTCCATGGAATAGCCCACTTTTCTTAGTACCAAAGAAGGACGGCAACTTTAGACCAGTAGTCGACTATCGTAAGGTCAATTCCGTCACCGTTCCAGACCGTTTCCCGTTACCTGTCCTCACTGATTTGCTAGAATCCCTTGGTGAAAATAACGTAGTCTTTTCATCTTTAGACCTCCTCAGCGGGTACTGGCAAGTCGAAATGGAAGAGTCCTCTCGCCCAGTTACAGCCTTTAGCACCCCTTCCGGACATTTTCAGTTTAAGAGACTCCCTTTTGGTCTGAGAAATGCTCCTTCCGTGTTCATACGACTTATCCATTCAGTCTTCAGCGGTATGATGGGACACTCTCTTTTTGCTTACCTAGATGATATCATTGTTGTGAGTAAATCCATCCCTGATCATTTTACCAAACTCCAGCAAGTCTTTGAACGCCTCCAGCTCGCAGGCCTGAAAATCAATCTCAGTAAATGTGACTTCCTGCGAAAGAAAATCAAATTCCTAGGCCATGTCGTAGATGCACAAGGCATTCATACTAATGAGGATAAAACTAAGGCGATCATTAACTTCCCAGAACCTACCACTACCGACGCTGTACGAAGTTTCCTGGGCCTCAGTGGCTATTATCGTCGCTTTATCCGGGATTATGAACAGATCGCCGCTCCTCTGACCAACTTACTCAAGCAGAATGTGCCCTCTGTTTGGACTAACGACCAGTCACAGGCTTTCCAAAAGCTAAAGACAGCTCTTGTAAATGCCCCTGTTCTAGCGTTCCCTGATTATACCACACCCTTCCTTCTCTGCACAGACGCCTCAGGCACTGGACTTGGTGCCGTTTTGATGCAAGTCGATGAAGCATAATAGCGTATGCTAGTTGCACCCTTACAACCGCTGAACGTAACTACAGTGTCACAGATCTCGAAGCGCTAGCTTTAATCTGGTCCTTGAAACATTTCAGAGATATAGTCTATGGTTATCCAGTGCATATCCAAACAGACCACCTTCCACTATGTGATTTGTTCAAGAATCACAACCTAACAGGTAGACTAGCTAGATGGTCTGTCATCATCCAGGACTTAAATCCCACTTTTCAATATGTACCAGGCAAGTTGAATGTAGTTGCAGACGCACTCTCACGTCACGTAGCAGCAGCTATAACATCACTGCAGCCTGAAGTAACTGAAAATACTACACTAACGTCAGAAGTTGTTCGAAACTTTCAGTGCCAAGACCCTATGTGGTCCAAAGTCATTTATTTCCTAGAATCTGGCGATGCCTCGACCTTACCTACTCTGCCAGTATCACTAGTTGAGTTCATGCTAGATGATGATCTCTTGTACAGGAAAACACTGCTAACAGGCAAAGATATGCCCAATCGTGAAGTACGCCAACTTGTTGTCCCCACTGCCTTGATACCAAAGGTTCTTCATATTGTTCATAATACTCCTCAAGCTTCCCATCCAGGTAAAGACCGATGCTTGCGCCAAGCACGTCTCAAATACTATTGGCCTACCATGCGCCGTGATATCAATGCCCACTGTGACTCTTGCCTCTCCTGCCACCGCCACAAAGGATCAACCGGCTTACCAGCACCTCTCTTACAATACCCAATCCCATCACGACCATGGGAAACTGTCTCAATCGATCTCTTAAAACTACCTCTCACAGAATCTGGCGCTGAGTACTTGTTCGTAGCGGTCGACCACTTCTCCCGCTACTGTGTCCTCGTACCCCTCTCCGACAAGACCGCGAAGAGTGTTGCACGTGCCCTTGTAGATCATGTAATTTGCCCGTTCAGTACCCCTCATACCATTCTTACTGACAACGGTACAGAGTTCAACAATAGCCTTCTAGATGAGATCTGTCGCCACTTTCATATCAGTAAGTGCAATGTCGTGCCTAACCATCCGGCTTCCAATGGCCTTGTCGAACGCCACAACCGAAAAATCTTAGAGTGCCTCAGACATCTAGGCTCCCATAGTTCGTCCTGGGATGACTGGATTCCCCAAGTGGTATCTTCCATCAATAGTTCCATCAATGCATCCATTGCTGAATCTCCCTTCTTCGTCCTTTTTGGTTTTGACAAGGACCTCCCATACTCTCTCTTATCCTCAAAGCCAGAACCCATCTACAACATGGATGATTATGTTAAACTAAAATTGGCCAACTTCCAGACAATCCACCAGTATGTCCAATCCACTTTGGCTTCCTCTCAGGAGGACATGCTGCAGCGCCAACATAAGTCCGCCTCTCCTATCACCATCAATGTAGGCGATCTTGTCTTTGCTCATTCCCATACACGTTCCTCTAAGTTGGATGACAAATTTACAGGGCCCCACCGCGTCCTCACTCAACAAGGCAACAAATTTCACCTCCAGGACCTGTCCACTAGGGACACCAGATGGGTCCACGTCGATGACTTAAAGCGAGCACCCCGTGGCCTCGTGTTGGAAGAGTCACTTACACAACTTCCAGCCCCCTCTTCCCCTCCTCCCATCCCTCAGTCTACCTTGTCTCCTCCTATCCCTCAGTCTCCTTCCTCTCCACCTCCACCTGCTCATTCATCAATCAATCAATATCGGTCCAAACTGCGCTCTGCCCATCAACCTCTTCACGACCTCCCCCATTAACTCTACCCTGATTTTCTAGGTACGATGTTAGCGATCTCCCTGCTGGCAGTGCTGACCCTCCTGGGGTCTGGGTCAGATCAGGACGATGGTGGAGTACGTCCCGGGGCCTTGGTCGGCTCAGGAGATGAGGTCTCCTTGCGCTACGATCTTGCGCCCCTGGCCGACGTAGCCATTGCCCTACCTGCCTACGCGCACCAGCTCCACGGAATCAGAAACCATCTCATGGCCCTCATGGGGACACACAACCCGAATGAGTATCTCTATAACCTTTTCCTCCCACTCTCCTGGCATTTGCAATACATAAGTCACAGATTCACTGAAACCCAACTCAATGACGTCACGTCCACTCTACACCATTTCACCGATATCTTACTACGCCACCTTTCCGATCTCCACGTTATCTCTTAGTTCTTCTACCTCAAAATGAACATGGATAATCTCCAACTGGCCTTTGACTCTCTCCTGTCTCAAGTCTCTATCTTGATTCGTATCCTGGTCGATGCTATCAATGGACGTGTCACTGCCGACTTAGTACCTGTCTCAGCTCTCCGTTCTGTCCTGGAATGGGCTCACTCCAACTTCGGTCTTTCCCCAGTCCTCCCTTACTCCTCCCTTGAATATTATTATCCTGTTCTCGAAGCCACTCTTCTCACCACATACGTCGTCGTCCATATTCCTCTCCGTTCTGCCATAACCTTTAACCTTTTCCACATCATTCCCTTCCTTCCCTTTCCGCCTCAATAACTCCTTGTTACAGGTATCTGTTCCTTCAGAATATTTCCTCCTCTCCCATGATCATCTTTCCGTTGCCTTCCTTTCTTCCACAGACCTCCAGCAATGTTCCTCCCTTACTCCGACCTCTCGTCTCTGTGCTGCCCACCTTTTCGCTATCTTCCCTAGCAGTGCTACACCCTGTGAGTCTGCTTTAGTTCGCAACCATTCCATCTACTCAGCCTCTTCTTTTGTCCCAGCTCCTGACCTCCCGGTCCACCATGCTCACCTCAACCATGTCCAGTACTTCTTCTTTGCTGTTCCCATCTCTGTCACAATCATGTGTCCTGGTTCTTCCGTTCGCTCCGTCCCCGCTAGTGGTCTCCACAAAGCACCTGACTATTGTACCATCAAATCAGAGTCCGTCATCACTTACGCCACTCACTATCACCAGGCTGTTCGTAATCACTCCTCTGACATCTTTCAACCACTCGACATGCCTTCTACCCTACCATCTGCCAACATTACCATCACCTCCCCTAACTTGCACATGCTAACCTTCCTCAATGACAGTGATTTCATTATGGATCAATTCTCTCTGGCCTTCAGCCGTTCATGGGTTCATCCAACAGTTGTGTTTCCCCCTGTGGTTATCGCTTTCATAGGTTTTCTACTCATCATCTGTGCAGTGCATTGTTGTGTCAGAAAAATGGAATGTCGACTCCAGGAAATCAGAGTCGCTACAGGCATAGTACGCCCTACACACGACGTAGAAACTCCCCGTACTTAGTGCCCTCACATTCAGTGACTTCCATTGCCATCTAACAATTAACCAAACTGTGAACAGCACTCTGCCTACTAGAAAATGATGGTATTTCTTTCATGCATTACTGAGTGACAGTGTATCCTACAGAAAATACAAATGAACAAAAAAAAAAAGAAAAAAAAAGAAAAAAAAACATGAAGGAAGAACAACAATAGAACTCTCATATCTACTCCTTGTTTATCATGTCTCAAACTATTATTGTGTAATTCCCATTATGTTTATGTATACCTTCGACCCTTACTGGATTTGTACCTATTAATCCTTGTCTATCTTATATGTATATATCTTTCTAATGCCCTCCCCTCAACATGGCCATGTCTCCCCTACTGCCCCTGTATCATACTCATCCCTTGTCCAAACCTCCCGGTCCTGCCTTACTACTATAATCAACCACCATTTAACTCCCGGTGTCAGGAGACACCGTCTCAGCTACCCGGGGGAGTAGTGTACCCCCTCCACAATATGTCTACCCCCGATGTATATATGTCCCCCCCCAATGCATACATGCCCCCACTAATCTTGCTAGGTCAGCACCCTTTCCCACGCCTGAAGACGGCGTTATTGCATCAGTTGATAGCAGACAACGGAGAAGGGCAGACTATTTTACTGTGAGCTTGTAACAAACTCCTTATCTAGCTGTTTGTACACGGAGTTTCTATTACCAAAGTATTGCAAGTTACACCTTCCATGTCTCCCATCTGCTCCAATTCATATTTACCCAATCGTTCCTCCACTTCTCTCTTATATTCTGCCTTTTTCTCATCCTCTTTTAACCTTTCCACTCTCCTTGCAACTACTCCTTCCTCTCGTCTTTCCCTTCTTCTATTCCTCCATCTTACTTGAATTCTAATTCTGGCCACCACCAAGTAGTAGTCAGAAAGTCCACTTCCCCAACCTCTATAAACTCTTGCATCCATTACACATCTTCGCATCCTTTCATCCACACACACATAATCAATCGTTGCCTTCCTTTCATTCAGTTCACCACCCACCCTTCTCATCACTCGCCATGTATACCTGTGGATCATTTTATGCCTGAAGAGGGTATTGGCTATCACCAACCCCCTCCCAGCACAAATGTCCACGAACGCACTCCCATTCTCATCTATCTCAGCAGGCACTCCCCACTCACCAACTGTTCCATCCACCTTCACATTCCCAACTTTACCATTCATATCACCGATCAAAAACACTAATTCCTTCCAAACTTTTCCATGCACACTTCCACATTTGTCCAGAACTCTTCTCTCACTCTTCTAGCACGATCTTGCGTTGGCGCATACACACACACAATCGCCCACATTTGTATTCCAACTTTCAACTTTACCCACACAATCCTTGACCCAACTGATCCATACTGTCTTATGCTCCTCTTCCATCTTTTACTCACAACTATACATACTCCTTCCTTTGCCCTCTCATTCTCACCTACTCCTGCACATATACCCCATCCATACTCCCATTCTCTCACACTTTCTCCTCTCCATTTTGTTTCAGTTATTCCATATACATCCACTTTCGCACCCTCAAGCACCTGGACAATCTCTCTCTCTTTCACCTCATCATTCGCTCCCCTTACATTCCACGTTCCGATAACCATGTCCTTTGTCCGGTCCTTGGTCGTCATCGTTTGGTCAGTCCTTATCCAAGGCTTATTGTTTGTTTTTTTAGTTAGTTGTTTTCCGGGGAGGGGCACTAACCCTCCGCCAACCCTTTTAGTAATAATAGTAATAATAATAATAATATTAATATTAATAATAATAATTAATTATTATTATTATTATTGTTATAATAACAAGAATAATAATAATGATAATAATGATTAAAAATAATAACCATCAACAACAACAACAACAACAGCAACAATAATAATCAATAATTATTATTATTATTATTATTATTATTATTATTATTATTATACCAACAATAACAACAACAGCAACAATAATAATAATAATAATAATAATAATAATAATAATAATAATAATAATAATAACAACAACAACAAGGAAATCGGCCGAGACAGGAGGAAAGCTAATAGAACCAAAGCCAAAAAGTATTAAAAACGCTGCTAGAGCTCATGTAAAGAACAAAGGAGATTAGAGTAAAAAACAAAGAATGATCAAATAGAATTCACAGAATTAAGTTCATCAGTGAGAGACAAAGAAAAGAAATAGGAAAGAGATATATGGTTCTCAATAATGAAACCATAAAAAATGGAGTAAGACTGAAACTGATCCCAAGCAAAATGGCACTAGTAGAGCAAAAAATTATATCATTGAAAGACAAAAACAGAAATGTCATCCAATGCAAACAGAAGATGGTGAAGAGAGTTGAAGAATATTACAGAGAACCATATGCATAATAGTACCATTTATGGACTTTTCAGCTGACTCAAGTGAAATATCACAGGTAATGCCAGATGAAACAAACTTTATCTTAAAAGTATGAAAAGAGGAAAGTACCAAGAAGAATATCCAATAGTAGCAGGATGGACTGGTTGGTTGTCGTGTACTGTACAAGTTACAGAAAGTAATAAAATGGTCACTCGCAATCACCTGAATATCATTATTTTTTCGCTCTGATTTAATATTTATTAAAAAAAAAAAAAAAAAGCTAAAGTTGGAGATTATCGCACCTTGCGCGAAACAGATGCACCCTCGCTATGGCGTCACAAACCACGCCAGGGCCACAGCTGACCACCACTCAACAATGTGTGGGAATCATACTTCAGTACCCGTAAGATTACTGTGATATTTAGCTGTTATTATCATGCTAGGTATGTAAGACTTAGTGCGATAGCGCTCTTAAAGATTAAGTTTTCAATGTTTGTGCCTTACTGAAGAGATTTTTTGGTTTTAGTGACACTAGTAGTGACGGGGAACGTTGCGACATCCAAGTACGTGTAGGGCAACTCACTAGCACAAAGATTAGATTTGTTAAAGTCATAATGAAGTGATTTATGAACTGAGTCAGTTTAAGTATATGAAGGTCCTGACTCAAGGGGCATATAGCCTTGAGTATGGGCAGTAATACATGGGGATGATGTAACAAAGGCTGAAATATTTCAATGTTTTTTCCTCCTAGATAGGCCTGACAGTAGACAGCTAGATCTCTATGGAGTATTTGGTTATCTGATTTCTTGGTCTAGTGTACTGGTGATGTTTGATTTCAGTTCTGTAACATCCAGTCTGTTAGGCTAAAGGCTCATGAGTACACCAAACTTTTACTAATCATGATCTGGTCACAGACCTACTCACCACAACTCACAATTCTAGCCTATTGTTACTTATAGATCACGGCACCGGAACTATATACTTACAATACGTATGTTTTAGTAAAGGTACAAAAGTATGGTTTAACCACTTTTTTCATATAAGTTTTATTATTCCACTTGTAAATTATGCTATTCACTTGCTTATCCCCAGCTAAATCGCACCCTTTTACAACTTAAAAATTATTAATACTCACATTAACGTGATCTATGCAACAGTAGTTGCCCATTGTGATGGGGTACTTCAGATGTGCTGCTCGCCACCACAGCTTCCTGGTTTTCATGTCTCTTTGAACAGTGATGATTCTTTTTTCTAATGTGACTCTACTTGTGTTCTTGCACAGTGGAACAAAGCACCAATGGTGGTTATTTGCTGACTTTGCCATGACGAAGCAAAGCTTGCTTAATCAGCAGAACCACAATCGCACAACTGAACTGAGAATCATAATCTTGTTTTGCCTCGGCACTTTGTGGTTTATGACGTCATGGCCACTCGAGGCTCGCGCTGCCATCAACCTCTCATTGTCCAATTTGAAGGCTTATATATCTAATTTTTTTCTTTGGTTTGTCAAATTAGCTTTATCATAGGATAATTCAGCACATTTATCACCCAGATAAATGTTTACTGAAAAAAAAAAAAATACCGTCAACCAGTCCATTACTGTCGGCCACGTATTTACTCAGTGAAAAGAGAAGAATTCTAAAATATGGTGTATTTGAACAGTCATTTTGCTTTACAACATAGGTGACTTAAAGGATCTTAGTAAATATCGACATATTGGTTTATTATCAGTTATTTAAAACTCTTCACTAAAGTTCTTATGAATAGAATAACATCAAATTTCGAGGGGAAAACTCGAGACCAGGAGAAATTCCAAAAAGCTTATTCAAAAACAAATCATCTATAACCATTGAATCAGGCAACTGAGAAAACTACACAATAAAATAAACCACTGTATTTAGGTTTGGCGATTATGAAAAGTCTTTCGACTCAGTGCAGCACATACCAATTATAAATTCACGGCGACAACAAGGAGTAAACCAGAACAATGTAAAACTGCCCGAAAACGTTTTCAATGCGGGAACTGCTACAGTTAAGTAATATAAAGGCTGAGATGAAAATAATATTGAGAAAGGCATACATCCTGGTGATACAATTTTACCGCAGTTATTTACAACATGCCTTCAATGCATTTTCAGAACGCTAGCATGGGACAACAAAGGAGTAAACATAGAATGAGAAAACTTTAGCCATTTAAGATCTCAGAAACAGCAGAGACTTTACAAGAAATGTTAAATGACCTAAACAGAGAAAGTCTCGATGAAAGACTAAAGACTAAAGATGAAGTATTGTAACACTGAAATGATGTTTAATCCAAATACATCAAAAAAGTTACTTGACGACCATCCAACAATTTCATTATAATGATGATCAAACAGCTTCATCAAAATAAATGAAGAAATTCTTGAAATATTTGAGGAGTACAGTTACTTGAGGCAAATGCTAAAAATAACGACAGATCATGTAAACGATATAAGAAAGAGCATTATAATTGAGTGGAAAGCTTCAGGTAAAATACGGGTCAAAACTTTATGAAAAGTAGCTTACCAGAATGTATGAAATGAAAGTGTATTATGAATGTATAATGCCAGCTATAACATACAGGTGGGAGACCTAAAAATTGACAAAATCATTGAAAATCAAACTAATCCGTTCTCAAAAAGGAGTAGAAAGGTCATTGTCAGGAATATCTTTGGGATACAGGAAGAGATCAAATTAAGGGAGAGAACAGACTATAGTCAACGACATTAGAGAAGTTATAAAAAACAGAAATGGAGGTGAGCAGGTCACGTATCAAGTACAAGGGATAATCAATGGATCTAGATTCTGACTGGCTGGACTTAAAGAAATTGTAAGCGTAGTAGATAAAGGCCAAACACGAGGTGAAGAGATGACTTAGAGAAGTTTGCAGGCAAATTCTGGAAGAGATTCACTCAGTCAAGGAATTCGTGGAGGGGTCTGGGGGTCAGCGGTGGGCTTGCAATGACTGATGATGATGATGATGATGATGATGATGCGTGCGCGTATACACACACACACACACACACACACACACACACACACACACACACACACACACACACACACACACACATGTAAGGGAAAGCACCAGAAAAAGAGGACTCGATGTACCCTCTATGCTAGATCTCATATTTACTAGGCAAGAAAACGATATTGACAATTTAATATACCAGCCTCCATTCGGCAAAAGCGACCATGCAGTACTAAATTCCAACTTCATCATTGCATATGACAGTTAACAACAATGAAAGTTACAAAAAGAGCCTAAACTATAAAAAGGGAAACTATCATGACCTAAAAAAGTACATCTTAGAAATTGATTGAGGAAAGGAGCTTAGAGGACAAGATTTAAATGCTATATATAAAAAATTCTGCGAACACTATGAAATAGGAGTCCAGAAGTACAAGCTAAAGCACAAAGAAGCAGAAAAGAAAATAAAGAAATGGTTCAATACAGAATGCAAAAAATCAAAAGAAAAAAGAAATTTGTTGTGGAATAGATATAGAAGACACAATAGTAAAAGGGCATATAGTAATTACAAACAGGCAAAAAACGATTATACAAGAATAAGGAGGGAAGCCCAAAAACAATTTGAGGAGGATATCATAAATAAAAGTAGTGATCAACCGAAGCTATTTTACAGCTACATCAGAAGCAAAACCAAAGTAAAAGATAAAATACAATCCATTACGGACGAGGGAATCACCTATACACAAGAGAAAGATATTTGTGAAGCACTAAACAAGAAATTCCAATCAGTTTTAAGAGGAAAAAAAATTTGAGAGGGATTATGTGGAACATGAATGCCCACACATACTACCAGATATACAAACATCAGAAAACAAAAGCTAAGTAAATTAGACAAAGGAAAAGCAAATGGCCCTGATGAAATTTCATGTTGGGTACAACGTGAATGTGCAAAGGAGTTAAGTAAACCATTATTTTTAATTTTCAAGAAATCCTTGAGTCAAGGTAAACTACCTGATATTTGGAAGAAAGCAAACATTGTTCCCTTATTCAAGAAAGCGAATAGACAAAATCCACTCAACTACCGACCAGTATCACTAACCAGTGTTGTAAGCAAGGTATTAGAAAAGCTTATAAGAAAAGCTTGGGTAAATCATCTAGAAGAACACAATATGATAAAGAAAGACAGTTTTGTTTCAGATAAGGAAAATAATGTGGAACTAATCTGTTGAACTACTATGACAGAGTAATAAATACATTACAGGAAAGAGAATGATGGGTGGAGAGTATCTATTTAGATTTCAAGAAAGCATTTGACACAGTACCACATCAAAGACTTTTATGGAAACTGTACCATCAAGGAGGAATTCGAGGCAAACTGTATTGTTGGATGCAAGATTTTCTCATAAGAAGAGAAATGAGAACAGTACTAAGGGGAAATTACTCATCATGGAAAGAAGTGACTAGTTGAGTACTACAGGGCTCAGTGCTGGCACCGGTGATGTTTTTAGTGTATATAAATGATATAGACAGTAACACTGGAAATGAAAGCTATCTAAATATGTTTGCAGATGATGCAAAAATACAAAGGAGAATTACTAACACAGACACTTGTAAAGAGCTACAAGAAGAATTAAATAAACTTCATGAATGGAGTAATACATGACAAATGGAATTCAATATGGACAAGTGTCATGTAATCAAGTTTGGTAAAAGTGGAAAAAGACCTGATTAGGATTATAAGTTAGAAAATAAAACCCAAAACACATCAGAAAGAGAGAAGGACCTAGGTGTGATAATTATCAATAACAGACTATCTCCGGCTGACCACATCAGTGAGAAGGTATGGAACATGTATACACTGCTTGCAAATATGAGAATAGCATACACATACATAAATGAAGACATGCTAAGAAAGATAATAACATCATTCATCAGACCAACCCTGGAATATGCATCAGTAGTCTGGAGTCCTCATCTCAAAAAACACATAGACAAGATTGAAAAAGTTCAAAGGGCCGCTACAAGATGGGTACCAAGCTTCAGGGATCTAAGCTACGAAGAAAGACTAAATAAACTGAATCTACCAACACTACAGGAAAGAAGGAAAAGAGGTGACATGATTATGCTATATAAATGCATATCAGGGAAGGAGAAAATAGACATAAATGATTACTTAACCTAAGGGGAAGCATCAGCAAGAGGACACTGCAAAAAAACTGCATAAAAAAGAGGTGATAAAGACGTAAGGAAATTTAGTTTCCCAAATAGAGCAATTGATCAGTGGAATGCACTACCGAATGAAATAGTGTGTGCCAAAACAATTCACAATTTTAAGGATATGTACGATAAATATGGTTTAAGACACGGGACAGTACGAGCTTGACTCATTCCTGCAAAGATACAATTAGGTAAGAACACACACACACACACACACACACACACACACACACACACACACCACACTATATATATATATATATATATATATATATATATATATATATATATATATATATATATATATATATATATTGATAGATAGATAGATATAGATATATACTGTAAGTGGATGGGTGATCCCCATTTCTGATCTAATTTTTGCTTCTCATTCAGTTTTGCGATAACGCCTCTGAGAGACATAATTTCATCGTACAGTTTATCCTTATCAACTGATGCATGAAGAACTTTGGCAGCACAAACGAAGTCTTGATAAATCAGCTCCTGATCACGCTTCAAGTTGAGCACAGTGAGTTTTTACAGAGGTGAATTTTCATAATCATACCACTTTTCCAGACACGAAAATGCACGCTGGTAAACTAAAAGAGCTTCCCTCAAGAATAGATCCTTCTGTGATGAGCTCAGATGCTTCAGGCCTTTGGTTGTTTTTGTCCCAAGGAATGTGTCCTTAATTTTCTCTTCCATTTTACTTCTGGTTTCTACCATGATATCATGTAAGTGACTACAATATGTATGCAGGTCTCATCTAAAGAACTGTCTCAAGAAAAATGCACATAATATGAAGCATAAAATACAAATAACATTCCCCAACGGTCGTTTCTCCTCTAAGATTTTGGTCGTTATTTAGAGAATGCCCCTCATCACGCAAAAATTTCCACTTTAATTTGGGGCGTCATCTTCTCTGAAGTCAACTTTTACAGCTGGCCAACACTGTATCACTCTCTTCACTGCTGGGAAAAGGGTTAACCACCTTGTGCATACATGGCGAAGGAAATTGTCATATTCTTCCTCTACAGACTCAAGGCACTGCCTATCTGCTTTTTTAACACTAGATGAAAATTCATTGAAGATTTGTATGACGTGTTGCTACCTCATATGACAATGTTTTGCAGACGTGTCTTGCAGCGTTATGAAGTATGTGACAGTAAAAATTAGCTTTTAGGAGTTGTGGATTACTGTCCCTAAGCTTTGTAAATAGTGAACAGTGTTTGCCATAATTGAACGAAGCATTATCAGCACCCTAAGCAATGTATTGTTAGCATCAAGACCAGCCATATCAATAGTTTCCAATAATTTCTCTGTAATTCCATCAGCACTCTCATTACCGTCTTCATATATATTTTTAACCCCAATCCCAGCATAAAAGTATCTAAAAGCTATGGG
The DNA here is from genome assembly GCF_032717465.1 of Coenobita brevimanus. NCBI lineage: Eukaryota > Metazoa > Arthropoda > Malacostraca > Decapoda > Coenobitidae > Coenobita > Coenobita brevimanus. The sequence continues at coordinate 28,106,292 of NC_137009.1, forward strand.
AAATATTTTTTTTTGTTTCCTTTGTTTGATGTATCTATACTTATCGAGAAAGGTTTTACCCCATAATCATCACTGACACCTTGCAAGTCTTTAACTACAGTTTCAATTGAGGAAGGAAGCAGCACATTTTCTAAAATGGCCTCTGCCTTTGTTCTTCCACAATGAACAAGTTTAGCTATCTTTGAGTCATTGTAAATTTTGGGATGATGCTTCACTGAGTAATCCAAACTTAAGTAGCTTTGATGATGTTTAACAGTATGGTAGACATGAGTTATTTCAGCAATGGCAGCCTTGCAAGAGTCTGGTAAGAATTTGTGAGGAAAGAGTGTCTCGATTGCACTGCTCTGTGAACATTCCTTCGCACGATTAACATGAGTGGTACTGTTAGGATGTTTCCTCGCTGCACTAAAGCCATCATGCTTAACTGTGAAAGTACTTTGGCACAATTTACACCGAGCAGTTGACTTATCCAATTTCTGTAGCCACCCACTAAATTCCTTCTGTTTTGTCCAATTTCGTTGAATTTGGACAAAAAATTTGCCTCTTTTCTTTTCTTTACCGGACTAGCTACCTTATCTGCTATTTCTGAAAATATAATAAACAGCTTAAGCTCGGTAATAGTATTTATAAACAAAGCATAATCACTAAAAACAGATTACACCAGAGCATCGCACCACATGTCACTCCTGTCTCAATGAATGATGTGTACTGGCGTCTGAAGGATCAGGGAACATTCAACAGAACAAGCAGTCCCCACTGCCTTACAGGAATCGTACGTGATCACACTGTACACACAATACCGTCGTTACGGGCCGTTTTATAGGTCATCCGTGAAAATAGTCTGTCATATACTAAAAACCTCCAGTAGTTTCTCCTATAGTATTAGATGATGTTAATAAGTGAACAAATTAATAAATAAATCAGTAAAAATCCGGAGATCTTCATTGTCTGACCGGAGAACCAGAGGCACTGCTCAATTTCTGGAGACTCTGACCCAAAACTGGAGACCTGGCAGCTCTAATTACAGAATGTAACTTTTCCATTCAGTCTTTCCTATAAAATATCCATGTCAGTTTTTCCATGCTGCATGGTGGGTTTTCTTATTTTTTCTTGCCAGTTTTAACTGGAGGGTTTGGAGGCAAGGGAAGCCTTCTTGCTTTCCTATCCTTATCCTTCAACATGTAGAAATATATCTTGCAGTCATAGTCTACTCTGTAACAAGTAGCCTCGAAAGGACCACAAGGTCTGTTGCTATTTGCCATCCTTTGTACTCCTTTGTACACCAGGATACACAGCCAGTATATGTACCAGCATACAGGGTAGCACACAATGTACCCCTGCATATCAATATATTGATGAAATGATATGAAATTGGTCTTATTGAGCCACCAGTCTCCCCGTGGAATGCCCTATTATTTTTCGTGCCAAAACGAAACAGTGAAATGCATGTGGTCGTCGATTATCACAAATTAAACCCACACACAATCCCAGACCTGTGTCCTATGCCATTGTTATGTGACGTCTTGCAAAATATTGGACCAGAAAATAATGTATTTTCCAAAATTGATTTGCTTAATAGTTATCAAATCCAGTTAGATGAAGAGTCATTCAAATACCCTGCTTTCTCTACAAATACGGGGCAGTATCAGTATAAAAGAATGCCGATGAGGTTAAGGACAGCTCCAAGCACATTTCAATGATTAATGAATGGTGTGCTATCAGGAATATTAGGAAATGGGATCTTTGTGTACTTGTACATCATAATTGCAACACACAACTGATGAACATTTATAGAAATCAAACCAGCTCCTACACAAGTTGGCCAAAGCTGCCTTCAAAATATAGTTGTCTACATGCAAATATTCTATCTATCTATCTATTGCCAGACGCCTCAATCCCGTTTGGGGTGGCCACAAACAAATCGCCTCCAAGTCGCCCTATCCCCCGCCATTTCACTCCCCTGCTCCCAACTCACACCCCCCTCTCTCATATACCTCTCCACCCCATCTCTCCATCTCATCCTCGGCCTCCCCCTCCCTCTTTCCCCCTCCACCTCACTCACATACACTCTCTTCGTCAGTCTTTGACCCTCCATCCTCTCCACATGGCCAAACCACCTCAGTGTGTTCCTCATAACACTTCCTATCACATCCACATCAACACCACAACGCTCCTTTATATCCTCATTCGTCAGCCTGTCTCTCCATGTGACTCCACAGGCTCCTCTTAAATAACTCATTTCCACGGCTCTCACTCTTGACTTGTGTCCTTCCAACAACGTCCAAGCTTCACTTCCGTACGTTAGAGTTGGTATCACAATACTGTCATGTAGTAACTTTTTCACTTCCATGCTCACTTCCCTGTTTCTTATCACTGCTTTCAAAGAACCAGCAACCTTTCTTCCCTGCTGTACCCTTTCAAGCACTTCACCCTCCAAACTTCCATCCTTACTCATCACACTACCCAAGTACTTAAACGTACTCACATTTTCCAATTCCTCACCATCCAACCTCGCTGTACATTCACTGACTTCACCTCTTTCAAAGACCATCACTTTACTCTTCCCTACATTCACCTTTAGATTCCGTTTCTTACACACTCTCTCAAACTCATCCACCAAGCCTTGCAGCTCCCCTTCGTCTTCACTCAACAACACAGTATCATCTGCAAACAACAGTACAGGGAGTTTCCAAACACTATCCTCTCTCACCAGGGCCACTCCAACATCCACTACCCTACCTTGTACCTCTTTTATTACCCCATCCATGTACAGATTGAACAACCATGGAGACATGACACATCCCTGTTTCAACCCAACTTTCAAAGAGAAAAATTCACTTAGTTCACCATCCACACGCACTGCAGCCTTCGCACCATCGTACATACTCTTCACAGCATTCAACAACTTCCCATCTATTCCATATATTCTTAACACTTTCCACAATCCTAGTCTATCCACCCTGTCATATGCTTTCTCCAAATCCATGGAAGCCGCATACAACTTCTTTCCCTTCTCTAGAAACTTTTCCACTAAAGATCTGAGAATGAATATCTGATCTACACAACCTCTTCCCTTCCAAAAGCCTCCCTGTTCTTCTCCAACTAATTTCTCTGTTCTTTCTCTAACTCTGTCAATAAGTATCCTACCATATACTTTTCCTATTATACTAAGAAGACAAATGCCCCTATGATTACCACACACTTCTTTTTCCCCTTTTCCTTTGCACAAGGGAATAATTATACCTGACTTCCAATCCTCCGCGACTCTACCTTCCTCCCAGGCCAATCTGCACATCTTCCACATCCATTCTACTACTATCTCTCCCCCATGCTTCAGCATTTCACCACACACTCCATTAATTCCTGGGGCTTTCCCTGATTTAACTTTCTTCATTGCTTCCACAACTTCTATCCTACTGATTTCTTCCTGTCTTCTCACCTCCCTCCTTCTTCCAGCCATTCCCCAGCCACTTATACTCGCATTACTTCCATCCTCCACGTTCAACAATTCCTTAAAGTGTTCTCTCCATCTGCTCACTTTTTCTCCCTTCTCCACTAGTAATCTACCATTTTTATCTTTCACTCCCCTGCTAACTCCACTTCCACCCTGTCTTACTCTTTTCACCTCTTTCCAGAACATTTTCTTACAGTCCCTCCACTTTACACTCAAATTCCTTCCAAATTCCTCATCCACTCTCTTCTTACTCTCTCTTACTAATCTTTTCACCTCTCTCTTTCTTTCTACATATAACTCTCTCTTCCGCCTCTCAACTTCTTCCACACCCCTATTTCTCATCCATTCATTGTATGCTTTCTTCTTTTGTGCCACAGCCCGTTTCACCTCTTCAGTCCACCACGCTGTTCCTTGCACCCCCTCCGTCTTCTCTTCCTTCCACACACCACATCACATGCTGCACATATTTCTTCTGTAAATATTCTACACACACCTTCCACGTCCCCCATCTGCTCCAACTCATATTTGCCCAATCGTTCCTCCACTTCTCTCTTATACTCTGCCTTTTTCTCATCCTCTTGTAACCTTTCCACTCTCCTTGCAACTACTCCTTCCTCTCGTCTTTCCCTTCTTCTATTCCTCCATCTTACTTGAACTTTAACTCTGGCCACCACCAAGTAGTGGTCAGAAAGTCCACTCCCCCAACCTCTATAAACTCTTGCATCCAATAAACATCTTCGCATCCTTTCATCCACACACACATAATCAATCATTGCCTTCCTTTCACTCAATTCACCACCCACCCTTCTCATCACTCGCCATGTATACCTGTGGATCATTTTATGCCTGAAGAGGGTATTGGCTATCACCACCCCCCTCCCAGCACAAATGTCCACTAACGCACTCCCATTCTCATCTGTCTCAGCAGGCACACCCCACTCACCAACTATTCCATCCACCTTCACATTCCCAACTTTACCATTCATATCACCAATCAAAAACACTCTATCATTCCTTCCAAACTTTTCCATGCACACTTCTACATTTGTCCAGAACTCTTCTCTCACTCTTCTAGCACGATCTTGCGTTGGCGCATACACACACACAATCGCCCACATTTGTATTCCAACTTTCAACTTTACCCACACAATCCTTGATCCAACTGATCCATACTGTCTTATGCTCCTCTTCCATCTTTTACTCACAACTATACATACTCCTTCCTTTGCCCTCTCATTCTCACCTACTCCTGCACATATACCCCATCTATACTCCCATTCTCTCACACTTTCTCCTCTCCATTTTGTTTCAGTTATTCCACATACATCCACTTTCGCATCCTCAAGCACCTGGACAATCTCTCTCTCTTTCACCTCATCATTTGCTCCCCTTACATTCCACGTTCCGATTGCAATGTCCTTTGTCCGGTCCTTGGTCGTCAACGTTTGGTCAGTCCTTGTCCGAGGCTTATTGTTTGTTTTTTTAGTTAGCTGTTTTCCGGGGAGGGGCACTAACCCTCCGCCAACCCTTTTAGTCGCCTTTTACGATAAGCAGGGATACTGGGGGAGTATTCTTGACAAACCCCCCTACCCCCAGGGGGTAGGGGGGTTTAAGGAAATAAAATTCTTAGGCCACAGCCTTGATGCAGATGGAATATGTACCTCAGATGAGAAAATACAAGCAGTAAGGGATTTCTCTGAATCCACAAATGTGGATGAAGTAAAACAATTTTTAGGACTTGCAAGATATTACAGATCATTCATACAACAATTCTGTCACATAGCAGAATCATTACTCCACCTACTTTACAAGCTGTATTTCAGTGGGGAGAGGATCAAAAACTAGCATTTAATGAATTAAAAGATATACTTACATGTGCACCTTGCTTGGCCTATCCTAATTTCACAAAACCATTTATAATTTGCACAGATGCATCTCTTAAAGGATTAGGGGCCATAGTGATACAAGATGATAAACATGGAAAAAATAAACCAATTGCCTTCGCTAACAGAAAAATAAAAGGTGCAGCGAAAAATTATTGCACTACAGACCTAGAGGCACTTGCAGTGGTCTTTGCATTGCAAAAGTTTCAAGATTTGGTATATGATTACGAAATTCACCAATTCACTGACCATAAACCACTCATGGGCATGTTCCAAGAAAAAACCTCTCTGGGAGAAGAATAAGATGGAAATGTACGGTTGAAACCTATAATGTACATATTCACTACGTACAAGACAAAATAAATTTAGCCATGGACGCATTATCTAGGAACCCGACGACGGCTCATGTCACAACATTAGGTCTGAAGGAAAAAATCCCCAACCATGACGAAATCTCGAAAACACTGAGATTTGACCCAGTGTGGTCTAAAGTTCTATACAAGTTGGAGAGTGGCAAGGACATGCAAATACCCAAGCTACATATACCACTCGAACAATTCACAATAGTTGACAGCCCAGGACAACCAAATCATAGAAGTAACAAAAATCTTACAAGAAATATGTAAAAATATAAAAAAAAGGTCATTGTCTTAGCCTGCCACCCAGTATCCAATGGACTGGTAGAGAGCCAAAAAAAAAAAAAAAAAGTGTTGGATGTGCTACGACACATTCTCAATGAAAATTGTGCAAAGTGGGATGAGTGGATTCCCAGAGTGGAAGCGTCAAGTATCTGTGCAATAAACAAATCTGTAGGAGACACACACCATTTCATTATCTACGAGACAGACAAAAAGTTACAGTACGAGAATCTGGAAGGTGAAAATTTGCCTGTAAACAATTAGGACGATTATCCAAAAACTCTGCGTGAATTCCAAGAGATACGCAAAATGGTGAAGTAATAATTATCGATGTCCAAGGAAGAAATGATGGAATCATTTAATGAAAATGGAAAAGATTCAACTATCATCATAGGAGACACTGTCAATGCTATCATTTACAACTAGAGACAGTAAACTATCACCGAAATTTAAAGGCCCATACAGAGTAATGAAAAAAAAAAAAAAGCCAATAAAGTACTCAATGAAGTAACTGTCGAGTGGCGAAGAAATGCAAATACATGTTGATCATATAATAAGGGTCTCAAGGAATTTATCAAGCAATAATGTAACGTAGGAAACCACCGAAAAAAATGAACACAAATGATGAAAATAAACTAGAAGAAATTGACACATACAGAAAAAGTGTTGGATGTGCTACGACACATTCTCAATGAAAATTGTGCAAAGTGGGATGAGTGGATTCCCAGAGTGGAAGCGTCAAGTATCTGTGCAATAAACAAATCTGTAGGAGACACACACCATTTCATTATCTACGAGACAGACAAAAAGTTACAGTACGAGAATCTGGAAGGTGAAAATTTGCCTGTAAACAATTAGGACGATTATCCAAAAACTCTGCGTGAATTCCAAGAGATACGCAAAATGGTGAAGTAATAATTATCGATGTCCAAGGAAGAAATGATGGAATCATTTAATGAAAATGGAAAAGATTCAACTATCATCATAGGAGACACTGTCAATGCTATCATTTACAACTAGAGACAGTAAACTATCACCGAAATTTAAAGGCCCATACAGAGTAATGAAAAAAAAAAAAAAGCCAATAAAGTACTCAATGAAGTAACTGTCGAGTGGCGAAGAAATGCAAATACATGTTGATCATATAATAAGGGTCTCAAGGAATTTATCAAGCAATAATGTAACGTAGGAAACCACCGAAAAAAAATGAACACAAATGATGAAAAGAAACTAGAAGAAATTGACACATACAGAAATTAATTAAGATTGCATAACAAAAATAGGTGCAACTGTGGCTAGAAATGCCACAATACAGCATTTACATGATTTAGGTATCGATTTAAACTTTTATAAGGGAAACAATGAGCAAAGTTATTGTTCTCCAAGAGCCGGTTCATAATGTGCATCATCAGTATCATCGACCTCAGCATGACCCTGTAAAGGGGTGAGCGTAAATTCTGGATGTGGGGCGTAACTCTTGCTCGAGAGCTTTCAGAACAGTCGCGTAGAAATATTTTACTACTAACGCTCATAGGAAAGTTACTATTCATCATAGAAAGGCCACTTTGGTCTCATTTTGAAGATGAAGATTTTTGCTCTGTCGTACATTGTTCAAAAAAGACAATATATACATAATAAAATGCAAAAAATGTGAGTAGAAGTTAGCTGACATGCTAAAGAGTTACACTGTCCTTTAAAAAAATATTCCCCCAAAAAAAACTATTCAAGAAGTAATAAATTTTTTTGCTTCAATACGTAGCAGAATAAATTTCCTTTCCAATAATGCATCATTTGTTGTATTTTCTTAAATAATAACGCCGCATATATACGTGAGAAAAAGGAGCGTAAATGTTTGGCGGGAAGTCAAGAGGTGTACATCCCACCCGTGACGAACCTCACCCCACTCTGAGCCAAGCAAACTAATTGGGCACGCATCCACCAGCTGTGGCAGGCTTAGCTCCACCCACTTTTGCCCATCATCCAACAAAAATGAGGACTCCCTGAATATTTCTTTAGAGCTTACCTAGGATGACGGGCAAAGTCGTCATACTGACGTCAGAGGTTGACAAATGCATGACGACCCAGGTCGTCATTGGTGAGTCTAAGAGTTAATAGATTTTTCTTTTTTTTCTTTGTTTTGTTTTGTAGGTAACGATGAGGGGACTTATACCATGGATTCTCATCTATATATCATGAGGATCAGCTCACTTAGACCCTCAACATTATAATAAAACAAGGATGCCTTACAGCCCCAATGGCCTCGACAGCAATTGTGAAAGATATGATGATTACTGAAATCAGTTTGGATGTCTTATATTTACTGGTATTGATGGAGACCATTGCTAAGCCACTGAGGACACTGGAAGCACTGATAAGAAATTCTGCTTCAGAAGGTCATAACGCAAAGGAAGTGACTGAATTGATGAAGTTAGCAAAATGTAAATCAGAACAAGCAAAAACAACCATGCTCATCATGATCCAAGATATCCCATCTCGTAGAGTTGAGACACTTAGGAACATGAAGAACATCACACATACACGTGAGAGGCGCGGTTTGTTCGACCTTGGTGGTGCAATTCCAGTGAATATTTTTGGATTAGCTATGGGAAAAGCTCTACAAGAAATAAACAACAAATTCAATAAGATAGCTCAGGTATTAACATATCAACAGAAGCTAGTTGGCAGTCAAAACACGGCAATGATGATGATTGTGAAAAATCTCAGAAATGCAGAAAAGATGACTCAACAGAGTGTTGAGAAAATAAATGCAGTGGAAAGAAACATGACAAAACATGACACTTTTTCAACACGTCACAGTAGTCATGGAACATATTGACATTGTTATACTTCAGTTAGACAACAGCAGGGTTCGTTATCAAGCTTTGATGAAAGGTATTGCAAATGTTGGTAATGGCAAGATCACTGTTACCTTACTTCCAGTTCACGATCGACGTCAAATAATCAAGCATACATAAACACTGTTTGAAGCCTTTGTTCAGGACAGGAATCCCTTGGTATATTATCCATACGTAGAAGCGACTCAAATACCAGCAACAGTAATAGCTCATGTACCATTCATAATAGATAATTTCTTCACAGTCTATCAAATATACCCTTTTCCTTCTAAGAAGAAGGACACCTTGGTCACCCTCAACATCAACACCAACACCGAACTTATCATGGCCTCCAAGAGACAGGACACTGTCACTTTCGCTAGTGACTCAACGATTGTACGAAAGTGCCGCACATCCTGACATGCTGATCACCTTTGTCCTGCGTACAGTTTCACATTTCAGCCAACTGGAACAATCCCTTGTGAAATGGCTATCATAAGAAACTATGACATTCATCAGCACTGCAACTTCACATTTGCTCCAGATAAACTCACCCACCATCAGCGCATCAGGCATTCACGGTTTTAACTCATAACACATCAGTTTTCATAATTTGTCCACATACACCACCATCTCATACTTCAGCATCAGGACTATATATAGTACCTGACTATTGTGTTGTACTTACACCATCTTCGTCCACCTTAACTACAAACAATCACTATGCCACCCTTAATTACACACACACAAACACTTCCAACCACTGCCTATGATGGATTTAAACATCAGCACGAATATTAAGTTGACATCACCTAAGTCTCAAACTGTGAAATTAATCAATCAAACAATGAAACCCTGGGAATAATTGAGTAATATTCAGTTCATATTATGTGTATAGCCCATTTCCAGTTGTCTTTATAAACTTCTCCATTGTAATTAGTATATAATTATTAGCTATGCACAGAATGCACTCAAGGATTGCAAACTTGGAATCAGTATTAACGGGAAGAAGAGTAAACATTCGGGTGAGACCCGATGAGTGAAATGAGTATATTATGTAAATATTGTAAATTATATATACAAAGAAGAAAAAGAAAATAAAGGAGTATAATGAATTCTAATCTTAAGATTAGAAATCATTATATTCGGAATCTTTTTCTTGTTGGGTAACATACATAATATTAATCTAACTATTGTTACATAGCCTATGATTTCATCATCCTTTGTGTAATTTTACGAGTAACACACAGTATGCTGCATGTTTGATCACGAGCATGTTCTGCCTCAGTCCCCCCCTTCTACCGTTATAGTAGAGTAAGTCGTCCTTTCTGTTGTTCAGAGCAGGATTTTCAGCTCTTTGTCCCCATGGCTTCATTTGCGCGTCCTTCTTACAAGTTGTATCAAGCTCTGCCGGCCCCTATATAATGAGCTCAGTCTCTGCATCATTGCCACTTAGATCTGCTCCTCATTTTGTTCACATCTCTGTCCTCCCCTGTACAGTTATTGTTGTGAGTGCTCCGGAAGTCTCCAACCATCTAACAGCTGTGTAATTTGAGTATAACTGTTGTTGCATTTTTTCTTGTACTGTGTAGCATAAGGTGTTAATTCTTTGGCCTAGTAAGTCTTCGTGATTTATTTGTTTTTATGTCAGTCATCATTAATACTATTTTGTATCTGTAACAATTTATCTTGCATTAACTGAGCATTACCCAGTGTATTTTCATTTTATCAGGGCTGACTTAGGTAAATTTACTCTTGCTAATTTCATGTTAATAGAGGCTATTGCAGTTAACCATATATTTAACCTGTTTTTTGCCATTACATTATCCTTATGAGTCCTGAATGTTTTGTTGTTAGTTTGTGCATTAAACTTTAACTTGTAATTTTACCTAACTCTTTTGTTTTGAACCTGGAACTTTACGGGACAGTAGTGACTCTTAGTATTCTCACTTAAAGTGTACATTATCTTTCTCTGTTCCGTAACATAAATTTGGCGACCTCTTATCAGGATATTCAGGATATTATCATAAGGATATTGCTTGATATTTTGTGACTGTGATATATTCATGATGTCTACTATTACTACACTTGATGAAGCCCAAGATTTTTTGTCAAATGTGCAAACAGTGTTGGATGTAGAAAACAGAACAAAGAATGAACTTAAGCTTGTTGCTCAACAATTGGGAATTGCAGTTCACTCTCATCATTCTAAAGATCAAATTGTTGACATGATTAATGAAAGCTTGTTTAATGTAACTCCTCCAAATGAGCAAACGCAGATTGAATTAGCTAAGTTACAGCTAGCCCTGCAGGAGGCTCGCGTTAAGGAGGCACAGATACAGGCTCAGGCACAAGTTGAACTTGCCAGGATTCAGGCAGACCATGAGTATCGCATGAAACAAGGTGGAACTGGATCATCTAGCTCTGATGATTTTGATGTGGCTAAAAATGTTAAACTTGTCCCTCTTTTTAATGAATCTGATTTAACAACGTATTTTCAGTTGTTTGAGAGGGTAGCTACAGGTTTTAATTGGCCTAAAAAGTATTGGCCAGTACTCCTTCAAACTGTTCTCACCGGTAAAGCTCAAGTAACTTATGCATCTTTGCCTCAGGAACAATCTGATAATTATGATGTAGTTAAGAGCTTGATTCTTAAGGCCTATGAGCTTGTTCCTGAAGCTTATAGAGTAAAATTTAGGACAACTTACAAGCAAGATAAGCAATCCCATGTTGAGTATGCAAAAATCAAAGAAGATCTGTTAGAGCAGTGGTTAAATTCTAAGAATGTGGATTCTGATTTTGGTAAATTTAAGCAGATGATTTTGCTGGAGGACTTCAAAAGGTGTGTTAATAAAGATGTAAGCCTATATCTTGATGAGAAAAGAATAGATAATTTGTCTGATGCTGCAGTTTTAGCTGATGAATATGTTCTCACTCACAAGAGATATTCTAGAGAAAAAGGGAAAGCTGAGAGTAAGTACGTTGCCTCTACTCAGAGTACAGGTAACAGGAAAGAGAATAAAGATGATGTTTCTCAGGAAGTAAATACCAGCTTCACCTCTAGATTTCAGAAAAGTAAATGTACTTATTGTAGTAAGCTTGGTCATACTACGGAGAAATGTTTCAGGAGACAGCGTGATGTGAACAAAAAGGAGTCTTTAAATATTCAGTCAATTGGTCTAGTGTCCACTCTTGAGAGTTCCCAGAATTCTTTAACTGAGTTAACTGAACCTGCTTTGAGGGTAACTTAAATTCTCATGATGGAGCTCCTCTTTTGAGCAGTAACGTGGGTGACACTCTCAAGAGTTCATGTGCTAATTTCCTGTCTGATGGTTTTGTCAGTCCTCTGGACAGTAATGACAGGAAATCAGTTAAAATATATCGTGATACAGGTGCTTGTCAATCCCTTATGCTGACCAGTGTTCTAGGCTCTAATGTTAATTCCTCTGATGAAACTGTAATCTTACAAGGTGTAGGGAATAATTACTTCTCTGTCCCTCTGTGCAGAGTGAATTTAGAGTCTGGTTTTGTTAATGGTTCCGTTATGGTTGGGTTGGTTGAGACACTCCCAATGTCAGGTGTAACTTTCTTACTTGGAAATGATATTGGTGGAAGTCAAGTGTGTCCAGCTCCTCAGTTGTCTAGTGAGCCAGTGGCTGCGTCCCAGGATTGTGATGTCCCTGATGTGTTCCCTGCATGTGCTGTCACTAGGGCTAAGTCTAAAGTTACTGGTGACTTAGAGGATAATGATGATGATGATGTTATCCTAGCTGACACTTTTCTTGCTAATTTGGACCACTCACCAGATGAGGCAGTACCCCGTAGTGTTGATAATTTGTCTCGTCAAGAGTTGGTTGAGTTGCAGGTTGCTGACCCTGAGTTGAAAGGTCTAGCTAACTCTGCTTGCAGTGAGGAAGAGTCAGCCGGTGCTTCTACTTGTTATTATATAAAGTCAGGAGTACTTATGAGAAAGTGGAGACCCCCAACAGTATCAGCCGACTGTGAATGGGAGGTTGTACATCAAGTTGTCATCCCTCGTGTTTGTAGGCAGGATATCATTAGAGTGGCTCATGATTCCAGTTTGGCAGGACACCTTGGATTGAGGAAGACTGTGGCACGCATTTTGAAACACTTCTACTGGCCAGGTATCTTCAGGGATGTTTCCTGGTATTGTAAGTCTTGTCACAGCTGTCAAGTTGTGGGGAAGTGTAATCAGACCGAAAAGGTTGCACCTCTAGTTCCCATTCCTCCTTTTGAGGCGCCTTTCACCCGTGTATTGGTGGATATTGTGGGCCCTCTTCCTAAGACTTCTTCAGGATTTTCTTATGTGTTGACCCTGATTGATATGGCTACTCGTTATCCTGAAGCCATTCCACTTAGAAATATCTCAGCAAAGAACGTGGTTAAGGAAATGCTAGGGTTCTTCACAAAGTTTGGTCTGCCCAAGGAGGTACAGTCAGACCGGGGAAGTAATTTCATGTCAAATGTTTTCAAGCAGTCTCTGAAAGAGTTGGGCATCACCTAGATCACGTCTTCAGCTTACCATCCCCAGACCCAAGGAGCGTTGGAGAGATATCATCAAATACTCAAATCGATGCTCAAGAAATACTGTTTGGAACATCAGAAAGACTGGGATAAAGGTCTTCCATTCGTTGTGTTTGCCGCAAGAGAATCTGCAAATGAATCACTGGGCTTCTCACCTTTTGAACTACTATTTGGCCATGAAGTAAGAGGACCCCTTAAGTTACTCAAGGAATGCTGGCTGTCGGAGGAAGATGACGTCAACCTGCTGGAGTATGTGATGAACTTCAAAGAACGGCTGTCCACTGCTTTACAACTGGCGAGAGAGAATTTAGGAGCTGCTCAGGAGAAGATGAAGACTTGGTATGATAAGAAGTCCAGGTTACGCCACTTTCAGCCAGGAGATCAGGTTTTGATTCTGCTACCGGTGCATGAGCAACCTCTTCAAGCCAAGTTTAGTGGTCCTTATTTCGTGGAGAAGAAACTCAGTGATGTCAACTATGTCATCGCCACACCAGATCGTAGAAAGAGCAAGCAACTATGTCACATCAACATGCTAAAGTTATATCACAGGCGGGACGAAAATAATCCAGTCTGCACTGTAGCTGTTCCACCCGAGTCTGCAAGTGAAGCTCTCCCATGCAGCATGAGCCTGAGTGATAGTTTGGGGAAGAATCCTGATATCATGAATGATCTCCAGACTAAGCTTTCTCATCTACCTCCTGAGGAAAGGCAGGAGTTTTCAGCATTACTGCAGGAGTACCCGCAAGTGTTCCGTGCCACTCCAGGAAGAACCACTGTGTTGATGCATGATGTCGATTTTGGAGACGCAAAGCCAAATAAATTGCCTCCTTACCGTGTGAACCCAGTGAAAGTTCCTCTCATCCAGAAGGAGCTTGGCTACCTGTTGGACCACAAGATGATTGAGCCCTGCCAGAGCGAGTGGAGTTCTCCTGTCACTCTGGTCCCTAAGCCAGGTGGGTCACAGAGGCTTTGCATCGACTACAGACGTGTTAATCAGATAACCAAAACAGACACTTACCCTCTCCCTCGTGTGGAAGATTGCATAGACAAGATCGGAAAGGCTAGGTACATAAGTAAGTTTGATTTGTTAAAGGGATACTGGCAAGTACCTATGACTGAACGTGCTAGGGAGATCTCATGTTTTGTAACATTAGGAAAGACTTTTTCATGTTCTGTAATGCCATATACAGATTGTTTTAGAGTAATAAGAAATTTCCTTTGTAAATTTCTTTTTTCTTTGTGGGGAGGTGTTACATAGCCTATGATTTCATCATCCTTTGTGTAATTTTAACACACAGTATGCTGCATGTTTGATCACGAGCATGTTCTGCCTCATTCCCCCCCTTCTACCGTTATAGTAGAGTAAGTCGTCCTTTCTGTTGTTCAGAGCAGGATTTTCAGCTCTTTGTCCCCATGGCTTCATTTGCGCGTCCTTCTTACAAGTTGTATCAAGCTCTGCCGGCCCCTATATAATTAGCTCAGTCTCTGCATCATTGCCACTTAGATCTGCTCCTCATTTTGTTCACATCTCTGTCCTCCCCTGTACAGTTATTGTTGTGAGTGCTCCGGAAGTCTCCAACCATCTAACAGCTGTGTAATTTGAGTATAACTGTTGTTGCATTTTTTCTTGTACTGTGTAGCATAAGGTGTTAATTCTTTGGCCTAGTAAGTCTTTGAGATTTATTTGTTTTTATGTCAGTCATCATTAATACTATTTTGTATCTGTAACAATTTATCTTGCATTAACTGAGCATTACCCAGTGTATTTTCATTTTATCAGGGCTGACTTAGGTAAATTTACTCTTGCTAATTTCATGTTAATAGAGGCTATTGCAGTTAACCATATATTTAACCTGTTTTTTGCCATTACATTATCCTCATGAGTCCTGAATGTTTTGTTGTTAGTTTGTGCATTAAACTTTAACTTGTAATTTTACCTAACTCTTTTGTTTTGAACCTGGAACTTTACGGGACAGTAGTGACTCTTAGTATTCTCACTTAAAGTGTACATTATCTTTCTCTGTTCCGTAACACTATGCATAGCCGAAACGATAAACTGAAATACATGTATCCATTTTATATAACAATAGTAATTTATATAGATAGACAGATGGATAGATATCATCATCAGCAGCAGCAGCAGCCGTTGAGGCCCGCTGCAGGACCGGCCTATCCCGACCGAAGTAAGGACGATACAGCCAATGTATCTCTACCCAGTGGCTTAGGCTGTCTAGTAGAAATTGTATGTAGGGTGTTACGTGGGTGGCAATGACACGGCACGGCTCACCCGACCACCTACAAGTGCCTGATCTTTACATGTAATGTCACCACCTTCACTAGCGATCTCGGAATGCTGTTGGGACAAAGACCGAACGACTGGACCATGCTGCAGCACTTGCTATGTTGACAAGGGTTGTGGATCCAGGGCTTGAGGATTCGGACTCATTCGAATTCTAAACAGATTTGTAGTGGGAGCTGGTGAAGAGGGAATGAGCAGAACTACCTTGGACTGTGAAGGGAGAGGGTGACGAGGGCTGGTCGGTGGTCGGCGGAGCCGGGTTGTGGTTTTACATCAATATATATATTTATCTGTATTTGTGAGTGATATTATCTGCTGACCCATATAGCAGAACTTTGTATATTTCTATGTTATGTTTATTATTCGGTGTGTAATGTGATTCATGCTTTATTGTGGTAAATAGTGTTGGTGAAAGTAAATACAGGTTTTAGGGAATGAGGATTTTTAATGTAGCTTGAAGGAAAAGGAACACAAGGATTCCTAACCAATGATTTGATACTAGATTTGTTTTGTGGGTTCTGTTACGCACCTTGTTCGGGATCAGCCGGTGTCTGCTCAGAACTAAAGCTACGTGACAAGGGTGAGAAGTGCTTGTAAGTGTAATTGTAATGTTGGAGTGGATTTGGATGTGTGTGTCAGTGAACCAAGTGTAATCGGCCCGTGCAAGCCGACTGGGTGCAAACATACTTTATAGTAAGCGACACTGGTTCAGCCACAGGCCCTGGTGTCCGCCAACGTAGTATGTTGCCGGGTGAACACTCCCAAAGTTTATTACCCTGGCGGGGCGCGAACCCTGGCTCACCCGTGTACGAAACGCACACTGTACCACTGTACCACAGAGGCTCCATATATATATATATATATATATATATATATATAAAGGCCAGAAGCCTTAGTCTTGTAAGGGGTGGCCACAAACAAATCGCCTCCATGTCGCCCTGTCCCCCACAATTTCACACTCCTGCTCCCAGCTCGCACTCCCTCTCATATACCTCCCCACTCCATCCCTCCAACTCATCCTTGGCCTCCCCCTCCCTCTCCCCCCTCCACCTCACTCACATACACTCTCCTCGTCAGTCTCTTACTCTCCATCCTCTCCACACGGTCAGACCACCTCATTGTGTTTCTCCTAATGCTTCCTGTCACATCCACTTCCACACCACAAGACTCCACCTCCTCATTTGTCAGTCTGTCTCTTCATGTGACTCCACATGCTCCTCTCAAATAACTCATATCCATTGGTCTCACTCTTGACTTCTGTCCCTTCAACAAGGTCCAAGCTTCATATCCATATATAATAGTTGGTATCACAATACTGTCATGTAGTAACTTTTTCACATCCATGCTCACATCAATGTTTCTTATCACTGATTTCAAGGAATGAGTAACCTTTCTTCATTGTTGTACCCTTTCAAGCACTTCACCCTCTAACCTTCCATCCTTACTCATCACACTACCCAAGTACTTAAAAGCATTCACATTTTCCATTTATTCCTCATCCAACCTCACTGTACATTCACTGACCACTTTTCCAGAAGACCATAACTCAACTCTTCCCTACATTCACCATTAGATTCCGTTTCTTACACTCCCAGACTCATCCACCAAGCCTTGCAGCTCCCCCTCACCTTCACTTAATAACAGAGTATCATCTGCAAACAACAGTACAGGGAGTTTCCAAACAATGCCATCTCTCACTAGGGCCGCTCCAACATCCACTGCCCTACATTGTATCTATTTTATAACCCCATCCATATACAGACTGAACAACCATGGAGACATGACACATCTCTGTTTCAAGCCAACCTTCAAATAGAAAAATCCACTCAGTTCACCATGCACACGCACTGCAGCCTTAGTAACCTCATACATACTCTTCATGGCATTCAGCAACTTCACATCTACTCCATATATTCTTAATACTTTCCACAATCCTTGTCTATCCACCCTGTAAATGTTTTCTCCAAATCCATGAAGACCACATACAACTTATTTCCCTTCTCCAGAAAGTTTTCCACTAAAGTTCTACAAATGAATATCTGATCTACACAACCTCTTCCCTTTCTAAAACCTTCCTTTCCTTCTGCAACTAATTCCTCTGTTATTTCTCTAACTCTGTCAATAAGTATCCTACCATATACTTTTCTTATTACACTAAGAAGACAAATTCCCCTATGATTACCACATACTTCTTTTTCCCTATGTACTGGGGAATAATTATACCTGACTTCCAATCATCCAGGACTCTACCTTCCTCCTAGGCCAATCTGCACATCTTCCACATCCATTCTACTGCTATCTCTCGCCCATGCTTCAGCATTTCACCACACACTCCATCAATTTCTGGGGCTTTCCCCATTTTAACATTCTCCATTGCTTCCACAACTTCCGTCCTACTGATTTGTTCCTTTCATCTCACATCCCTCCGTCTCTAGGCCATTCCCCAGCCACTTACACTCGCATTATTTTCATTCTCTACGTCCAACAATTTCTTAAAGTGTTCTCTCCATCTGCTCACCTTTTTTTTTTTTTTAATCTTCTCCACAAGTAATCTACCATTTTTATCTTTTACTCCACAGCTAACTTCTTTGGCATCCGTCCAAATCTCTTTACCCCTTTCAAGAACATTTTCTTGCATTCCCTCCACTTTACACTCAAATTCCTACCAAAATCTTCATCCACTCTTCTTACTCTCTCATGCTAATCTTTTCACCTCTCTCTTCCTCTCTACATATAACTGTCTCTTCCGTCTCTCAACTTCTTCCACGGCCCTGTTTCTCATCCACACACCATATGCTTTCTTCTCTTGTGCCACAGCCTAACTCACATCTTCACTCCACCATGCTGTTCCCTGATCCCCCCTCTCGTCTTCTTTTCACCCCACACACCACCTCACATGCTGCACAGATTTCTTCTACGAATACCTTGCACACACCTTCCACATCCCCCATCTGCTCCAATCCATATATATGCAATCTCTCCTCCACTTCCCTCGTATATTCTGCCTTTTTTTCCTCCGGTAAGCTTTCTACTCTCCTTGTATGAACTTCTTTTCAGTGAACCAACAACCTTCCTTCCCTGCTGTACCCTTTCAAGCAGTTCATCTCCAAAACTTCCATCCTTACTCATCACACTACCCAAGTATTTGAATGCACTCACATTCTCCATACCCTCACTATCCAACCTCACTGTGCATTCTGTAATTTCATTCCTACCGTCCTTCCCTTCTTCTATTTCTCCATTTCATTTGGACCTAGATTCGGACCACCACTTGGTGGTGGTCAGAAAGTCCACTATCCCAACCTCTATATACTCTTGCATCCATTACACACCTTCTCATCCTGTCATCCACACTCACATAATCAGTCATTGCCTTCTGTTCATTCAGTTCACCACCCATCCTTCTCATCACTCGCCACGTACAGTAGCTCCCAAAAGTATCTTTAAAGTGTGGTGCGAAGAATGGCAGAATGAACAGAATGAAACATTATTCCCGGCCACTTGTCGTCTCGGTGCGGTTGGTACGCATGGTTGGGTATCGTGGGTGGTACTGCTAATAAACACATCAACGCCACTATGTGACTGCAAACATCCATCGACTTGTAAATGGTAACAGTTCAGCGATATTTATACCTCTGTGTTAAAGAATATAACCCATTACACACATTATACTGTGATAAATGTATCTTGGGAAACATAGTAACTGCGACGGGCAGAGTTGCCATGTTCGAAAACTGGCTGCGATGGGCTGAGTTGTCATGTTCGAATATAAGTGAAGGAATGAATTCTCCGAGCTAGGCCATATAGCCCTGATAGGGTGATGAGAGCGCTAACTTTCAGCTGAGTAGCTACTTGGGTGGGGCACGAACTCACTACCTCACGGTCTTGAGCTACGCACGCCACCATTGAGTCACCCAGCCCCCCTTGAATATAAGTGAAACTCAGATTATTAAACAGCATTAGAAAAATACCCATCACAATTCCTTCGTTATCACAACTACAAATAGATTAACAATGCAGAGGTTAATTATAGCCTATAGGGTCTGCATGTCGGACAATTTTAACCACACCATTATTTATACATACTACCCGAATGTGGCGATATCTCGGTGTCGGAAGGTATTGAGGTGTGGTGTTTCGTTACGTGAATGGCACAGCTTCATAGTAGGTGTCGCGTCGATTGAACAGAGATCTGGATGCAGGCGGTGGATACAGTGGTTATTAAATGAATAAAAGGAGCCCCCCAAAGTGTGTTTAACCTTACCTTGTATTTATTTTACATATAATGTCCAATATAAGAATGAATCTCGCATGTCACCTCCACAATACGGCTGGTGTATCAGTGACAAATGGGTTTATACGCTGCTCTGGGGATTAGGTTCTGATAAGTTAATTTACTGTCTTTACATTTCGATTACCTCTACTTGTCTCTAATATTTTTGTGCCGATCACATTACACTGGGTGTCATATGTCTCCCAGTCATAATCACAGATATTATATAAACACTTTCTCAAAATATATCAGTTCTGGGAAAGCTTGTATACTATTTATCTAGAGTGCTGATAACCTTGTGCTGGCACTCGTGAAAGCATTACAGATGAACCACAGAAAGAGTAACCGTGATTATGTTAAAACGAACTAGTTGTCACCATAATAACATCAAATATATCTACATATGACAAAGTGATTAGTATTATGTCAGTTAGAAAACAGTATATACAATCCCAGGGCATATGTGGGTGTATAGCAACCACTCCCCAGCATGCAGGTCTACCAATTTTGTTGCCGCTTCACGCAACACGTGTCAGATACATCGTCCATTGTGTCAGAATGTATAGTACTTTTTTTTAAAGATACTTTTGGGAGCTACTGTACACCTATGGATCATTTTGTACCTGAAGAGTGTATTGACTATCACCAACCTCCTGCCAACACAATTGTCCACTAAAGCACTGCCATTCTCATCCATCTCTGCAATACATATAGCTGATTCTTACTACTGTCTTGGCATGATACTGCCATTATATTACCAATGTATAAATGCACATATACATTACATCACTACAATGCAATGTTCTATGTTCACTCAACCACCATTTATTTATTCCTTAGAATATGTTATGTTTCTACAATATTATTGTGTCTATACTATATTGTGATGAATATCATGTATTAATAGGTTATGACAAAATATGAAATTTGTTACTACATGCTGTCGTAGGTACAACAGCTTGGCATGACCGAGTGATGTCAAGGCACTAAAATATCATAACACACTACATAATAGCTAGTGATATATATGCTGTTAACATGTAATATAGAGGTTTGAAAAAAGTCGTGCCTAAGCTCGAGAAAGCTGGGGGAAACAGCACGTGCTGACACACATGACTCAACCAGTCATATACAGGGGAAATTGGAGAGACAGGACAGAAGGGGTTAGGACGCGATAAGTGAGACAAGATGCACAGTGGAAAAGGCGGGAATAGAGGGCACGGAGTTAACTAGCCTAAATTGCTCTCGTCTTTGTACTGCTCTTGTCAAGATAACTTCCTCTTGAGAATAAAACTGCAATCGAACCCCACACTCATCTTTATCTTTCTCCTGCCATCCATGACAAGAATGACGACCATTCTTTCCTCTTAAAATCCCTACAACCTAACATTTTTGGAAACACCTTGGCAACAGCTACGATAACAATTTTCGCGGGCTACTCACCTACTTACCTACCTACCTGTCTCCATCCAAGCCCACTAATCTCTCTACCTGCCTTCCCTCCTTGCTCCCTCCCTGTCTGTCTATTTACCTACCTATGTACCGACCTTCATATTGCCCCCTACTTACCAGCCTATCTACCTATCTGCGTACCTGTCTACCTCCTCTGCTTACCTTCCAATCTTCCTTCCTCCCTGGCCCCTACTTTTCTTCCTGCCTTCCTCCCTCCTTGGACACCTAACTACCATCCTACCTCCCTACCTTACTAGCAACCTATTTACCTCCCCACCCCGCTTACCGCCACCCTATCTACCTTTGATCCTACATACTTACATTTGTGCCTATCAGATTACCTAGCTCCCTGTTTACCTTCCTACCCACTGTACCTCCCTGCTACCTCCCCACTTACCTCCTGGCTACCTACTTCTTTGTATTTCTCCTGGTCTACATACCTACCTACCTGACACCCTACCTACCTTCTTGCCTATCGTCTGCCTACCTCTCTCCCTACCTATCTACCTGCCTACATACCTACCTACCTTCTTTATTTGCCTGCCTGCCTCCCTAATTAGCCTACTCCCCGCCTACCTAATTATCTTGCCTTTTCCAACCATCTATTAAGTTAACAACATAGATGGACATTGAAAGGGTTTTTGCAGTTTAATTGTTTTTAAAAGGATGTATGGAAATTGTGATAGTGGCATAAATGACTGCACTCTTTACACCCTTTCCACTGATACCAATGTTGTGCCTATACTCTGCTAAATGCAGACGTTTTTGGTCACTGTGTCCCGTTGCTCTAAGCGTGTTGGCCATTGCGATGAAGCCACACCGTCAGGTGGAGTGGAGTCACTTATAATTTCAAACGTCAAAAAAGATCCATAATCGGAGCTGCTGGACTACGAACCGCTGGACGTATGGAAAACTGTACTCCCAACTCAGTGCGCTAAAGCCTGTGGTAATATTCTCAGTGCAATGTGGAAGCAAATATACATTAACTTACAAGAATAGGATCAACAAGTGACTTGCGTTTCCTAACGCTGCATAAAACGGCTCGAATGGCGCACTGGCTGCCAATGAGACGTATAAGAAGCAACATGTCTGTATATCTGATTCTTAATAACTATATTTGAGTAATATTTAGATACAAAATTAGCAAGGTTATCAACGGTATTTAATAATACAGCCGCATTAAACACTGTTCGACTGTATTTTATGTAGCTAAAAGTCAACCAAATACTGGTTTCAATAAAAAGATGTAAATATAGCCTATCATCATAACAGATTTGGAAAGTGTACACATTTTATAGTCTGACTGATTTCAGATCCCAGTAAAAATGCTTAGCGACCTCACGTTGAGCCGCAGTTCCTGAGTTGGGAAGCACTGTTATAGAGAGATTGAAACAAAACTCCGTGAGAATGTTTGATGCTTATGTGGAGTAAAGCTGAATGATGAGAGTGAAAAACATCAGGAAGCATGTAGAAGAGAAGATACTGAGATGTTTGTACATGTCAAGAGAATGGACCACTGGGAGCTGAATGAGGGTGTGTAGAAGTATAGAAACACCGGGCCGTCCACAGTGATGTCAACAGAAGACACTGGACAAGGTGTGTGGTGACCTTAGATCTACAGGTACAGCACTACTACAAAACTGGTGCAAAACAGAGCAAGCTGGAAGAGTACTATTGGACGAAACTGTCAAGCACATGCAACATGAATTAATGACGTAGCTAAAACTAATGATAATGCTGATGATGGTGATGCTAAATATATCTCTTCTACTGAATAGGCATAAACAACATTTGACTCACTTCTCTAGCATGCTGGACGGTTTCACTGCAGAGCCCAGACTGAAGAATATAAAGCCATTACTGCCAGCATCCTTCACCCAAGCATCCAAGTCCTGAAGAGACGGAATACCGTGTTGTTTTTTCAGTAAGCTAAGAAAATATATTGTGGTAGTCGTCTATCCCCCCTGCGGGTAGGGGGTTTTCAAGAATACTCCACCAGTATCCCTGCTTGTAGTATGAGACGATTAAAGGGGTTGGCGGAGAGTTAGTGCCCCTCCCCGGAAAACACCTAACTGAAAAGACAAACAAGAAGCCTCGGACAAGGACTGACCAAAAGATGACGACCATGGACAGGAAAAAGGACATGAAACGGATCGCGATGTGGAATGTAAGGGGAGCGAATGATGAGGTGAAAGAGAGAGAGATTGTCCAGGTGCTTGAGGGTGCAAAGGTGGATGTATGTGGAGTAACTGAAACTAAATGGAGAGGAGTGTGAGAGAATGGGAGTATGAATGGGATATATGTGCAGGAGTAGGTGAGAATGAGAGGGCAAAAGAAGGAGTGTGTATTGTTGTGAGTAAAAGACGGAAGAAGAACATAAGAGAGTATGGCTCAGTTGGCTCAAGGATTCTGTGGGTAAGATTGAAAGTTGGAATACAAGTGTGGGTGATTGTGCGTGTATGCGCCAACACAAGATCGTGTAAGCGGATTGAGAGAAGAGTTATGAACAAAAGTGAAAGTGTGCATGGAAAAGTTTGAAAGGAATGAGAGACTGTTTTTGACTGGTGATATGAATGGTAAAGTAGGGAATGTGAAGGTGGATGGAATAGTTGGTGAGTGGGGTGTGCCTGCTGAGCTACATGAGAATGGCTGTGCGTTTGTGGACATTTGTGCTGGGAGGGGGTTGGTAATAGTCAATACCCTTTTCAGGCACAAAATGATCCAAGGGTATACATGGCGAGTGATGAGAAGGGTGGTTGGTGAACTGAATGAAAGGAAGGCAATGATTGATTATGTGTGTGTGGATGAAAGGATGCAAAGATTTGTAATGGATGCAAGAGCTTATAGAGTTGGGGGAGTGGACTTTCTGACCAATACTTGGTAGTGGCCAGAATCAAGATCGAAGTAAGATGGAGAAATAGAAGAAGGGAAGGACGGGAGGAAGGAGTAGTTGCAAGGAGAGTGGAAAGGTTACAAGGGGATGAGAAAAAGGCAGAATATAAGAGAGAAGTGGAGGAACGATTGGGAAAATATGAAATGGAGCAGATGGGGGACGTGGAAGGTGTGTGCAAGATATTAACAGAAGAAATATGTGCAGCATGTGATGTGGTGTGTGGGGTGAAGAAAAGACGGAAGGGGGTGCAAGGAACAGCATGGTGGAATGAAGAGGTGAGACAGGCTGTGGCACAAAAGAAGAAAGCATACAATGAATAGATGAGAAATAGGGGCGTGGAAGAAGTTGAGAGGCGGAAGAGAGAGTTATATATAGAAAGGAAAAGAGAGGTGAAAAGATTAGTATGAGAGAGTAAGAGGAGAGTGGATGAGGAATTTGGAAGGAATTTGAGTGTCAAGTGAAGGGACTGTAAGAAAATGTTCTGGAAAGAGGTGAAGAGAGTAAGACAGGCTGGCAGTGAAGTTAGTAGGGGAGTGAAAGATAAATATGGTAGATTACTAGTGGAGAAGGGAGAAAATATGAGCAGATGGAGAGAACACTTTAAAGAATTGTTGAACATAGAGAATGAAAGTAATGCGAGTATAAGTGGCTGGGAAATGGCTGGGAGAAGGAGGGAGGTGAAAAGACAGGAAGAAACCAGTAGGATAGGAGTTATGGAAGCAATGAAGAAAGTCAAACTGGGGAAAGCCCCTGGAATTGATGGAGTGTGTGGTGAAATGCTGAAGCATGAGGGAGAGATAGTAGCATAGTTCATGTGGAAGATGTGCAGATTGGCCTGGGTGGAGGTTGGAGTCTCGGAGGACTGGAGGTCAGGTATAACTGTTCCCGTGTACAAGGGAAAAGGGAAAAAGAAGTGTGTGGTAATCATAGGGGCATGTCTTCTTAGTGTACTAGGAAGGGTGTATGGTGGGATACTTATTGACAGAGTTAGGGAAATAACAGAGGAATTAGTTGGAGAACAGGGAGGCTTTAGGAAGGGAAGAGGTTGTGTAGATCAGATATTCATTCTTAGATCTTTCGTGGAAAAGTTTCTAGAGAAGGAAAAGAAGTTGTATGCTGCCTTCATGGTTTGGAGAAAGCATATGACAAGGTGGATATACAAGGATTGTGGAAAGTATTAAGAATATATGGAGAAGATGGGAAGTTGTTGAATGCTGTGAAGAGTATGTATGATGGTGCTAAGGCAGCAGTGCATGTGGATAGTGAACTGAGTGAATTTTTCTCTTTGAAGGTTGGGTTGAAACAGGGATGTGTCATGTCTCCATGGTTGTTCAATCTGTACATGGATGGGGTAATAATAGAGATACAATGTAGGGCAGTGGATGTTGGAGTGGCCCTGGTGAGAGAGGATAGTGTTTGGAAACTCCCTGTACTGTTGTTTGCAGATGATACTGTGTTGTTAAGTGAAGATGAAGAGGAGCTGCAAGACTTGGTGGATGAGTTTGGGAGAGTCTGTAAGAAACGGAATCTAAAGGTAAATGTAGGGAAGAGTAAGGTGGAGGTCTTTGAAAGAGGTGGTCAGTGAATGTACAGTGATGTTGGATGGTGAGGAAATGGAAAATGTGAGTACGTTTAAGCACTTGGGGAGTGCGATGAGTAAGGATGGAAGTTTGGAGCATGAAATGCTTGAAAGAGTACAACAAGGAAGAAAGGTTGCTGGTTCCTTAAGAGCAGTGATAAGAAACAGGGAATTGAGCATGGAAGTGAAAAAGTTACTACGTGACACTATTGTGATACCAACTCTAACGTATGGAAGTGAAGCTTGGACGTTGTTGGAAGGACACAAGTAGAGTGAGAACAGTGGAAGTGTATTACTTAAGAGGCGCCTGTGGAGTCATTTGGAGAGACCGGCTGACAAATGAGGATATAAAGGAGCGTTGTGGTGTGGATGTGGATGTGATAGGAAGCGTTAGGAGAAACACACTGAGGTGGTTTGTCCATGTGGAGAGGATGGAGGGTGAGAGACTGACGAGGAGAGTGTATGTGAGTGAAGTGGAGGTGGGGAGAGGAGGGGGAGGCCCATGATGAGAGGAAGGGATGGAGTGGAGAGGTATATGAGAGAGGGGGGTGTGAGTTGGGAGCAGGGCAGTGAAATGGTGGGGGACAGGGCGACGTGGAGACGATTTGTTTGTGGTCACCCCGTACTGGATTAAGGCGTCTGGCAATAAATAGATTGATAGATAGTCGTCTAAGGCGCAAAAGATTTTTTTTTTTTAATCACGACATGCCATCACTAACGCAAGTCAGTCACATGATACCCCTAACCCATTTACTACAGTGACCTTTGTCCTGCTGAAGATTTTACTCACATCTGGGAGATATTTGGCAATGAAGGTGTTATCAACCATTTCCATGAATTCCTTCACTGCTATATCGAGCTTAACTCATACCGTGCTGGGAAAAAATTATATATATACCCCTCTATGCCGGCCGATTTTGGATTTTTTCCGGCTAAATGGGCATAATACATCAATATAAGATCCCTGCCACTAACAAAAGTAATCACTAAAGCCAGAAAGTTGGTTGATTTGAGTCAGGTTGGTGCCACTCTTCCTCTGAAGTCTCTGAGGATCACCAAAGCCAGAAAGTTGGTTGAATTGAGTCAGGTTGATGCCACTTACCTCTGAGATCTTCGAGGCTACTGAGAGATCAAAGCATCTCTGAGTATGTGAACCGATTTGGGATTTTTTTCTGCCTAAATGGGCTGAATACATCAATATAAGATCCCTGGCACTAATAAAAGTAATCACCAAAGCCAGAAAATAAGTCTAATCGAGTCAGGTTGGTGCCACTCGAGCTCTGAAATCTTCAAGGTTACAGACAGAGCAGAGCAGCTGTGAGCCTGTGAAGACTCACACGTCTTCTGCTCTCATAAATCAGTGTTGTAAGTGTAGCAGAGAACTGTCTGAAGTTAGCGAGATACGATATTACCTTCCATTTTACTACGGTTTCTTGCAATGACTTCTCAGTACTACAGGATGTAGATCTACATCTGTCAGGACTCCATATTATAATTATACAAATCATAATAGATAGCATGATAGATAGATATAGGAATCTACATTATCATAATACAACTCATAATAGATAACATAATAGATAGGAACACCAGTCAAGCTGGGTGTGGGAAAAGGAAATGAGCTTGCAAGATTTTAGTGAAGGAATGTTAAAGGTGCACCGGAAACACTACGTACACACAGACATACAGGCTCTTTATCGTAGTTTATTATCTTCAAGGAAAAGTTTAAGTTGAGCAGTATATGTATTACACAGGAACGTAATTTACTAGCTACGTTCTAGTTCTCGCTGGACCCCTCTTCTCTCTTCCTCTCTCCACAACCTTTCGGTTCTATGGCTAGCCCCTTTCTGACTCTCTACTCCTTCCTTCCTTCTCTAGGAGGACTAGTGTCACGTGTAATGGCCGCGTGTGAAGTTTCTAGATGTCTGTATGTCTGTGTGTATGTAGCGTTTCCAGTGCACCTCTAGCATTCCTTCACTAAAATCTTGCAAGCTTATTTCCTTTTCCCACACCTAGCTTGACTGGTGTTCCTATCTATTATGCTATCTATTATGAATTGTGTTATGATAAAATAGTTTCCTATATCTATCTATCAGGGTATCTATTATGATTTGTATTATTATAATATGGAGTCCTGACACATCACCGGTGCTTTTGAAGGGGATATATACTTTATGTACGTCGCTAGCACCGTACAGGTCAATGAAATCGTTGGATAGTATCCAAAACTGATGAAAGAGACTTCATAACAATGAATGGGTTAAAATGTTCTTAACTACAGTACCGTAACCTTGAGTTGTTACGTTCCAGTAACCATAAAGGGATCAAAAAGTAAAGCATAAAGGAAAAGTGGATCAGCAAATCCAAAATATATGTAACTCATATCTAGCTTTAATATTACAGAGATGGCGACCAGTAATTGCGTTCAACAAAAATTAGTGAGTGCTGGCGTCATGCTGAGGAAGTAAAAAGGTGGGAGCAGTGCCTATCAAGTTTTTTACCAATTTGTCTCACAGGCCTGAGATTATGGGATCACATGCATATAAAATATCAACGCTGAGAACCTTGTAAATAAATCTCCCGGAGTATTGTGGGCTTCATATTGTAGAGAAAACAATAAGCTGTAGAAGGTGTAATATGTTCCTTTAGAAGCTAAATTATTACACAACTCTTTGAGCTATTTATGCTGTTCATTGTTACAAAATCTGCACAAATACCAAAATAATTTTTGTTTTCCACTTAGAGAGAGAGAGAGAAAAAAAAAAAACTGTTAGTAACATTAATATACTGAATCCTTCTTACCTCAGGGAGAGGCTGTGGAGGTTGACAGTGGATGCCCCCTACATGTACAAGAGCTGGGACAAATGGCCTTGGTGGCAAGTCAACTGTTTTTACACTGCAAAGACAGAACATGTGTTAAGTCCTGCCCAAGAAGTTACTACTTCGATGCGTGGTTTCTGTATTTATTATCCCTGAAAAGAAGTTCGTTGAAGGTTATCTATTCACTTGTGTCTCTTAGTGTACAGTATATAATAGAAAGTTATCAGATTTCAATTAAATCTGGTGGAAAAATGGGCACAGGGTCAAGGAAAACCAAGTTAGATTTTGTTCTGGGCTTAGCTTTTGATGCAGAAAAAATCACAAATTCAATATCCATTGACAGAGGTATGCGCTCTCTAAGAATGTACAGTTTGCTGACGATTTTATACATTCTAGCCTATTTCATGCTTCATGGTGAGAGAAGACAGAATTATAGTTCAACTGGCAGGGGTACCTGGAGTTGCCCGGTCCAAAAAGGGCAAACACTTTAATCCTATTTGTTCTAGTTCAGTCTTTACTTCTCCAGGAAGACCAAGTACGTCGTATGCTTTTCAAGAGGGATTATAAGGGGTCCAGGAATTTTCTGTTTCAGCTTTTACAACCTAACGCACAACATTTGTGTGCACTTGTTTACTGTTACCAGTGACCTCAACTTACTTCCAACCGGTGACCTCAAATGACCTCGGAAGTCATCCTCATATGGCCTATGTCCGAACTGGAGATCATGTGAGTTCCCATGCCCAAAACTGGGCTGCTGGGTCCAGTCATTAGAGCATGTATTACCGGTGACCTCAAATGATCTCCGACCCATGACCTCAAATGACATCGGATGTCAATCTCACATAGCCTATCTCCGAAATGGAGGTCATGTGGGTCGCCATGCCAAAAAATGGGCTGCTGAGTTCAGTCATTCAAGCATATATTACCTGTGACCTCAATGGACCTCCAACCTGTGACCTCAAATGACCTTGGAGGTAAACCTCACATAGCCTATGTCCAAAATTGAGGTCATGTGAGTCTCCATGCCAAAAATTGGGCTGCAGAGGTACCCGGCGTTGCCCGGCCCAAAAAGACGAACACTACCAATGACCTCAAATGACCTAGATCTGAATTTAGAACCCCCAAAAAAACAATCCTTGGATTATCCTTATTCAGAATAAATATGGGTCTGGGGGTCTCTGGCCCATGGTTTAGGCGTGACTGAAGGACAAACAAACAAACATGCAACGTGACGTGTGTGTGTGTGTATATATATATATATATATATATATATATATATATATATATATATATATATATATATATATATATATATATAATCTCGCCAAAAGTGCATCTTCGCAAAGTGCGTCTCTCCCAATGTGCAACAGGGGACTGACAATAATAAATTATTTAGAAAGTGCGTTTGCTATTTGCAATGTGCGTCTGCCATGAAAAATTAAGGCAAATAGGGTATTCTCTCGCAACTCGTGAGCATAATTTGTAGCGTGCAATGGGTAAGGATGTCTGTAGTGTCTGACCTGGACTTTGAGGGTTTCCTGGAGCAGCAACAGCCAGCACCTAACCTAGTGCAAACTAAGATGTGCATTCCATAAAACTGGCCAAACAAAATTGTGCTTTAAGAGCATTTGTTAATCACTGGTGCAATCATCATCAGAGTTGCCATTTGGTATTTTTCATTATCAAATGTGGGGCGATCTGGTAAAGAGAAATTCGATCGGTAATGATTCAGAATGATTCATTACCAAAAGGATTTTTCACATGTATGAGTGTACCGAGGATGGAGACGGTGGAATATGTTTTTTTTTTTTCTTTTGATGCAAGAATGAACCAAAGGGTAAGAGCCCACAAACTGTTCCTTCCAAGAAAAAATAACAATTCAAAAGAAAACCCAAAACTCCTTCAGTAGTGATGAGGGTGATAGTGAGGCATGGGATGAGAGCCATGCAGAACGACTGTGAGTGTTTTGATTCAGCTTCCGTGGTACAGCCTCGGGTACCACAACAACAATTCCCATTATCTTCCCTCTGTACAATGCTGGTAAGGTCTTGAAGTTTCTTAATAAATATACAGTATCACTCTTGCATGTTTCTATTGTAAGTTTTCCTTTTGCATTTTAGTTAGGGTTAGGTATTGGTGAACCAATATACAAAAATTCAGGATGTGTGTCCCATAAAGCCATTATATATATATATGGATGCTCATTATCCGGATTGTTCGGTATCTGGATGCTTGGCCTTGGCTCTTTTAAACCGTTATCTGAATTTACTTGTTATTATCTGGATATAAAAGTGCCCAAGAACTTTGGCCGAGCCGACATGTCCAAACAGTCAGTATCGTGGTTGCTGGGCTCGAGACGTGAGCTGGAAGTAGTCTGTAACCGACAACTAGAGCTTAAAATATCCGTCTACCCCTGTACTGAATGGTCAAAATCACGTGCTGGTCCTATCACTCTCAACGAACCTCCAGCACCTGAGTAATAAGACTGTAACCCACTGGCGATGTCAAAACGTCCGTGTGCATTCCCCACCGAATGTCTAATATCACACAGCCATGGGGACTAAGTCTTTCCCAGCTGCCATCTCCATCAAATACAGACCACAAGCCATGGGCACATGTTCCGCGACAGCGTCCGTCCGCCTCTTTATCAAAGGTCGAAGGTCCCCAGTTATGGTGTGTTGTGTTTCCGCATGGCCACTCAGCGTCTAACAGACCACAAGCCATGAGTAAATGTACGGCAAAGCGCCAGTCCGTCTGTTGACAGAAGGGGGAGAATCCTGCCCACACCCTCGCCTCTCCCCTCCCCTCCCCTTCCGTCCCTCCTCCATACCCTCCCAACCCCTCCTCTCACTCCCTCAGCCCTTACCCTTTTCCATGGTGATAGCATTGACTCGTGAGTTTCAAAGTTTTTTTTGCGATTTGTTCGACTACTGTTGGTCGTATGGAAATTCTGAGGTGACCACCAGAAAGCTCATGAAATTCTGCATCTAGATATATGCTTAACTCTTGGAAGATCCTGGCAAAATTTTGAACTGGGATTGTGGGAATTTATATGAATGTAAGTTTTGCCTGAATTTTGCACTCTTACTTGTCAATTTTATGTGTTTTTATAGCTTATCTTATAGTATAAACACCAGCGAAGATGATAGCAAACGATTTATACCAATATAACCAATTTACGGTGGCATATTTGACTTCTTCTTTTTTAGCCCAGGGAGCAATCACTCATCACAGACACCAGATTTTCAAACCTTCGTCAGTTTTTTTTTTTTTTGTGGATTTTTGTTGTTTATGCATTGTTTTCATGATGTTTAGCATTAAAATGGATAATCCTATGCGTGTTTTGATGTTTACAAATGGCAGATGGACCTGAAAACAGTGCCAAAATTAGGAGGGGTTCTGTACATACAGTTGTGTATAGATCGAGTGTCTTTTGGTTTTCAATGTTTTTTTTTCATGGTTTTCCTGGTGTTTCGCATTACTTTAGATATTTCTATGTGTCTTTTGATGTCTAAATATGGTAGACTGACCTAAAAACAGTGCCAATATTAGGAGGGGTACTGTACATACAGTCGTGTATTGGTCGGGTGTTTTTTGGTTTTCAGTTTTTTTTTCTTTATGTTTTTCTTGGTGTTTAGCATTACTATGGACGTTCCTATCTGAGTTTTGATGTCTAAATGTGACAGACTGACCTGAAAGCAGTGCCAAAATTAGGAGGGGTACTGTACATACAGTGGTGTATAGGTAGGGTGTTTTTTGGTTTTCATTCTTTTTTGCATGGTTCTCTTGGTTTTAACATTATTTTGGATAATCCAATGTATGTTTTGATGTCAAAATATGGCAGAATGACCGGAAAACACTGCCAAAATAAAGAGGGGTACTGTGCATACAGTAGTGTTTAGGTAGGGTGTTTTATGGTTTTCAGTGGTTTTTCTGCATGGTTTTCTTGGTGTTAAGCATTACTCTGGATATGCCTATGTGGTTTTGATGTCTAAATATGCCTGAATGACCGGAAAACACTGCCAAATTAAGCATTGGTACTGTACAAATAAGTTAGGTATAGGTTGGAGGTGGGTATTAGGTTGGAGTGAAAAAAAAGTTTTTCCTTCAGTTTTAAAAAATTGTAGGTCTTAAGCCCTGAAAAACATGTCAAAACTAGAGAAAATGCCATTTTGGGGGCGTTGCCATCTTCTGCGTGCCAGCAACTCTCACTTTATTCCTCCAGAAGAGTTGTCGACTATGGGAAATTTTTAAAAATAGTGTTAATCAGAATAACTGCTTTGGGCTTGTGATTTTCAGCTGAAAATATGCACAAATGAAATCAATTGCATAATATATTGGGCTTCATCCTAAATACTGTGTTGTTTTGTCTTGCAGGTACTAGTGAGATAAATGCTATTGTTCATCAAAGGCTCGTATATGCCAATGTTATCTGTATTGGTATGCAATAATGGAGACTAGGAAGAATGTAATGATTTTCAAGGTACTCCTTAGTGGTCCTACATTCAGCAGCATCGAAAGTTTTCCACCAGCCATCCTCCCCACTACGAGGCAAGTCAATGAGAGAATATTTGCAGTCCAAGAACCTCAGGATGGTCAACGTTGCTGATAGTGTTGCAAACGAGCTTCACGATCGATGGGTGTGGTGCAATGTTTACCCTCTTCATCAGTTGAAAATATCAGAGAAGATCCAGAAACTAATAGTCATTCAGTTCACTTGGAAGATGGCCCAAGAAGAAAGGAAGCAGAATGTTTTTGACGAATGAGACAGAGTTTATGAAGGATATTGATGATCTCTTTTCATATTTTGTAAGGATGAAAAGCAACAGAAGAATTTGAAGAAGGAATACAAACTGAGAATGACTGACGAAGACTTCACCTTCAATGTAGACCAGCAGAGTGCTTGCATCAGTTGATGCCTGGATGTTGTAGTGCCATTGACTCCATCTGATGAAACATTTATCCACAGGTCATGTTATGCATGTGCATCTACATCTGTTCCTGCACTGAACGCTTGACAACTGTGTCTGGATCTGCCCAGATGTCTGCCCTCTCCTTAAAGGACCAACCATCAGAATCTGGTTACTTGTCTGACGATTCACTATCTACAACGGCAACGAAAACATCAATAATTTCAGAAATAGCACCAGGTGCTTCTGCGCAATGCAGCGAGCAGAACTGGAGAGAGTGGAAGAACCTTGTAATGATGTGTGAGCGAAATTAGGTGTCTGACAGAGCTGCTGCTGCAATCACTAATAGCGTGTTGAAAGGCATGTGCATCAGCATCATATCTGAATGGGAAAGACGACATGTCATTAACCACAGCAGGTTGTGCAGGCAATGTGATAAATATAGGGACCATATACGAAGAGAACAACCAGATTTCAAGCTTGTTGACAGCATTTTTCTGAACGGCCAAAAAAACGCTACATTGATGGTGTTGGAAGGAACAAATGAGAAGTACAGGACAGTTCAGTTGCAGGAACATTACACCGTAGTTGGAGAACCTGGTAGTTATTACTTAACTCACCTATCACCTAGTGATGGAAGAGGTTAGACAGTTGCTCAGGCTGTTTACGATGCTGTTAAAGGCACCAAGTTGGAAGCTACATTGGCAGTTGTTGGTAATTATGGAACAGCTACTACGTCAGAACAGCATAATGGTTGCATACAGGCTCTTGAGGAGATGATGGAGAAGCCACTAGAGTGGGTTATTATTTTTTTTTATGCTAGCAAGAAGGAACCAAAGGCCACGAGCCCGCAAACTGTTCCTTCCAAGAAAAAAACAAAATTCAAGAGTGAGCCAAATTCAAGATCCGATCATTTTGAGATGCCTGGACACACTGCGTTTGAAAGACTGGAGATCATAGGAAGTAGGAAATACAGACAGAGGGAGACAGTTCCAGAGTTGACCTGTTGCATAAATGAAGGACTGGGAGTAACGGTTAACTCTTGCATTAGAGAGTTGGACAGAAAAGGGATGGGAGTTTGTTGCTAGACAGGTGATACATGCCCATTGTAGAGGTGGAGGAATGCAAGCAGACAGTTCAAAGGAGCAGTGACCATTCAAGCAGCAATAGAAAAGAGATAAAGATGCAACAGTGCAGTGAAGAGACAGAGGCTGAAGGGAGCCAGTAAGAGGAGGAGAGTTGATGAGATGAAAAGCCTTTGACTCCACCCTGTTGAGAAGAGCCGTATATGGGGAGCCTGCCCACACATAAGAGTTGTACTCCATACAGGGGCGGATATAAAAACCTGTATATAAAGTCAACAATTGTTCAGATATAAAGAAGGAATGGAGTCGGCTTAGCACACCTAATCTCCTGGAACCAGATTTTACAAGAGATGTAATATGATCTCTCCAAGATAAGTCCCTGGTGAATAAAACCCCACACACATTTAAAGACGATGCAGGATTGAGATGAATATTATTAAAAGTGGATCCACCTGTGGAAGAATTTGTCCTGTTGATAGGTGTAAGAACTGAGTCTTTGATGCCTTAACAACAAGATTATTTTTACCCAAGTCGAAGATACGAGCCAAGTCAGACATTAGGTGTGCCATACCCTTAACCCTTGTCTGCTGAAGTAACTGCTGAGATGGACGTTGCAGAAATCGAATGGAAAGATGAAGGGTGGAATCATCAGCGTACGAGTGGATAGGGTTAGAAGTACAGCTTAGAAGGTCATTGATGAATAAAAGGAACAGAGTTGGTAATAGGACAGAGCCCTGAGGAACACCACTGTTGATAGATCTAGGAGGAGAACGATGACCGTCTACAACAGCAGCTACTGAACGACCAGAGAGGAAGCTAGAGATAAAGGCACACATAGAAGGATAGAAATCGTAAGAGGGCAGTTTGGAAATTAAAGATTCATGCCAGACTCAATTGAAAGCCTTTGAGATGTCAAGTGCAATGGCAAAGCTTTCGCCAAAGTCCCGAAAGGAGGATTACCAGGGGTCTGAAAGGTAGGTGAGAAGATCCCCAGTGGTGTGACCCTGACAGAATCCATACTAACGATCAGAAAGAAGGTTGTGATAGGAAAGATGTTTGAAATTTATCTATTAAGAATTGACTCAAAAACTTTTGAGATACTGGATGTCAAAGCAATTGGATGATATTAAGAGGGTTGGGAATGGTCACCCTTCTTTAGAACTGGCTGAATGAGAGCAAACTTCCAGCAAGAAGGAAAGGTACAAGTTGATAGGCAAAGATGAAAAAGTTTACCTATGCAGGGTGTAAGCACAGAAGCACAGTTCTTGAGAACAACAGGAGGGACCCCATCAGGACTATATGCCTTGTTAGTATTGAGGCCTTTGATGGCAGAGAATACATCAGCTGAAGAAATGTTAATATCAGCCATGAGGAAGTCAGAGGTGGGAAATGATGGAGGAACAGCACCGGAATCATCTAAGGTGGAGCTGAAGGAGATAGTCTGAGCGAAGAGATCTGCTTTTTCAGAAGAAATAGCTACAGAACCATCAGAGTAGAAAAGAGGAGGGAAGGATGATGAGATAAAGTTGTTAGAAAGGTTTTTGGCAAGGTGCCAGATGGAGTGGGAAGAATTCAAGTTGGAGAGTTGAGAGCATTTATTACGGATGAAATTATTTTTAGCAGAGCGAAGAACAGACTTAGCACAATTCCAGGCTGAAACATATAAAAGATACGATTCAGGAGTGGGCTGGTTCCAGTACCTTTTATAGGCCCTCTCCTTACTGGGGACAGCATTAGAACAAGCGTGATTAAACCAAGGCTTTCTTGCATTAGTCAAAGGATAAGAGAAAGGAATGTATGCTTCCATGCCTGAAAGAATAACCTCTGTAATGCGCAAGGCACACTCAGATGACTCCAGACCATGGAAGCAATAATCATTCCAGGGAAAATCAAAGAAGTACTGTCTGAGGGCCTCCCAATTTGCAGCTCCAAAGTGCCACAGACGACGTTTCTCTGGAGGGTCCACAGGCCATACCAGAGCGATAGGACAGGTTAAGGTAATAGGGTTGTGACTGGAGGAGCCCAACGGAGAGAAAAGATTAACCGTGTAAGCAGAAGGATTAGTTGCGAGAAAGAGGTCAAGTATGTTGGAGCTCTCTCCAAGGTGGTCAGGGATACGGGAACGATGCTGTACAAGCTGCACTAGGTCATTAATGATAGAAAAGATGTAGACTTGTTCACCAGGTGGATCAGTGAAAGGAGAGAAGAGCCAAAGGTGGTGGTGAACACTGAAATCTCCTGGAATGGAGATTTCAGAGAAAGGAGAAATGGATAGAATGTGTTCCATCGTAGAAGTAAGATAGTCGACGAATTTTTGATAGTCAGTAGAATTAGGGGATAATTAAACAGCACAGATATATTTAGTCAGAGAATGACAAGAAAGCCGAAGCCAGAGTGTAGAGAATTCAGAAGAATCAAGTTCAGGAACACGAGAGCAAGATAAGTCGTTTCGTACATATATATTTGTCTACTGCATACAAATGAATTGCTATTATGACATGTATTTGCCTACATCGACAGCACCACAAACAGTCCAGACAGCTTTGCAGGCCCTATCGGCAAACAACTGAATGGACAGTGTCTGATTGGGCAGTTGTGGGGTTCCAAAGTGTGCCCAATCCAAACTTCCCTGAATTACCTGAGTCTGTGGTTGATGATCTGAGCACAGACCAACACTACGGCTACAGAATCTGCAGAGCTGTGATTTCAGGATTGATGGACAATGAACTTTGGCTCCTTGAAGTCTGTCCGATTGTACACTCACGATGGTTGACTCTTGGGTGCCGAATCCTAGAGCACTATGAGTCAGTTGAGAAGCCCTCTGTTGGTCTGGTTCTACTGGTAGAGTTTTATATCTTGGTGTACTTTCCCACATGGTTCAACATCAAGTGCAACTGCAGGCTGACTGGTGGAGCGAGGAACGTGTCCATCGGACTGTGAACTTACCAAACGTGGGGGTCCAGGATGTCACTCTGAAAGTGGTCAGAAGGAACTCATTCTTCACACATCCCGAGAACGTCCTGCTGGCTAGCTGGGCGACGACAATGAAGAGGTTTGCAGAGAAGCAGTGGAACTCATAAAAACTCTTCGGAACAAGAACCTGGAAGCTGAAGAAGTGAAGAATTTCAACACACCAGAGATACACGTCGAAGCTGAGTCATATCACATCATTACAAACATGAACTCACCGGACGTACAACATCCACCTGCCATCAGGAATTTTTCAGGCTCAGACACTGAAGAAATCCTACACCGACCACTCAAACTCGAACACTCATGTCATAATCAGTTGATTGAGTGGCATGTTAAGCTAGTGAGGGAGGCTTCAGCAAATGTGGCTGGGTTCGAGAGAAAAGACGTAT
Organism: Coenobita brevimanus; assembly: GCF_032717465.1. NCBI lineage: Eukaryota > Metazoa > Arthropoda > Malacostraca > Decapoda > Coenobitidae > Coenobita > Coenobita brevimanus. The sequence continues at coordinate 28,144,319 of NC_137009.1, forward strand.
TCATCCATCAAAGAATCAAATCACAAAAACTTATGAAGAAATTTGATATGAAGAATCAGTTTGTATTAAAACTGTGTCATCTGTTAAAGTGTCGATGTTCGTCGAATAAATCACTGATTTCCGACAAACGTGGATGTCAGTTTCCATTCCTCATGTATGTATTGTAGTACGACTAGTTAGAAGTTGAAAGAAAACATAAATTTCATCACAGAACTCGCTGTACCATTGGAACCACAAGCATAAATTTATCACCAGAGACCAAATGTACCCGTAATCATCAAAAACAGACCTTCTACAGGAAAAAAAGTGAGAGTTGCTGGCACGCAGAAGATGGCAACGCCCCCAAAATGGCATTTTCTCTAGTTTTGACATGTTTGTCAATGCTTGGTACCTACATTTTTTTTTTCACTCCACCCTAGTGGGTATAGGTAGGATCTGGGTGTGGTAGAGGAATAGTGTTCATTATCCTGATGTTACCTCTACCTGGACATGCCTTTGGCTCTATTAATGTCCGGATAAATGAGGGATTACTTCTCTCTCTCTCTCTCTCTCTCTCTCTCTCTCTCTCTCTCTATATATATATATATATATATATATATATATATATAAAATATGCTTTCCACAGAACTTCTTCAGGACAGACTAACACAGTATATTATTCCTAAACTCTCATTACACTTCTGCTTTCAGTATTTGATATGTGGTAATTTTAGAACAGGTTTAAGGGAAAAGAGTATAGGTAACCAGAAAGAGAGTATACTTCCCTGATGAACGGTATTAAACCCTACCTGTTAAAGAGTGCGAGACTGGAGTTGAAGCGAAGGGTGGATATACTGGGCATATCTTCTGGGCAAAGACCACGACGGCGACACTCATTCTCATAACTGCAAACCCCCAAATTAAAACAACAATGAATCTACATTGAACAACACAGTACAACTAGTTTTTCATCCTTTCACAATATCAATTCGCTTATGGCTCATTCAATTTAATGAAATTTTGGTTTTGTTAAAATAATGATAGTTTTATTTGTCACAGGAGAAACCTTCATAGTAGTAACGGGTTAATATATACTGTTTTTACTCCTTTCAGTGCAGGAGATTCTCTGTCTATCTATCTATTGGCAGACACCTTACTCCCTTAAGGGGTGGTGGCCAAAATCAAATCTCCTCCACGTCACCCTGTCCCTCGTCATTTCACTGCCCTCTCCCAGCTCACAACCCCCTCTCTCATATTCCTCTCCACTCCATCCCTCCATCTCATCCTCAGCCTTCCCCTCCCTCTCCCCCTCTGCACCTCACTGACATATACTCTCTTCTTTAGTTTCTCGCTCTCCATCCTCTCCACATGACCAAAGTGCCTCATTGCATTTCTCCTAATGCATTCTGTCACATCCACATCCACACGACAACTCTCCTTCACTTCTTCACTTCTTTATTTGTCAGTCTGTCTCTCCACGTAACTCCACATGCTTCTCTCAAATTATTCATTTCCACTTCTCTCACACTTGACTTCTGTCCTTCCAACAAGGTCCAAGTGTCACTTCCATAATGTAAGAGTTGGTATCATAATACTGTCATGCAGAGACTTTTTTACTTTCATGCTCACTTCCCTCGTTCTTATGACTGCTTTGAAAGAACCAGCAACCTTTCTTCCTTGTTGTATTCTTTCAAGTACTTCATTTTCCAAACTTTTATCTGCACTCATCACACTGGCCAAGTATTTCAATGCACTCACATTTTCCACTTCCTCATCATCCAGCCTTGTGGCACATTCAGTGACTTCATACCTCTTGAGGACCGTAACTTTACTTTTCCCAACATTTAGCTATAGATTCCGTTCCTTACACACTCTTCTAAACTCATTCACCAAGCCTTGCAGTTCCTCTTCTCCTTCATTTAACAATACAGTATCATCATCACATAACAGTACAGGAAGTTTCCAAACACTGCCCTGTCTCATTAGGGACACTCCAACATCAGCTGCCCTACCTTACAGTATAACCTCTTTTATAGCACCATCCATATACTGACAATATCCATGGAGACATGACACATCCCTGTTTCAGTTCAACATTCAGATTTTTAAAAATCAATCAGGTCACTACCCACACTCACTGCAGCCCTAGCACCCTCATACACACTCCTCCTAGCATTCAACAATTTCCCATTTACTCCATATATCCATAATATTTTCCACATCCCTTGTCTCTCCACTAGGCCACATTCTTTATTCTTTCTTAAAATACGTGAAGGCTTCATACAACTTCTTTCCCATCTCTAGAAACTTTTCCCACTAAAGACCTAAGGATGAATATCTGATCTACACAACGTCTTCCCTTCCTAAAACCTCCCTGTTCTTCTCTAATTCCTCTGCTATTTTCCCAACTCTCTCAATAAGTATCCTACCATATTCTTTTCCTATTACACTAAGACGACATATGCCCCTATGATTACCACAGACTCTTTTATTTGTTTTCCTTTGTAGAGGGGAATTCTGTAATTATACCTGACTTCCAGTCCTCCAGACGTTACCTTCCTCGCAGGCTACTCTGCACATTTTCCATATCCATTCTACCACTATCTCCATCCCATATTTCATCATATCACCACACACTCCACCAGTTCCAGGGGCTTTCCCCATTTTGACTTTCTTCATTGGTTGCACTACTTCCATCCTACTGATCTCTTCCTCCCTTCTCACCTCCCTCCTCCCAGCCATTCCCCAGCAACTTGAACTCACGTTACTTTCATGTTCTATGTTGAACAGTTCCTTGAAGTGCTCTCTCCATCTGTTTACTTTTTCTCCTTCTCCACTATGAATCTACCATTTTTATCGTTCACTCCCCTACTAACTTCTTTATCACCCTGTCTGACTATCTTTACCCCCTTCCAGAACATTTTCCTACGTCCCCTCCACTTTACAGTACACTCAGATTCCTTCAAAATTCCTCATCCACTGTCTTCTTACTCTCTCTTACTAATCGTTTAATCTCTTTCTTCTTCTCTACATATAACTATCTCTTCCGTCTCTCAACTTCCTCCATGCCTCAGCTTCCCATTCACTTACTGTATGCTTTCTTCTTCTGCACCACAACTTGTCTTATGTCTTCATTCCACCATGCTGTTCCTTGCACCCCCTTTCGTCTTCTCTTCGCTCAACACACCACCTCACATGCTCCACAAATTTCTTAGGTGAATATCTTGCACACACCTTCCACCTCCCCTATCTGCTTCAAATCATATATTTACCCAATGACTCCTCCACTTGTTCTCTTATATTCTGCATTTTTTCCAGCCTCTTACCTTTCTGTCCTTCTTGTATGGACTGCTTTCTCCTGTCCTTCCCTCCCTCTATTCTTCCATTGCACATGAACTTTGACTTTTACCACCACCAAGTGGAAGTCAGGAAGTCCACTTCCCCAACCTCTGGATGTTCTTGCATCCATTACATACCTTCTCATTCTGTCATGCACATTCACATAATCAATCACTGCCTTCCGTACATTCATTTCACCACCCACCCTTCTTATCACTCGCCACACCTTGGATTATTTCGTGCCTAAAGAGGGTATTGGCTATCATCAACCCCTTCCCTGCAGAAATGTCCATTAAAGCACTACCATTCTCTCCATCTCTGCAGGCACACCCCACTCACCATCCACTCTATCCACCTTCACATTCCCTACTTTTCATTCATACCCCCTATCAAAAACACATATTCCTCTCAAACTTTTCCATGCTCGCTTCCACATTTGCCCAGAACACTTCTTTCACTCTGTTTGCACGATTTTGCGTTGGCACACCCACACACACACACACACACACACACACACACACACACACACACACACACACACACACAATTGCCCACGTTTGTATTCCCAATTTTAATCTTCCCAACACAATCCTTGAACTAAGTGATCTTATATTCTCCTTCCATTTCTTCCACACAGCAATTCATACACCTTCTTTTGCCCTGTCATTGTTACCTTCTCCCCAGCAAATACCTCATCCAGATTCCCGCTCTCTCACACTATCTCCTCACCATTTAGTCTCAGTTAATCCACATATGTCCACTTTAACAGGCAAGCACCTGGACAATCTCACTTTCTTTCACCTCATCATTCGCACTCCTTTCGTGTTGCAATCCGTACCCTGTCCTTTGTCCGGTCCTTGTTTGTCACCAGTTTATCTGTACTGGTCCGAAGCTTCTTGTTTGTATTTTTACTTAGTTGTTTTCCGGGGAGAGGCACTAACTCTCCACCAACTCACTTGTTGACACGTAGGGAACACATGTTGGTTGGTAATAAGGTTGCCAACCAGCATATTAAATGATTTCCTGGCTTACAGGAAATTATTTGGCTTGTCATTCAGTACAGCGTCACCCTGAAATAGAGTACCACTACATCGACTGAGTGGATGATGGGTGCCCCAACCGACCAACAACCAGCTATAACCACCATCTTACGTTCCTACAACAGACTACCAACATATCTCATTACTTTGTTTCAAAATTGTGTTTGAATGCATTTCTTCAGTACAACAAAATACATTATCCTGTAGATCACTGAACCATACAACTTGTTATATGAAGTTAACTCGTAAAATCTTGAAAAACTCGTTGAAAGTCCAACATCTAACATTATATACAAGACTCAACAGTAAACCTGAACAAATAGAATAAAAATGCCACCTACCTCTGACTAATAAAATCGTCTGTTACAATCGCAAACATGGCCTCTGAGAGGGTATTGATAAAGCGCTGTGTAAAAGTCATTGGATGCTTGAAAGTAAACACCTTGGCAGCAATAAAGGAAGGGAAATTTGGATTTCCTATGATATTCGAGTAAGGACTCATCACTCCATTTGCAAAAACATATATGAAGGGCACCTGTGGAGGAAATAAACATACGAGTATGAGTAGTGTCATTAAAATAATCCAATACAACGGTTGAGCATAGTAACGAGGCAAAGCAATTGCTCTGTATAGGATCTTATATATACAGTAATAATAATTATGAATCTCGGACAAATCTGGCAATCACCACGACATGCTATAGTATAATACATTATGTTGTCTTATTCTTCTACAGTAATATGGAGTCAGAAGATGAAAGTTAGCAATATCTGTCTGCTTGAAAATCTGTTTTTTAAATTCACAAAAAAAAAAAAAAAAAAAAAAGAGGAATCCTGTACCAGTTTTGTACAGTTGTATTCGGGAATGAGGGAGAATATTGGTTAACTGATGCATTAGAGAACTGTAATGAATATAGACTGGATATGAAAATGTATGTGCTGTGTGGTCAGTGTAAAAATGAAGACAATCAACCACAGATTTCAAGGACATAAAAAGGATTTCATAGATGTGGGACCATCAGGGCCGTAGCATGAGGCTTCACAAAGATCTCCTGGAGTGAAGCACCTCGTGACCGAAAAACCTAACAGAGTGGCTGACGGACAGAGTCACTCCAGTAAATGTTCTTGTATCTTAAAACGCATTAAGTGAAATGACAACAGTAAAGAAAGAATGACAACACTGCAGTAAAAATAGGCCACTCTAGTTAACATTGTTTTACCCATTAGTGGTTGAATCCTGATTCACCGGTGAACTACACTCAATACCGTTTATGCAGCAATTCCCTGATTAACGACTTGCAGCCCAGGAATGATGGTTTTAGACTTATACTGGAATGGTACTGTAATTAGCATACAATTCCAGCTTATAGTGCAGTTGCAAAGCTTATAGGATCGAACCTTGATAAACTTTTTAAAATGTCCAATTATGCCTTTAAAAAGGCCCGTCGGCACAATTGGGTTAACTTGCTCTCATGACACTTTTTTTTTTTACTGTAAAAATATTAAACACGACCGGAACAATCTGCAAAGAATCTGATTGTTTATTGTGAAGTGGCTAAGATGTGCAGTGAAGGGTCATGTTTGATAAAACACCACATTTATCTCAGTAAAAAATAGTTATTTAATATATACACACTTCAAAATTTACATCAGTACGAGCTTACAGCCGCCTACTATTTTCGGGTGACCCACCATTATCTATAATATTATTATAGACTGGTATTATTTACCATATTTCATGAAAAAGGCATATTTAAACAAATTACCGTACTGTATATATAATAGTAGCATTTCAATGAAAAGAGGGGTTTAGCTAAGATGTTATTGGAATTGGGTATTGATTTATCATGGTTTAAAAGCTGTAGTAATTCAGCCACTAATCACATTCCCCCCATCCCCCGCCCTTCTCTAAGGTGCTGAATGCGGCCTTACCGCTAAGTACATTTTGAAATTTATTCACTTTAGGTAATATGAATTTAATTCTTATTGCTTAATATGATCTTTTAATATTTCAGAGAGTATCTTTTGTGGCAGAAACATATTCCTCATTTTCATTGATCTCTACTTAACATGGGGATTTTCAAGAACAAATCTATGGCGCTCAGTCAGTTATAAAAAAAAAAAGTCACAAACAATAAGAAGATACATAAGAAACCATGTAGGAAAGATTACCTTCATTCGGTGAACAACTGAGAGGAAACAGTCAGAGAAAGTTGCAGAAAGCATAATAAGATCAAACTCCTCGGACAAAAGATTTTGCACTTCTTCTTTTTCTAAAGCATCAGAACAGAATCCAGGTGCCTCCTGCATGACGGTAAGTGTGGCCGTCATTTTCCCCTCAAACACGTTGGGAAGGATCCTCGAAATATCCATGTCTGGCAGCACAACCTCTCGCACATTCTCACGTAGCTTTGACGGCTGGTAAGCGGACACCATTGTGATCTGCAGAATAATAGCACTGCTGAATAATTTCATTCATTATATATGTATTTCGTTCCTGGTAGAAAAATGTCTAAATGGCAGCACAGATTTTATTTCCCCTTTCAATATGTTGTCATTACTCCGTAGTGCTTATCAAATCTAAGAGCTGGTTGTGGCTTCTTGCTTAAATAACGTCTCGCAAGGCCCTGTAACTGATTATTTTTCTCCATACATGTTAGGTCCTGGACACTTAGGCTACTGATGAGACAATAAATCTGGAAGGCCGTAACAAAATAGAAAGAAGATAGAAGTATCGTTTGTTCCTGATAGGGGAAGGTCTGAAGATTTATATATACTTGATTAACCCATTCACACCATTATTATTATCCGTCCCCACCCCGGAGGGGCTCGGGGACGAGTATTGTTTTCACTTGGTTTGTCTGTCTCTTTGTTTGTCTGTCTGTTTGTCTGTTAAGTTTACGCGAAATCTACAAGTGCGATTTTGACTAGTTACTAGGATGATGGGCTATGAAATTCTGATAACCTGATTAAATTTTGGCCCAAATTGGGCCAAGACCCAGGCTGTAGGGCCAAAAAATGTAACATAAAAAATCATTTTTCGCCATGACTCCTTTCAGATCCGTCATATCGACATGAAACCAATCCCTAATGGTGCATCTTTCGAATCTGCATCCTATAATATACCTTGTTACATCAGGGGGGGTCACCCCTCAGTTAGCGGTAGGAGAGTCAATGTCAGGAGGGATGGGCCTAGAATTTCAAGTGGGCATAAAATCGTAAATTTTCACCCGATTTATGTACTCCAGATTTTACACGTGACGTCCTTGACTAGATATCCTGTTGGGTTTATACTGTACGTCAGCACTAAACGACTGCTGCGCCTGGCACTGTTTTTTTTTTTTTTTTTTTTTTTTTTTTAGACCAGGATTGCCTTTTTAGATTAAATGGATTAGATACTTTTATTTTCCAATCAGATTTTCACTGCGAGAAATCCTTCCAAAGCTAACTATAAAGCATCTGAAGGCAACAAAATTACATTTAATTAGCATCAAGATAGTGACGTTAAAAGAATAGTACCGGTAATTATTCTACACCTACAATACAGTGAGGACGTCTATATGAATAATGTATTTCTGTGTCGCAATTTACTTTTACTTTATATTAACTCAGTTGCATTAGCATTTATAAGACCATGTTTTGTGAGTGTTATACAGCTAAATGTATGAGAAGGTATAAAATAGATTATATAAGGAGAGTGTATATGACGGGGGGCATTTTGTGGCGGGCCATGTGTATGTGCCGATAATATCTGTTGCAATGGGTGCCTTACATATGCTTCAAATATGGGGACAACTTAACTGCACATGCTAGCGTAGTTTATTACTGGATATGAAAGGTAACTGAACCGTGACTATTTCTCACTATAAAAGTGATCCACCCCCACCCACTGCTTCATGAGATGTATGTTTAATAGGTTTGGGTTCTTGAAAAAAAAAAAAACTACCCCTGGGGGTAGGGGGGTTTTTCAAGAATACTCCACCAGTATCCCTGCTTGTCGTAAAAGGCGACTAAAAGGGTTGGCGGAGGGTTAGTGCCCCTCCCAGGAAAACAACTAACTAAAAAAACAAACAATAAGCCTCGGACAAGGACTGACCAAAAGATGACGTACAAAGGATGTGGTAATTGGAACTTGGAATGTAAGGGGAGCGAATGAGGTGAAAGAGAGAGAGACTGTCCAGGTGCTTGAGGGTGCGAAAGTGGATGTATGTGGAATAACTGAAACAAAATGGAGAGGAGAAAGTGTGAGAGAATGGGAGTATGGATGGGGTATATGTGCAGTAGGTGAGAATGAGAGGGCAAAGGAAGGAGTATGTATAGCTGTGAGTAAAAGATGGAAGAGGAACATAAGACAGTATGGATCAGTTGAGTCAAGGATTGTGTGGGTAAAGTTGAAAGTTGGAATACAAATGTGGGCGATTGTGTGTGAGTATGCACCAACACAAGATCGTGCTAGAAGAGTGAGAGAAGAGTGCTGGACAAATGTAGAAATGTGCATGGAAAAGTTTGGAAGGAATGAGAGAGTGTTTTTGATTGGTGATATGAATGGTAAAGTTGGGAATGTGAAGGTGGATGGAATGGATGGTGAGTGGGGTGTGCCTGCTGCGATAGATGAAAATGGGAGTGCGTTAGTGGACATTTGTGCTGGGAGGGGGTTGGTGATAGCCAATACCCTCTTCAGGCATAAAATGATCCACAGGTATACATGGCGAGTGATGAGAAGGGTGGGTGGTGAACTGAATGAAAGGAAGGCATTGATTGATTATGTGTGTGTGGATGAAAGGATGCGAAGATGTGTAAAGGATGGAAGAGTGTATAGAGGTTGGGGGAGTGGACTTTCTGACCACTACTTGGTGGTGGCCAGAATTAGAATTCAAGTAAGATGGAGGAATAGAAGAAGGGAAAGACGAGAGGAAGGAGTAGTTGCAAGGAGAGTGGAAAGGTTACAAGAGGATGAGAAAAAGGCAGAGTATAAGAGAGAAGTGGAGGAACGATTGGGCAAATATGAATTGGAGCAGATGGGAGACGTGGAAGGTGTGTGTAGCATATTTACAGAAGAAATATGTGCAGCATGTGGTGTGGTGTGTGGAAGAAAGAGAAGACGGAGGGGGGTGCAAGGAACAGCGTGGTGGACTGAAGAGGTGAGACAGGCTGTGTCACAAAAGAAGAAAACATACAATGAATGGATGAGAAATAGGGGCATGGAAGAAGTTGAGAGGCGGAAGAGAGAGTTATATGTAGAAAGAGAGAGGTGAGAAGATTAGTAAGAGAGAGTAAGAAGAGAGTGGATGAGGAATTTGGAAGGAATTTGAGTGTAGAGGGACTGTAAGAAAATGTTCTGGAGAGAGGTGAAAAGAGTAAGACAGGGTGGAAGTGAAGTTAGCAGTGGAGTGAAAGATAAAAATGGTAGATTACTAGTGGAGAAGGGAGAAAAAGTGAGCAGATGGAGAGAACACTTTAAGGAATTGTTGAACGTAGAGGATGGAAGTAATGCGAGTATAAGTGGCTGGGGAATGGCTGGGAGAAGGAGGGAGGTGAGAAGACAGGAAGAAATCAGTAGAATAGAAGTTGTGGAAGCAATGAAGAAAGTTAAATTGGGGAAATCCCCAGGAATTGATGGAGTGTGTGGTGAAATGCTGAAGCATGGGGGAGAGATAGTAGTAGAATGGATGTGGAAGATGTGCAGATTGGCCTGGGAGGAAGGTAGAGTCCCGGAGGATTGGAAGTCAGGTATAATTATTCCCTTGTACAAAGGAAAAGGAGAAAAAGAAGTGTGTAGTAATCATAGGGGCATTTGTCTTCTTAGTATAATAGGAAAAGTGTATGGTAGGATACTTATTGACAGAGTTAGAGAAAGAACAGAGAAATTAGTTCGAAAAGAACAGGGAGGCTTTAGGAAGGGAAGAGGTTGTGTAGATCAGATATTCATTCTTAGATCTTTAGTGGAAAAGTTTCTAGAGAAGGGAAAGAAGTTGTATGCGGCTTTCATGGATTTGGAGAAAGCATATGACAGGGTGGATAGACAAGGAATGTGGAAAGTGTTAAGAATATATGGAGTAGATGAGAAGTTGTTGAATGCTGTGAAGAGTATATACGATGGTGCGAAGGCTGCAGTGCGTGTGGATGGTGAACTAAGTGAATTTTTCTCTTTGAAAGTTGGTTTGAAACAGGGATGTGTCATGTCTTCATGGTTGTTCAATCTGTACATGGATGGGATAATAAAAGAGGTACAAGGTAGGGTAGTGGATGTTGGAGTGGCCCTGGTGAGAGAGGATAGTGTTTGGAAACTCCCTGTACTGTTGTTTGCAGATGATACTGTGTTGTTGAGTGAAGACGAAGGGGAGCTGCAAGGCTTGGTGGATGAGTTTGGGAGAGTGTGTAAGAAACGGAATCTAAAGGTGAATGTAGGGAAGAGTAAAGTGATGGTCTTTGAGAGAGGTGAAGTCAGTGAATGGACAGCGAGGTTGGATGGTGAGGAATTGGAAAATGTGAGTACGTTTAAGTACTTGGGTAGTGTGATGAGTAAGGATGGAGGTTTGGAGGGTGAAGTGCTTGAAAGGGTACAGCAGGGAAGAAAGGTTGCTGGTTCTTTGAAAGCAGTGATAAGAAACAGGGAAGTGAGCATGGAAGTGAAAAAGTTACTACATGACAGTATTGTGATACCAACTCTAACGTACGGAAGTGAAGCTTGGACGTTGTTGGAAGGACACAAGTCAAGAGTGAGAGCAGTGGAAATGAGTTATTTAAGAGGAGCCTGTGGAGTCACATGGAGAGACAGTTTGACGAATGAGGATATAAAGGAGCGTTGTGGTGTTGATGTGGATGTGATAGGAAGCGTTATGAGGAACACACTGAGATTGTTTGGCCATGTGGAGAGGATGGAGGGTGAAAGACTGACGAAGAGAGTGTATGTGAGTGAGGTGGAGGGGGGAAGGGGGAGGGGGAGGCCGAGGATGAGATGGAGGGTTGGGGTGGAGGGGTATATGAGAAAGGGGGGTGTGAGTTGGGAGCAGGGCAGTGAAATGGCGGGGGACAAGGAAACTTGGAGGAGATTTCTTTGTGGCCACCCCAAACGGGATTGAGGCGTCTGGCAATGGATAGATAGATAGATAGATATAGATATAGATAGATAAATAGATAGATAAGAAACAGGGAAGTGAGCAATATATATATATATATGTGTGTGTGTGTGTGTGTGTGTGTGTGTGTGTGTGTGTGTGTGCTCCCGACGGCTATAAGGTTCCGGAGCAGTGCGTGAAGAGGCCAGTATGAGGCGCAGTTGTCGTGTGTGTGTGTGTGTGTGTATGTGTGTGTGTGTGTGTGTGTGTGTGTGTGTGTGTGTGTGTGTGTGTGTGTGTGTGTGTGTGTTTGTGTGTGTGTGTAATAAGTCACCTGATTGCCATGGTCTGCCAGTGCGTTGATGATGCCCATAAAAAAGTTCTTATGGCTCTTTGGCGCAACAGGACTGAGGAAGAGGATACGACCTGCCTGCACAGATGACACACACGCCACAGCAGCCACCAGCAGCAACCACACCCGCATCTGCACACGACAATGTTCATTTAGGGGAGCTGGTGGTTAGGTGGCTATAAAAGTGGTCTCTTGTCTAAAAGGACTGGCCTCTTAACATTGGTTCACATTATGGTCATGTCTCCTGTTGATTATTGTAGTGGAATATGGACCGTTCTGCCAAATAACCTCTTAAAGAAAGTTTAGTGTGTGTTAAATTAAACAAAAAGGCTCATCTTTGGTCTCCCTCTGAGAACCCCCATGACTTAATTTCTGTGTGAGTTGCACTGTTCGTCACATAAAGCATACAATAAAGTTTATTTTAAATGTACAATATGACTGTTATTATTCTAGGATTTGGCTAACCTGCGTATCATGTTGATTACTTCAAATGATAAAACATCAGCCAGCAAGCTCAGGCTTAATGTTCATATTTCTTTGGCCCTCGGGAAACCAGTCGTGGGTCATCTTTCTATAATCGACTGCTTCTTCACGTAACCCCTAAGACTCCTTTTCCATTCTTTTTGTCTGTTAGACAGGTGGCGTATGCTGAGTCTTTCAAGGCCACATCGCCAAGTTTTGCCCTTTAGAGAAACTGCAGTTCCGAAACATGCGTTGTAATGGATGAAACCACATAGATGTTGCCAGTTTTCCAGATGAAATAAATTTGTAATACATAAATATATATATATATATATATATATATATATATATATATATATATATATATATATATATATATACATATATATATATATCTATACATATAGATATATATATATATATATATGCTTAGTCTTTCAAGCCCGCATCACCAAGTTTTGCCCTTTCGAGAAACTGCATTTCTGAAAGATGCGTTGTAATGGATGAAACCATATAGATGTTGCCAGTTTTCCAGATGAAATAAATTTGTAAAATATATATATATATATATATATATATATATATATATATATATATATATATATATGTGCTGAGTCTTTCAAGGCCGCGTTGCCAAGTTTTGCCCTTTCGAGAAACTGTAGTTCCGAAAGATGCGTTGTAATGGATGAAACCATAAAGATGTTGCCAGTTTTCCAGATGAAATAAATTTGTATTATATATATATATATATATATATATATATATATATATATATATATATATATATATATAGTAATCCCTCTAATATCCAAACGCCCAATATCCAAACATCCCCACTAACTGGACATAATCATCCCGGGATCCAATATTCCAAAAATGGTCCAAAAACCACAAAAAAATTGAAAAAAAAACGAATATTTCCCGCCCGTAATTTGAACTTGCCGCGCGCGGCGCGGGACAGCTTTGTTGTGGCGCATCATTCCTCCGATGTCCGACAGAGCGCCGCTGCATCCTCCCCACTTTCCACCTGTCTCTCGCCGCGAGTGCACGCTCGTCGTCATGGCTGCCCACGTGCTCGTTTTTGTGGTGGTTCCTTACCTGCTGCAGGCACTCCGCTGCTCTCGGGCCTCTTATTAGTGTGTGTGATGATGGCCCCGCTGCCTGAGAAGAGGAAGAGAGTGGTGTTGACTCTGGAGAAGAAACGGGAGATATTGGAGAAAGTAGATGCGGAGTGGTCTTCTTCCCGCATCCTCTGCGAGTTCAACCTGGCCCGATCTACTTTGTTCGATATCAAGAGATCCCGAGACAAACTCATGCAGTACACAGCTGACTTCTCGTCGAGAAGCAAACGCAACGTGGAGAGGAAGGTGATGTTTACTCCCAAGTTTGCTGAAATCGACTGCTCCATGTTGATTTGGTATTGACAGCAACATGCTGCTGGTGATGGTACGTGGTACGGAGCTGAAAGCTGCTGCTGAGAAGTTCGCCAGGCTTCATGACGCCCTAGACTTGAAGGCATCCGAGAGTTGGCTCTTCGCCTTCAAGTTACGGCATGGCCTTACCAAACGTAAAGCTCATGGCGAAGCTTTGGACGCTAACGAGGATGGAGTTGACGAGTTTCAGCACAAGGTGAAGGGCTTGATCGACAGGGAGGGCCTCACTCTCGGTCAAGTCTACAATGCTGACGAAACTGGTTTATTCTATCGCTCTTTGCCAATAAACACTCTAGCCGAGGAGACAGAGAAGCGTGTACCTGGACGCAAGCTCTTCAAGCAACAGATATCTGCTTTGTGTTGTGCCAATGCTAACGGCATGCACCGGCTTAAGCCCGTTATTGTTGGCCGTGCAAAACAGCCTCGGTGTCTTCGTGGGGTGATGGATGTCCTTCCTGTCTTCTGGTACCATTCTTTGAAGGCATGGTTTACAGCCCAGATCTTCAAAGACTGGTTCCACCGCCACTTCGTCAAGGAGGTCATCAATTACCAGACGAAGACACTGGGAATCCTACGCGACCAGGTAAAGGCCCTCCTTCTCCTTGACAATGCACCTGCCCACCCGTGCGACAAGGACTTGGTGGCTGAGAATGGCCGGATTAGGTGCATGTTTCTGCCACCTAATACGACTGCTCTCATCCAACCAATGGACCAAGGAGTGATCGTGGCAACAAAGCGCCTATACCGACGGAAGTTCCTGGATGAGGTGATGGTTGTTCTCGAGGACGAGGACGAGCGCAGGGAGGGACGGGACACGCGAGGCCAATGGACTTTGGAAAACCTTCGCCGCTACAACATCAAGTCTGCAATCTACAACTGGGCCAGTGCATGGAAGGAAGTCCCTGTCAAGACTCTAGAAAATGGTTGGTCTCATCTGCTTCTCGGAACGGATGTGGAGTACGATTTTCTAGGGTTTGACATGGATGACTTCCATGTGGGGCTACTTACGCATGGCGACGATGTTGATGTGGACGATGAGCATGAGTGGTTGGATGACGACGAGGGCAATCCTGGGTATCAGACATTGTCTGATATCGAGATTGCGTCTTTAGTTGCAGGTGTCAGTACCCAGCTTGAAGATTCCGACGAGGACGACGACGATGATGCGGACTCCTCTCAGCATGACACAACTCCAGCCATCCCCAAGCTGAGTGCACTCCGGGAACACGTAGAGTTCGTTGTCGACTACCTGGAACACCCGGATTGCGACAGGGAGATGGGGCCCTTGGGACTTGTGGAGGAAATGCATGCTTTCAGGCAGCTCATCATCAATCATCAGAATCGTCGGTCCTTGCGTCAATCAACGATTGACAGTTTTTTCAGGCCCGTGACCCCCGCTGTGCCCAGCCCTGGCTCCACTCCGTTGCCTCCCCAAGACAGGCCCTCATGCTCCGAGCCACAGCCCAGCACATCAGCCACGGTGGAGTCACCACTCGACGTGAGTTTGCGTCTATCTTCAGAGTCATCTGCAGTGGGTACGCCATCACCACGACCCAGCAACGCACCCCTAGGTCACCTGCCAGTGATACTCTCAGACTCTGACAGTGATTAAACAGCAAGAACTTTCCCACTAGACCACACGGGAATTTACAGTGTTGTGCAGTGAAAAAAACTGTGTTGTGTTAAGGATTTACAGTTGTGAGTGAAAAGACAAATTTGGAACAAAATTTTACGTAAATAGACTTGTTTGTTTTTGCTTTAGAAAATGGTTATAAAAGTGGGAAAAGTTAAAGTGCAGAGTGCAACACTTAGTAACTTACAATGGAGCATAAGTTAGACAAGAGTGTGTACTGTGAAGAGAACGGACTTCTGAGTGCGATTGACTAAGTTCAGTGCAAGACTTCATGAACAGTGTACCGGATGTGCTTCAGGAAATCCTTCTTACTGTCAGAGTCCGAGAGGAGGCGGTTATTCATCGAGATGGCCATGGACTTGGTGTAAGTAGGCAGAATGTTTCATACTCTACTTTTTTCCATACTATACTTACCTCAAACACCTCATTTCACTCTTTAATGTCCTTTATTGGTGTGAATAGGGTGTTAGGAGCTATGCATGTGCAGTAGGAATGTGTTTTTCTGAGTTAGGCTAGGCTTGGGTCCATAAGTACCGGTCCAGGAGCCAGTAACCAGAATATTTAATATTGTATGAACCTACCTCTAAACCCTCATTTTATGGTTCTTTTGCATTTATTTCAGTCATTTATGTGTCTTATTCGTGTGATTTCGGTCTTAAATAGGTGCTATGCATGTCCAGAGGGAGTTGTATAGGTGTTTCTCTGAGTTAGGGTCCATAAGTACAAGTCCATAAGCTGGGGCCCAATATCCAGACAGGACCACTATCCGAACCTGCCTATGGCCGTTGGCCACCCCGTTTGGGATAATGGCGTCTGGCAATGAATGATTGAATATATATATATATATATAATTTTTTTTTTTTTGGTAAAACGATAGATTTTGATGTCGAAACAACGAATTTTGCCATTAAAATGCTCACCGAGGCTCGGAAATTGGTTTTATTGAATCCTGCATACTCGTGTACAGGTATAGCCACTCTCTCACGCTCACCACGTACGTAAGAGAAAGCCATTTTCTATGTAAGGTATACTCAGGTATTTATGCTGGGAAGGTATAGCAATATTCAGTACACTTTTGTGATTACTTATTACTTCAGCATCTATCACAATTTGCTTGTCCTTCTCACTGTGAATGCATTATCTTACACTTAACTGACTTTATTACGTACAGTCCTGGCACTTATAAGAAGGTATTTACAAATTGACTTCACTATATAGTCCTTACAGTTACAAGGAAATATTTACAACTTACACTTACATGAAAATATTTACAAAATGCCTTCACTATGTACAGCACAGGGTGAGGCACACAGGCAGAGTGAGGCAGAGTGAGCATGAGGGGGGGAGCGAGTAAGTGTATGGCCTAGACAGGCTGGTGGATGGTAAAGGAACAGTTACCACACATGTCTGCCAATTTTTACCTGCGACTCTTGAAAAATGCGGTCACAGTGATTTTTTTTTTTTTTTTTATTTTAAAACGGCACTGACACTGGCCGCAGAATTATGTCAGACCGTTTTAAAACGACACTGGCATGCGGCGGGTTAAAGAAGTAGAGCACCTTGTACGGCACCCTACCCATATCCCTGACTGCCTTGGAGAGAGCTCCAACTTATTTGATCTGTTCCTTACAACTAATCCTTCTGTTTACACTGTTAATCTTTTCTCTCCGTTGGGCTCCGATCATAACCTTAATACCTTGCCTTGTCCTATTGCTCTGGTATGGCCTGTGGACCCTCCAAAGAAACGTCGTCTGTGGCAATTTGGAGCTGCAGATTGGGAGGCCCTCAGGCAGGACTTCTTCCATTTTCCCTGGAGTGATTATTGCTTCCATGGCCGGGAGCCATCTGAGTGTGCCTTGCACATTACGGAGGTTATTCTCTCGGCCATGGAAGCATACATTCCTTTCTCATATCCTTGACTAATGCAAGAAAGCCTTGATTTAATCACGCTTGTTCTAATGATGTCCGCAACAAGGAAAAAGCCTATAAAAGGTACCAGAGCCAACCCACCCCTGAATCACATCTTTATTATGTTTCTGCCCGGAATCGTGCTGTCAGTTCTTCGCTCTGCTAAAAATTCGAATTCTTTCCATTCCTTCTGGCACCTTGTCAAAAACCTTCCTAGCAACTTTACCTCATCATCCTTCCCTCCTCTTTTCTACTGTGATGGCTCTGTAGCTATTTCTTCTACTGATAAAGCACATCTCTTCACTCAGACTTTCTCCTCCAATTCCACCTTAGACGGTTCCAGTGCTTTTCCTCCATCACTTCCCCCCTCTAACTTCCTCATGGCTGACATTAAATTTTCTTCAGCTGATGTATTTTCTGCAATCACAGGCCTCAACACTAACAAGCCATATGAGCCCGATGGAGTCCCTTCTATTGTCCTCAAGAACTGTGCTTCTGTGCTTACAGTACACCCTGCCTAGGTTAACTTTCTCGCCTTTTGTCTGTCAACTTGTACTTTTTCTTCTTGCAGGAAGTTTGCTCTCATTCAGCCAGTCCCAAAGAAGTGTGACCATTACCAACCCTCTAACTATTGACCAATTGCTTTACCATCCTGTCACAAAAGATTTTGAGTCCATAAATAACATTAAACATTTAAAGCATCTTTCCTATCACAACCTTCTCTCTGATCGACAGTATGACTTCCATCAGGGACGCGCCACTGGCGATCTTCTCACCTACCTTGCATAATCCTGGCCATCCTCCTTTCGGGACTTTGGAGAAAGCTTTGCCATTGCACTTGATATCTCAAAGGCTTTCGATCGAGTCCGGCATGAATCTTTAATTTCCAAACTGCCCTTTTACCGTTTCTATCCTTGTATCTGTTCCTTCATCTATAGCTTCCTTTCTGATCGTTCTATAGCTGTTGTTGTAGACGGCCATCGTTCTTCCCCAAGATCTATTAACAGTGGTGTTTCCCAGGGCTCTATCCTATCACCAACTCTCTTCCTTTTATTCATCAATGATCTTCAGAGCTGTACATCTAACCCTATCCACTCGTACACTGATGATTCCATCCTTCACCTTTCCACTCGGTTTCCGCAACGTCCATCTCAGCAGTTACTTCAACAAACAAGGGATGAGGCTGTGGCACACCTAATGTTTCACTTGGCTCGTATCTCTGACTGGGGTAAAAATAATCTTGTTGTTTATAATGCATCAAAGACTCAGTTTCTACACCTAATAACCCATCAAAATCTTCCACAGGAATACCCACTAAAGTTTAATAATATCCATCTCAATCCTGCATCATTCTTGAACTTGCTTGGGGTTTCATTCACTCGGGAATTATCCTGGAAAGATCATACTGCATCTCTTGCAAAACCTGGTTCCAGGAGATTGGGTGTGCTAAACTGACTCCGTGCCTTCTTTACCGTTGCACAGTTGTTGACTTTATACACGGGTTTTATTCTCCCCTGTCCAGAGTACAACTCTCATGTGTGGGAAGGCTCCCCATATAGAGCTCCTCTCAATAGGGTGGAGTCAAAGGTTTATCATCTCATCAACTCTCCTCCTCTTACTGCCTCCCTTCAACCTGTCTCCTCGCCGCACTGTTGCCTGTTTATATCATTTTTATCGGTACTTTAGTGGTCACTGCTCCTCTGAACTGTTTGCTTGCATCCCTCCATATCTACGACGGGTACGTAGCACCCGTTTAGCATCGAACTCTCATCCCTTTTCTGTCAAACTCTCCAATGCAAGAGTTAACCGTTGCTCCCAGGTCAGCTCTGGAACTGTCTCCCTCTGTCTGTATTTCCTACTTCCTATGATCTCCAGTCTTTCAAACGCAGTGTGTCCAGGCATCTCGAAATGATCGGATCTTGAATTTGGCTCTCTTTAGTATTGCTTATGTTTTTTTCTTGGAAGGAACTGTTCTGCGGGTTCAGCCTTTCGTTCCTTCTTCCTCGCATAAATGAATATATATACATACATACATATATATATATATATATATATATACACTCTCTTCGTCTGTCCCTCACTCTCCATTCTCTCCTCATGGCCAAACCAACTCAGTGTGTTTCTCCTAAAGCTTCCTATCACATCTACATCCATACCACAATGCTCCTTCACAACCCCATTTATCAGTTTGTCTCTCCATGTGACCCCACAGGCTCGTTTCAAATAACTCATTTCCACTGCTCTCATTCTTGACTTCTGTTCCTCCAAGAAGGTCCAAGCCACACTTCCATATGTTAGAGTTGGTATCAGAATACTGTCATACAGTAACTCTTTCACTTCCTTGCTCACTTCCCTGTTTCTTATCACTGCTTTCAAGGAACCAGCAACCTTTCTTCCCTGCTGTACCCTTTCAAGCACTTCACCCTCCAAACTTCCATCCTTACTCATCACACTACCCAAGTACTTAAACGCACTTACATTTTCCATTTCCTCCTCATCCAACCTCACTGTACATTCAATGACTTCACTTCTCTCGATGACCATAACTTTACTCTTCCCTACATTCACCTTCAGATTCCGTTTCTTACAGACTCTCCCAAACTCATCCACCAAGCCTTGCAGCTCCCCTTTGTTTTCACTTAACAATACAGTATCATCTGCAAACAACAGTACAGGGAGTTTCCAAACAGTGCCCTTTCTCATTAGGGTGCCTCCAACATTCAGTGCCCTACCTTTTATCTCATTTATAACCCCACCCATATGCAGATTGAACAACCACGGAAACATGGCACATCCCTGTTTCAATCCAACCTTCAAAGAGAAAAATTCATTCAGTTCAATACCCACACGCACTGCATCCTTAGCATCCTCATACATACTCTTTACAGCATTTAACAACTATCCATCTACTCCATATATTCTTCATACATTCCAAAATCCTTGTCTATCCACCCTGTCATGTGCTTTCTCCAAATCCATGAACGCCGCATACAACTTCTTTCCCTTCTCTAGAAACTTTTCCACTAAAGATCTAAGAATGAATATCTGATCTACACAACCTCTTCCCATCCTGAAACCTCCGTGTTCTTCTCCAAGTATTTTCTCTGTTATTTCCCTAACTCTGTCTATAAGTATCCTACCATATACTTTTCCTATTACTCTACTGTAAGAACACATATGCCCCTATGATTACCACACACTTCTTTTTCCCCTTTTCCTTTGTACAGGGTAATAACTATACCTCACTTCCAATCCTCTGGGACTCTACTTTCCTCCCAGGCCAATCTGCACATCTTCCACATCCATTCTACTACTATCTCTCTATCATGCTTCACCATTTCACCACACACTCCATCAATTCCTTGGGCCTTCCTCATTTTGACTTTCTTCATTGCTTCCACAACTTCCATCCTACTGATTTCTTCCTGTCTTCTCACCTCCCTCCTTCTCCCAGCCATTGCCCAGCCACTTATACTTACATTACTTTAATTCTCTATGTTCAACAACTCATTAAAGTGTTTACTCCATCTTCTCACTTTTTCTCCCTTCTCAAAAAGTAATCTACCATTTTTATCTTTCACTCCCTACTAATTTCGTTGCCACCCTGTCTGACTCTTTTTGCCTCTTTCCAGAACATTTTCTTACACTCCCTCCACTTTACACTCAAATTCCTTCCAAACTCCTCATCCACTCCCTTCTTACGCTCTCAACTAATCTTTTCATTTCTTTCTTCCTCTCAACATATACCTCTCTCTTCTGTCTCTCAACTTCTTCCACGCCACTGTTTCTCATCGACTCACTACATGCTTTTTTCTTTTGTGCCACAGCCTGTCTTGTCAGGACTCTAAGTTATCATAATACAATGCATAACAGATAAGAACATAAATGTGTAGTCTGAAGGTTGAATGAAAGTCAACCTAAGGGTGCAAAGGAATTGTCGTTTGCAGTTTTCTCTGAGGAATGCCAGACTGCAATGTTTCACCGGAAATGCTACATTCATAGAGACACACAGGCTTCTAGAAGATTCTACTGAACGTCCAGTACACGTGACACAAGCTCTCCTATACAAGAGAGGAGGAATTAGAGCGAGATGGGGGGGGGGGATAGGTTGCCGAGAGAGAGTGTGAGGAGAGAGGGCAGGCTGAGAGGTAGCAAGCAGGATACTACTCACATACTTCACTCGTGTGATAGACTTTAGTTATGCTTTTCAAGAGAATAAAACTAAATAGTCCTATACTCATCTTTACCTCTCGAGTCATTGCGTGACAAAGGGAACTAAGATTATCTACTTACATTCCTACTCACGTATAACTACGGCTCGTCCACGAGTACAATATACACATACATGTTCTACAAAACTTACAACCTCTACAAAGTGTCCACAAAAGATGGTGGCAGCAAACTTACGAACCTCGTCTACAAATCTACAGTGACGTTCTACAAAAGCAAGCGAGACGGTAACCAAATCAGCTTCAGTTCTAGAGTTGATTCTACATTATCAAGATAGAAACCAAACAATACTACAAGTCGAGCTACACGATGCCTCGGCAAAAGTTTGACAAAATATTGTTACAAACAGTCTTCCAATTTCTACGACGAACCAACGAACGACAAACATCAATGATTTATTTTCAAAGCGAGGAAGAAGGAACCAAAGGCTGAGCCCGCATTAACGTTCTTTCCAGGAAAGAAACAAAAATAATACAAAATAGAATCAAATTAAAGATCCATTTATTTCGAGATGCCTGGACATACTGTGTTTGAAAGACTGGAGATCATAGGAAGCAGGAAATACAGACAGAGGGAGACAGTTCCAGAGTTGCTCTGTTGCATAAATGAAGGACTGGGAGTAACGGATAACTCTTACATTAGAGAGTTGGACAGCAAAGGAATGAGCGTTTGTTGCTAGACGAGCGCTACCCGCCCGTCGTAGAAGTGGAGGGATGCAAGCAGACAGCTCAGAGGAGCAGTGACCATTGAAGAAAAGCGATAAAGAGGCAACAGTGCGGCGAAGAGACAAAGGTTGAAGGGAGCCAGTAAGAGGAGGAGAGTTGATGAGACGAATAGCCTTTGATTCTACCATAATAAGAAGAGCTGTATGTGGGGAGCCTCCCCACACATGAGAGTTGTACTCTAAACAGGGGTGAATGAAACCTGTGTATAAAGACAACAACTGTGCAGGAGTAAAGAAGGCACGGAGTCAGCTTAACACACCCACTCTCTTGGAAGCAGATAAGTCCTGTGTGAATGAAACCCCAAGCAAGTTCAAGGATGATGCAGGATTGAGATGGATATTATTAAACATGAATGGGTACTCCTGTGGAAGATTATGACGAGTTGATAGGTGTAAAAACTGAGTCTTTGGTCCATTAAAAACAAGATTATTTTTACCCAAGTCAGAGATACGAGCCAAGTCAGACATTAGGTGTGCCATAGCCTCATCCGTTGTCTGTTGAAGTAACTCCTGAGATGGACGGTGCGGGAACCGAATGGAAAGGTGAAGGGTAGAATCATAAGCGTACGAGTGGATAGGGTTAGATGTACAGCTTAGAAGATCATTGATGAATAACAGGAAGAGAGTTGGTGATAGGACAGAGCCCTGAGGAACACCACTTAATAGATTTTAGAGAAGAACGATGGCCGTCTACAACAACAGCTATAGAACGACCGGAAAGGAAGCTATAGATGAAGGCACAGATATAAGGATAGAAACCGTAAGAGGGCAGTTTGGAAATTAAAGATTTATGCCAGACTTGATCGAAAGCCTTTGAGATGTCAAGTGCAATGGCGAAGCTTTCGCCAAAGCCCCGGAAGGAGGATGACCAGGAACCTGAAAGGTAGGTGAGACGATCGCCAGTGGAGCGTCCCTGTCGGAACCCATACTGATGATCAGAAAGGAGGTTGCAATAGGAAAGATGCTATAATGTTTTCTGATAAGAATGGACCCAAAAACTTTTGAAACACAGGATGTTAAAGCAATTGGACGATAGTTAGAGGGAACGTTCACCCTTCTTTGGGACTGGCTGAATGAGAGCAAACTTCCAGCAAGAAGGGAAGATACAAGTAGAAAGACAAAGGCTAAAGAGTTTACCTAGGCGGGGTGTAAGCACAGAAGCACAGTTCTTGAGGACAACAGGAGGGACCCCATCAGGCCCATATGCCTTGTTAGTATAGAGGCTAGTGATGGCAGAAAATGTATCAGCTGAAGATATTTTGATGTCAGCCATAAGGAAGTCAGAGGGGGGAAGTGATGGAGGAACAGCACCGGAATCATCTAATGTGGAATTGGAGGAGAAAGTCTGAGGAAAGAGATCTGCTTTATCAGTAGAAGAAATAGCTACAGAACCATTGGAGTAGGAAAGAGGAGGGAAGGATAATGAGATAAAGTTGTAAGAAAGGTTTTTTTGAAGGTGCCAGAAGGAGCAGGAAGTATTCAAGTTGGAGAGTTGAGAGCATTTAGTGCGGATGAAATTGTTTCTAGCAGAGCGAAGAACAGACTTAGCACGATTCCGGGCAGAAACATAAAAAATATGTGATTCACGAATGGGCTGGCTTTGGTACCTTTTATAGGCCCTCTCCTTGTTGTGGACAGCAATAGAACAAGCGTGATAAAACCAAGGCTTTCTTGCATTAGTCAGTGGATAAGCGAAAGGAATGTATGCTTCCATGCCCGAAAGAATAGCCTCCGTAATGCGCAAGGCACATTCTGATGGCTCCCAGCCATGGAAGCAATAATCATTCCAAGGAAAATAAAAGAAGTCCTGCCTGAGGGCCTCCCAGTCCACAGCTCCAATGTGCCACAGATGACGTTTCTTTGGAGGGTCCACAGACCGTACCGGAGCGATAGGACAGCTTAAAGTAACGAGGTTATGATCGGAGGAGCCTAACAGAGAGAAAAGATTACAGTGTATGCAGAAGGATTAGTTGTAAGGATGAGGTCAAGTATGTTGGAGATCTCTCCAAGGCAGTCAGCGATACGGGTAGGGTGCTGTACAAGTTGCTCTAGGTCATTAAGGATAGAAAAGATGAAGGCTTGTTCACCAGGTGGATCAGTGAAGGGAGAGAGCCAAAGGTGGTGGTAAACATTGAAATCTCCTAGAATGGAGATTTCAGAGAAAGGAGAATTGGATAGAATGTGTTCCATCATAGAAGTAAGATAGTCGAAGCATTTTTGATAGTCAGTAGAATTAGGAGATAAGTAAACAGCGCAGATATATTTAGTTGGAGAATGACAGGAGAGCTGAAGCCAGGGAGTAGAGAATTCAGAAGACTCAAGTTCAGGAACACCAGCAAGATAAGTCATTGCGTACATATACGCAACATCCACCTTTGGCTCTGAAATGTTTAGAGATAATAGGAGGATACAGAGAAGTTGCCTCGGACAGCTGAGTCTCAGTAAGGAAGAGAAGATGAGGTTTAGAGGAGGAGAGGTGGTGTTCAACAGACAGAAAGTTAGAGAAAAGGCCACGAGTATTGCAGAAATGAGGAAGAAATGAGTCAGACAGTGGATCCAGGCAGCTCAAAGAGTCGTCACCGGGAGAGGGGCGGATTGCTACAGAACAAGCAAACAGAGCGAGAAGACACATCTTACAACCCACAACTCACAAACCACCCTCCGTCTCCATCACCACCACGCTGATGTAGAGGTGAAGAGGTCAGACAACGCTAGCAAAAAAAACATCAAGCACCTCTGACCCAAGCGTCTTACTCACCACTTGTTACTCATCGTTACTCATGTATTCATACTCATACTCCTTTACTCTCAACAGTCACTGAAGAGAAAAGTCGACGTTGTACTGTGAGGTTCGAATATGATTAAGGTTTCTCCGCACTTCAATCAACCCTGATCTATCAAAAAGCCCTGGAGTTTCCAATAGTGACATCATCTATCAGCACGGCCCTGAGTCTCTGAGAGTGACATCATCTACCTTTTAAGTGGGTGAGTATATTTTTAACTTATTTCTTCCCAGAGCTTAAAATTAGGTACAAACACCTTCTTTACTTATTTTTATATATACATATACATACTTAATACCTTCCATTTATTAATATTCATTTTTTCACATATATAGTTAACACATACAAAAAGTAAGTGTTTCATAACACCATTCCTCAGCAAAATGAGTTTATTTTAGCTGAGTGATATGATGGGAATATTTTCAACACACCCAGTTTTAGTGTCAGATGAAACACGGCATCGAATGCCAATTCATAATTAGGAGAACAACGGGAAAACATAACAATCAAACAAAATTCTCCACAAAGTAAAGATAAAGAAACAAATACTTAATTTTTTGATGGTGATGATCGTTGGGAACCTCCCTCTGATGTAGAAAGTTAAGACTTTAGCTCTGCAATACGTATTTATGAAAACCTACTCAAGAGAGTTCACAGGTCAGGAAGAACATTTGCAACTAATCCTTCACATAACGACAAAGAACTCCAAGTGAACTTAACAACACAACCAACCAAAATGGCTAACGAAGGCAATAACACAACTCAAACATCCCCACCTCATGTTTACGTTTATCATGAGGATAAAAACATACTAAAATTCTCAGGCACAGAAAAAGATCGCATCGATGTAATGCCTCACATAAACCAGTGCGAACAACTCTTTGTTAAGAGACATGTAACAGATGAAAATGAGAAAACAGTAATATTTTCCTCATGGATTAACCAGGAAAGATGTCCAGCAGATGACTTACTTAGATCCGATCAACTCCTACGAGCTAAGACGTATGAGGAGTTTAAGACATAATTTCTGAAGAAATTCTCTGGAGGTATAAACTTTTCGCCAGGTATTTCCGGAATTACATAAAATTGTGGATCTTATGAGAGAACACACAACTAATCCTGTCCTAGGTGAAATAATGGCAGATGTATCCACAGTTAAGAGAACATTATTAGCAATCATAGAGCATTCAGATTGGGTTATATCTGAAGGGAGTATGACACCATTGCATGTCGTAGACATCATTGGTTATGTAGCTGAACTGTGTAAATTACCAGGTAGGATTCTGAAGATAACGAAGATGGTATCTTACACCCCAGGAATGTGCTTGCTAGATTTCATGAACAAGGTACAGATGAATTGTAGCAAAGCAGGGGTGACTGAAGCACAGTCGAATATTACCAGAATGAGAATGACAGACACAGTGCCAGCCATGAAAACAGCTACCCTAAACAAAGAACAAAACCCGTCGCGACCCGAAAACAGACAGAACAAACAGCCACAAACTTCGAGACAGTGATCACAGACACCAGGCCACAGGCAATCACAAAAGCTTGTGTGCAGTCCAAGCAGAAGCCGTGCCACAGAAAAACCTAAATATGGGAAGTCATCTTGAGGATCACATTCGGGAAATAGGTCCACTCTGTGTTATTACTGTGAGAATCCTGGGCATACAAAGAAAGAATGCTTTATCAAAACAAAAGAAGATAGACAAACGGCACAAGGGTGTGACCTATATTGCAGACATTACAAGTCCCTAGGTCATTGGACCCCAAACTGTAAGACAGTGGAAAAACTAATTTCCATTTTTAAGTTGGGGGAAGGGCAAGCCACGACAAAAAACAACCAATCATAGATAAAGCCAAGTCAAAAATTCACATAGGAGGCATGTTGGAAAGTGAGTGTATCTTGATATGTGAAGGTCAAAACATTTCATTATTCTTAGAGACAGGCTCTCCAGTGAATTTAATAACACAAGATGTTTTACATAGGATTTTTAGAAATAAGAAGAAACTAACTTTCCTAAAAGAATCTGATTTAGACTTATATCTGGTAGATGGCAAACAAATTACAGTAAAATGCATATTATGGTTAGATCATTTTTACAGAGACAACAAGACCAGTTTCTGCTATTTTCTATAAATAAGAGCTAATTTGTTGCTTGTTTTAAGAACAATGAGAACAGAGAAAATAATTTTACTCTCACAAATGAATGGGATAGATTTTAATAATGAATTCATAGAGGAATTATCATCAGATTTCTCACCCATCAATAGCAGAGAACCAAAAAGAACTGGAAATATTAAACATCTGAACAGACATACACAAGCAGATGAGGGTACAAATGCACTCACACCACCCCCCACAGCCTCCCTGACTAGAGACTGAGGTAACAGTACTGACTTATCGGTTTTTCCCGCCCTTCTCACCAATGATGTAGTTATTCCGCCTAGCTTATACATGAAAGTTACCATAAAGAGCAAATTGAAGAATAGTACTGTTCTTGTCTTAGAGGAATTATATAAAGTGAAAGGAGTGTCAATAGAAAAAGCATTATATCAGGTGGATAATGATGGGCAAACTCAGGTGTTCCTAATTAATCACATGAATGGAGAAGCACAGATGAAAAAGGGGACTTGTCGAGTCAATATAGAGAAATGTCCTGCCCCTATAATGGAAATAGTTATAGCTGGAACTACAAGTAAGATAAAATCTGTGGACAGAGAAAGCATAAACGAAAATTTGGTTCACTCAGGACAATTTAATGAAACTGATTTCTTAGATTTATTACAAAAACATCATCAAACGATAGCATTACCTGGAGAACAATTACAGTGTACTAACCTGATTAATCACAAGATTAAGGTGCACCCAGACAGATAACCTATTTTTGTACCTGCCTATAGAGTTCCGCAGTCACAACATACCGTTGCAAACCAGCATGTTGATGAAATGCTAAAACTGGGCATTATTGAGCCATCAGTCCCCCCGTGGAATACCCATTATTTTTCGTGCCAAAACAAAACGGAGAAATGCGTGCGGTTGTAGATTACCTTAAACTAAATAATCGCACAATCCCTGACTGGTTTCCCATGCTAAGTGACGTCTTGCAAAATACTGGACCAGAAAATAATGTATTTTCCGCAATCGATTTTCTTAATGGCTATTATCAAATAGCCTTAGATGTGGAGTCACGTAAATACACTGCCTTCACAAATACAGGGCATTACCAATACAAACGAATGCCAGTGTGATTAAGGACAGCGCCAGGAACATTTCAAAGACATGAATTATGTATTGTCTGGAATCCTAGGGAAAGGAGTATCTGTATATCTTGACGACATCATTATTGCAACTCACAACATAGATGAACATCTCCAGGAATTAGACCAGCTCCTACAATAGCTTTGTGATACTGGTTTAAAAATTAAGCTGTCTAAATGGCAATTTTGCTTTAAGGAAAAATTCTTAGGCCACAAACTAAATGCAGAAGGAATCCATACGTCTGAGGACAAAATACAGGCAGCAAGTGATTTCCCTGAACCCACAAATATAGAGGGAGTAAGAAAATTTTTAGGTCTGGCGGGATATTATCGATCTTTTATCCAACAATTCTCTCGTATAGCTTTTTCCTCTGTTCCAACTACTCAAAAAAGATGCTATATTCCAGTGGGGAGAGGAACAAAAACTAGCATTTAATGAGTTAAAAGATAAACTTACAGGTGCACCATGCTTGGCTTATCCTAATGTCACAAAACTATTTATAATTTGCACAGATGCATCTCTTAAAGGATTAGGGGCTGTATTGATGCAAGAAGATAAGCGAGGAAAAAATCAGCCAACTGCATTCACCAGCAGACAAAGGTGCAGAGAAAAATTATTGCACTACAGACTTGGAGGCACTTGCAGTCATCTTTGCATTATAAAAGTTTCGAGATTTGGTATATGGTTACGAAATTCACCTATTTACCGACCATAAACTGCTCGTGGGCATATTCTAAGAAAAACTCCTCTCTGGGGGGAGAGCAAGATGGAAATGCACCATTGAAAACTATAATATACATATTCACCACATACAAGGCAAAATAAATTTAGTTGCTGATGCACTATCTAGGAACCCGACGACTATTCATGTTGCAACATTAGCTCTCAAGGGAAACATCCCAAACCATGATGAAACTACAAAAGCACAGAGACTTGATCCAACATGGTCTAAAGTCATATATAAATTGGAAAGTGGCGAGGACATACAATTACCAAAGCTACATACATCACTGGAACAATTCACATAGTCAATAATGCCTTATACAGGATCAACCCAGGACAACCGAAACACCGAAGAAATAATAAACAAGTACAGTAGTACCTAATGATATGATACCTCATGTATTAAGAACGATACGCGATAGTCCACATGCACGACATCCTGGAAATGATAGGACATTTAAAGAAGCCCGGATGTTATACTACTGGCCATTGTTATGAAAAGATATATACAATCATATAGAAAGAAGCGAGTCATGCGCAAATCACAAAGGTTACACATTAACACTTGCACCTATAGGTAAATACCCTGTACCACATCAACCATGGGACGTTGTCACGGTTGATATACTCAAGTTACCATTATCATACAATAACAACCAATACCTATTCGTTGCAACAGATCATTTCTCACGATATGTGATTTTAGCCCCAGTTAAGGATAAGACAGCAGAAACAGTGGCAAAACCAATAATACTTAACATCATATGTCGGTTCACGACCGCAAAGGTACTAATAGGCGATAATGGAGGTGAATTTAATTCTGAAATTTTGCAAGAAATATGTAAACAATACAATATCAAAAAGGTTAATGTTTTAGCCTATCACCCAGCATCCAATGGGTTAGTAGAGAGACAAAACAAAAAAGTATTGGATGTGCTACGACACATTCTCAATGAAAAATATGCATGCTGAACTGATTGGATTCCCAGAGTAGAAGCATCAATCAATGGATCTATAAATAAGTCTATAGGAGACACGCCACATTTCATTATCTACGTGACAGATAAAAAATTACCTTACGAAATTCTCGAAGGTGAAAACCTGCCTATATATAACTATGATGATTATCCTAACCTCCGTTTGTGTGAATTTCAGGATATACACAAGAGGTGAAAAAACAATTATCAGTGTCCGAGGAAGAAATAATGGAGTCATTCAATAAAAAGGCAAAAGGATCAACTATCAGCTTAGGAGACATTGTCTGTGGTATCATTCATACTAGAGACAATAAACTACAACCGAAATTTGAAGGCTCATACAGAGTAATTCAGAAGACAGCAAACAAGGCAGTAATTAGGTCACTGTTGAGTGGCGAAGAAAAACAAATTTATGTTTATCATTTAAAAAGGGTCTCAACGGAATTAGCCAGCAATTATACAACCTCGGACACCGCCGAAAAAACGAACAATACCTATGAAACCAATCAAGAGGACAACAATACAAAAATAAATTAAGATCGCATAACAAACATAGGTGCAACTGTTGCTACAAATGCCTCAATACAGCATTTACATGATCCAAGTTTCGATTTAAAATCCTTCTATAAGTGAAACAACAGGCAAGTTATTGTTCTTTATAAGCCAGCTGTAATGCACATCATAACTATCATCGACCACGACATGACTGGATTAGCTAATTAATAGATTTTTTTTTTTTCAGTAGGTAACGATGAGGGGACTTATACAGTGGTCCCAGCTTTTTTTCCACAAGTCCATGCATCTCTGGAGGGCTTCAGGCTTGATGGTCTTGAGCACCTCCTGCAATTCTGTCTGGATCTCCCCAACCAAGTCAAATCAACGCCCTTTCAGTCACAATTTCAGTTTGGGAAGCAGGAAAAAGTCGCAGGGGGCAAGGTCAGGTGAATAAGGTGGATGGGGAATAACTACCGTGTTAGTGGAAGCCAGGAAATGCAAGACAACAATTGATGTGGGCGGGGGTGTTGTCATGATGTAGGACCCAGTCCTTGTTCTTCCACTGTTCTGGACTTTTTTTTTATGTGAGGAAGAAGGAACCAAAGGCAACGAGCCCTCAAAACTGTTCCTTCCAAGAGAAAAACAAAATACAAGAGATAGCCAAATTCAAGATCCATTCATTTCGAGATGCCTGAACACACTGCGTTTGAAAGAGTGGAGATCATAGGAAGCAGGAAATACAGACAGTGGGAGACAGTTCCAGAGCTGACCTGTTGCATAAATGAAGGACTGGGAGTAACAGTTAACTCTTGCATTAGAGATTTGGACAGAAAAGAGGTGAAAGTTTGCTACTAGACGGGTGCTACACGCCCGTCATAGAGGTGGAGGAATGCATGCAGACAGTTCAGAGGAACAGTGACCATTGAAGTTGCGATAGAAAAGAGATAAAGATGCAACAGTGCGGCAAAGAGGTTTGCGGAGGATGTTCTCCCTCAGACGCTGCAAAACTTCACGATACAACTTTCCGTTGACAGTTTGATCATGTGGGATGAATTCCTTATGAACAATCCCTTGGATATCGAACAAAAATCATAAACAAACACTTGACATTGCTGCACCATTGGTCCGCCATTGCAAAACAGCCAAACCACCTACACACCACGTTACAACAGTAAGCGTAGCTC
Source organism: Coenobita brevimanus (assembly GCF_032717465.1). Lineage (NCBI taxonomy): Eukaryota > Metazoa > Arthropoda > Malacostraca > Decapoda > Coenobitidae > Coenobita > Coenobita brevimanus. The sequence continues at coordinate 28,175,901 of NC_137009.1, forward strand.
AACAGCACGTCTGCTCACAGACACGGCCGGGGTCACACTGATGCACAAGGGTGCTGCTGACTCCTCCTAGCAGCAAAAGGCAAAACTGCAAACGGTTGGCTCCCTCTCTTCAAATTAATGGAACTTTTAGGTAGCACCTATATATATATATATATATATATATATATATATATATATATATATATATATATATATATATATATATATATATATATATATATGAGGCGCATCGAGTCAGAAGGGTGCCAAGCGCCAATTTGGAAAAAAAAAAAAAAAACACTTATTGCATGGCTGAGTAGAGCAACTCTTCCTTTTTCAGTTGGTATGGATTTCATACCCATTAGACAAAAATTGTAGGGTTGAGAGTCGCGAACGTAAAGGTGATTTTTTTACCTTGCAGCCAGGCTTACAACCAGTTCAGGAAGGTTCCCACAGATCACAAGGTTGCCAACTCCAGAGAGAGTGGGGCCACCCGATAGCATCCGTGTGGTGAGTGGTGGGTGGCGCGTAAGCCAATGAAAACTCTTGCTTCACCCGTACTACTCTCCCATTGGCTCCCCGCATTCCTGGGCCTGTGTTAACACACAATAACATTCAGTTTCCTCCTACACTCCGTTACGTGTCTGCAAATCAGCAATTGTGCTTCATTCTATTGCTCTTTCCAGAGGATTTACACAAGTGATAGTGGTGATACAAAATCACTGGATAGTACAAGGACCCGCCATCATGCATAGCAGTGATACAGAGCCAGACGAACCCCAGCCTGGCCCCTATAGGTGCAATATTGAGAGCCGTTCATTTTATGATGCAACCAAGAGATGAAACGTACTCCTTGGAATGGACACAACTGTATATTCCTCAGATTTGGTGAGGTTATAAAATCATTAAAACAAGTTTTACCTGTATCCATTAACTTACCTGATTAATTGTGACTTACCTGACTTACCTGGAATGTGAAACGTGATGAGGTTTGGGTGGGAATTATGTACAATGACGTACAGTAGCACTTGGTGAGATTTTAAAATCATTAAAACAAATTTTACCTGTATTCATAAACTTACCTGATTAATTGTGACTTGCCCGACTTACCTGGAATGTGAAACGTGGTGAGGTTTGGGTGGGAATGATGCAAAATGACGTACAATAGCACTTGGTGAGATTTTAAAATCATTAAAACAAATTATACCTGTAGCCATAAACCTACCTGCATAATACTGACTTACCTGGAACGTGAAACGTGGTGGGGTTTGGTTGGGAATGATTCACCATGACGTACAGTAGCACTTGGTGAGGTTTTAAAATCACTGTAACAAAATACTTGCATTCAAAGTGCTGGCAATGTTATTATTTGCCTATTTTTTTATCTTCCTAATCATGATTAATTTGGATGTTGATGCTATTGCACAAAAACCAGACAAGGTGCCCTCAACTGCTCTATTGGGACGAAATATTAGTCCTTCAGCTACTTTCAATCCAAATTTGAAGAGGGCACCTCGCCAGGTTTACAAGTTACGCATGTTTAAACACTGCCAAACTTTGATCGGGTTTTTCTCAAAATTAAAAAAATGACATTTGGCGCCCTTCTGACTCGATGCGCCTCATATCTATCTATCTATCTATCTATCTATATATATATATATATGTATATATATATGTATATATATATATATATATATATATATATATATATATATATATAGAAATATATATATATATACATATATATATATGACAGCCACATAGTTTTGTTCATTTTTTTGTTCTTCAGTCACGCCCAAACCATAGGCCAGAGACCCCTAGGAATGTATGAATGCTGAATCAGGGTGACCCAAGGATGGTTTTTGGAGGGTCATAATTCAGATCTGGGTCATTCAAGGTCACTGGTAGTGTTCACCTTTTTGCCCGGTCAATTTCGGGTACCCCTGCAGCCCAATTTTTGGTATGGAGATGACCTCCAGTTCAGTCATAGGCTATATGAGGTTGACCTCCGAGGTCATTTGAGGTCTCCTTTAATACACACTCGAATGACTGGATCCAGCAGCCCAATTTTTGGCATGGAGACTCTCATGACCTCAAGTTCGGACATAGGCTACGTGAGGTTGACCTCCGAGGTCATTTGAGGTCACTGGTTGGAGGTCATTTGAGGTCTCCAGTAAACATCTGTGTACAAATGCTGTGCGTTACTCTACAAAAGCTGAAAAAGAAAGTTCTTGGAGCTCTTAGAAGCCCTCTTGAAAAGCATAAAATGTACATGGTCTTTCTGGAGAGGAAAGATTGAACTAGAACAAAATAATAGGATTAGAGTGTTTGTCTTTTTGGCCTGGTAACTCAGGGTACCCCTGCAATATATATATATATATATATATATATATATATATATATATATATATATATATATATATATATATATATATATATATATATATATATATAAGAGCTTTGTTTGTTCTTCAATCATGCCTAAACCTAGGGCCAGAGACCCATACATATTCTGAATCAGAATGACCCAAGGATGGTTTTAGGGAGGCCAAATTCGGATCTGGGTCATTTGAGGTCACTGGTAGAGTGTTCTACTTATTGGCCGGGGCAACGCCGGGTACTCCTGCAGCCCAATTTTTGGCATGGAGACTCACATGACATCCAGTTCGGACATAGGCTATGTGAGGGTGACCTCTGAGGTCATTTGAGGTCACTGGCTGTGGGTCATTTGAGGTCACTGGTTATACACGCTCGAATGACCTGACCCAGCAGCCCAATTTTTGTAATGGAGGCTCACATAATTCCAGTTCAGACATTGGCTATGTAGGTTGACTTCCGAAGCCATATGAGGTCCCCGGTCAGAGGTCATTCGAGGTCATCGGTAATATGCATTCGAACAACTGGACTTCGCAGCCCAATTTTTTGCATGGAGATTCACATGACCTCCAGTTCAGACATATGCTATGTGAGGTTGACCTCTGAGGCCATTTGAGGTCACCAGTCAGAGGTCATTTGAAGCCACTGGTATTACTAAATAAGTGCACACAAATACAGTGCATTAGTCTGTGAAATCTGAACTAGAAAGTTCCTAGACCTCTTATAATCCTTCTTCAGAAGCATAAGAGGTACAGTCACTCATAAAAGAAAAGACCCCCCCTGCTTTAGAGGCAATATAACTCGGGGTATTCAGTGTTGGTAACAGTGTATTTGACGTCAGCCATATGGGGGGATGAGGAGGGGTGTTTGAGAGGAGGGCGGAGTTAATCTGCACGAAACACTGCTTCAATCCACATTTCGAGTCAAACATACATTATATCTGATTTGTTATGTTGTCCTTCACACAAAATTAACTTTATGCTACAAGAACAAAGAACTTTCAGGTGATAACACAATCCCATACCCGAAACATTTATGCATTAATGCCGCACACCTTCATAAATCCCACCCTCTCATTCTCACCCTCACCAACTCTCACCTTACTCTCACTTTCACTCTCTCTCACACTCTCACACTTTCAGCCTCACTCGCACTCTCACCCTAACTGTCACTGTCACTACCACTATCAACGTCACTCTCTCTCTCTCTCTCTCTCTCTCTCTCTCTCTCTCTCTCTCTCTCTCTCTCTCTCTCTCTCTCTCTGGTCCGTTTAGCCGACGAAGCACAGTACTGCCATCACACACATGATCACACATCAATGAGGTGTGTGGCCACTGCAGATGTGCAGTAAAACTGTCAGTCATATAAAGATAAACCTGGTTCTTAATAAGTTGATAAGGTATCACTTTAATCTATCCCAGACATTGTTTGAAACCAGATATTGGGAAGGGAAGATTAGAAGGTACGGAGTGGTTCGTGGCAACCATGTCTGTTATCAGATTCTAGGTTGTTGGATTCTGGGTTATCAGATTCAAGGTTTTATTTATAATGGCAGGCTACCTTGGTTATAGATATACCATTATAATGTATAACCACATAATACTCAGTGTAATCTATAATTGTGTGTGTGTGTGTGTGTGTGTGTGTGTGTGTGTGTGTGTGTGTACTGGGGGGGAGATTTCCGAGCCGTGGAGGAATGTTGAGGAATACAGGAATGCAGTATACTCTCGACTTAAGTCATCCCTTTTACTGTATTGGTAAAGTCGTTCATTCTTTATAATTAATAGTTCACTGTTCCGTATAGCATACTATATGGTGCAATTTATGGCTCTATAACACTTGTCATAATTTTTATTTCATTATTTCCTCATAGTGTGTTATTACTGGACTTGTGTATAAATAACCAAGTAATACCTACCATATAAAGAGTGACACACACACACACACACACACACACACACACACACACACACACACACACACAATTATAGATTACACTGAGTATTATGTGGTTATACATTATAATGGTATATCTATAACCAAGGTAGCCTGCCATTATAAATAAAACCTTGAATCTGATAACCCAGAATCCAACAACCTAGAATCTGATAACAGACATGGTTGCCACGAACCACTCCGTACCTTCTAATCCTCCCTTCCCAATATCTGGTTTCAAACAATGTCTGGGATAGATTAAAGTGATACCTTATCAACTTATTAAGAACCAGGTTTATCTTTATATGATTGACAGTTTTACTGCACATCTGCAGTGGCCACACACCTCATTAATGTGTGATCATGTGTGTGATGGCAGTACTGTGCTTCGTCGGCTAAACGGACCAGAGAGAGAGAGAGAGAGAGAGAGAGAGAGAGAGAGAGTGACGTTGATAGTGGTAGTGACAGTGACAGTTAGGGTGAGAGTGCGAGTGAGGCTGAAAGTGTGAGAGTGTGAGAGAGAGTGAAGGTGAGAGTAAGGTGAGAGTGGGTGAGGGTGAGAATGAGAGGGTGGGATTTATGAAGGTGTGCGGCATTAATGCATAAATGTTTCGGGTATGGGATTGTGTTTTCACCTGAAAGTTCTTTGTTCTTGTAGCATAAAGTTAATTTTGTGTGAAGGACAACATACCAAATCAGATATAATGTATGTTTGACTAGAAGTGTTTCGTGCAGATTAACTCCGCCCTCCTCTCAAACACCCCTCCTCATCCCCCCATATGGCTGACGTCAAATACACTGTTACCAACACTGAATACCCCGAGTTATATTGCCTCTAACGCAGGGGGGGTCTTTTCTTTTATGAGTGACTCCATGGTCTTTCTGGAGTAGAAAGAAATATTGAACTAGAACAAATAGGATTAGAGTGTTCGCCTTTTTGGTCCGGCAACCTCTGCTAATAGAAGAAAGAATCACTGCAACCACAGACTAGCACATCATTAGAAATAATTCTTCTCAACTGCAAGACTGTGAAATGACCTCTTGTGCTCTATATTCCCCCCCTTATCCCTATACAATCTTCCTTCCAGCAAGAAGCATGTGTTATTGTTTGGATGGTAACTACTTCATTTGTTTCCTTTCATTTTTCCTGGCATAGCCACAAGTGGGCAGTTCTGTCTTTGTTGTTCTGCCCAAAAAACAAAAACATTCGTGGACGATATTTTTACCACAAACCTATCCTGATATCAACCCACTTCAACATAAAGGACGTAATAAATCACTCACTTCGGGATCATATACTTGATAATGAAGATTGAGCACATTTTCACCTCAGGTTGAGGACAACTTCACTGCGATCATGGCTTGTGAAAACCTGTGGTAATTGTACTGGAGATGAGGAGAGCAAACGTGGTACTCTGATGATGAAAGCCCAACCCTTTGCTATCAACAAGTAGCTGAATGGTTAACCCGCCCCTTACCCACGATGTACGATGCACATTGCAATTTTATTTCATGCTCAGTCCCCACAATGTACAAAGAACATTTTGCTATTGCAAGGTCCGTCGTTTGCACATTTTTCAAATTTCGTGCGTAATTTTTGGTACGTATACACAGGACACCTTCCTCTACCCAATGTCAGATGGAGAAATGCCATACCCCGCGTGACCTCCCCCCCCCCCCGCGAGCCATTGTCTCGGCAACTCCTGTTACCAGTGACCTGGCCAGTAAAGACATGTCGCGCCACGATACGAAATTCAAGGCCAGAGTGATTCCCCAATCGATGACAATGTGGAGGACAAAGTTTACATAGCATTAGAGGAAGAAACAGTCAGAAATGATGATCAGGCAATGCCGCCAAAAAAGGTGCAGTATGTTGATGTGTTTGGTGAGTGAAACAATGCTTATATCACCTATATTACTGTGTGAAAACCAATATACTCTTGTACTACATATAAATTCGTACGAAAAAAAAAATTAAATACCAATTATGAGTGGTTTGGAATAGCTACCCTTCCCATAGAACTCGTTTTCTCTGGAGCCAGACCCCATTGAAAACAGAGCCAGGTGAGGGTGCAGTTACCTGCAGAGGGATTTTAAACCTCAGGTGAGCGATTTCTCTATGAATTTTCAATGTTTCTCATAAAAAGTAGAGATTTGAGCCTAAAAAAAAAAAAAAAATCGAAAATATGTCATGTTTTAAGGGTGGGTTTTGTAATAAGTTAGTCGATAGCCTACAGGGTGGGTTAAGTGTTGAGCTTTCTTCATCAGGGTACCACGTTCGTTCCCTACAATCATCGCAGGTTGCCACCAGTCAGATTCGCAGTCTGTGATCAGTATTGAAAATCTCCATGACCTGAAATGCAAATGTGCTAAATCTTCACTGTTTATGATCCAGTAATGAATGATTCATTCATTCATATATTTAGAAGTGATTCAATATTAAAACTGTTTTGTGGTTAAAATTTTCAGTTTACTGGCTCGTTATATAACCTATGTCAATACATTCATTCCATTTACATAGATTTTGTCTTATGTTAAACAATATTTCGTGCCTCACAGGTATGCCAGACAAAACATCTACGAGGAAGCAAAGAGTGGTCACGTTACTTGCAATGTACAGGGTTGGATCGGACTGTATGGCGTTGCAGAGGTGACAAAGATTGAGGGAAGGTTTAACATGGACCAGTGCTTATAAATACTAAAGGAAGTGATGTTACCCAGTGTGCGGGCTTATGCACTCCCTTTTCCTGAGAGAATCCAGTTTCGGCATGACAACTGTCCAGGGCGAGGGAGTAGAGTGTAGCACCAGTCGAGTAGGGCAGTATTCTCAAGGTGGATGGAAAGTTGATAACAGGGAGAGTTGAACCTTCCGTTTCATCAGCCGTCGGGAAAAGTTCCTGACCATCACTCTTTACAGAACTTTTTCAGTGTTTCAGTAACACAGAGAGTAGGCCCGCATGCTCTCCAATACAAAATTCTGTAACTGCCAGCACCAAACTACATGCACATTACACACCACACTTCCTTTTCAAAATAATAAAAAAAAAAAACTATGGTGTCTAATAATGTAGCCTTGGAGTCCCCCTGGAAGGGGACCATAAATGCCCCCACCATTCGCCCTCTCCCGGTGACGACTCACCTTGCTGCCTGGAACGACTGTCTGACTCACTTCTTCTAAATCTCTGCAACATCCACGGCCTTTCCTCTAACCTTCTGTTGAGCACTACCTCTCCTTTTCTAAACCTCACCTTCTCCTCTGAACTAAGACAGCTGTCTGAGGCAACTGAGAGCATACCCTTTTCTGTATCCTAGTACTTTCTCTACACATTTCAAAGACAAAAGTGGCTTTTGTGTATATGTATACAACGACTTATCTTGCTCTTGTTCTTGAACTTGATTCTTCTGAATTCTCTACTATCTGGCTTCAGCTTTCCTGTCATTCTCTCACTAAATATATCAGTGCTGTTTACTTATCCCATAATTCTACTGAGTATGAAAAATTGTTCTACTATCTTACTTCTACGATGGAACACATCCAATCCATATCTCCTTTCTCTGAAATCTTCATTCTAGGAGATTTCAGTGTTCATCACAACCTTTGGGTCTTCCCTCCTTTCACTGATCCACCAGGTGAACAAGCCTACGTCTTTTGTATCTTTAATGACCTAGCGCAGCTTGTACACACCCTACCTGTATCCCTGACCGCATTGGAGAGAATTCCAACATACTTGACCTTTTCCTTACAAATAATCTTTCTACTTACACTGTTAGTCTTTTCTCTCTGTTGGGCTCCCCCCATCACAATCTTATTTCCTTAACCTGTCCTATCGCTCCAGTATGGCTTGTGGACCCTTCAATGAAATGTTGGTTGTAGCACTTTGGAGCTGCTGCTGGCAATACTTCTTTTATTTTCTCTGGAATGATTATTGCTTCCATGGGAGGGAGATATCTGAGTGTGCCTTGCAAATTATGGAGGTTATTCTGTAGGGGAAGGAAACATATTTTCCTTTCTCATGTACTGTGCATTGACTAATGCAAGAAGGCCTTGGTTTAATCACGCTTGTTCTAATGCTGTCCACAACCATGAGGTGGCCTATAAAAGGTACTGGAGCCAACCCATCCGTGAATTACATATTTTTTATGGTTCTGTCCAGATTTGTGCTGTCTAGAAATAGTTTCATCCATACTAAATGCTCTCAGCTCTCCAACTTCTGGCACCTTGCCAAAAACTTTTCTAACAATTTCACTTCACCATTCTTCCCTGTTGTTTACTACTCTGATGGCCCTGTAACTATATCTGCTACTGATAAAATAGACCTCTTCACTCAGACTTTCTTCTCCAGTTCCACCTCAGACGATTCCGGTGTTGTTCCTCCATCACTTTCCCTCTCTGACTTCCTCATGGTTGGCATTAAAATGTCTTCAGCTGATGTATTTTCTGCCATCACTGGCCTTAGTACTAACACGGTGTATGGGCTTAATGGGGTCCCTCCTGTTGTCCTCAAAAACTATGCCTCTGTGCTTACATCCTGCATAAGTAAACTCTTTCACCTTTTGTCTGTCAACTTGTACCTTTCCCTTTTGCTGGAAGTTTGCTCTCATTCAGCCAGTCCCAAAGAAGGGGGACCATTCCCAACCCTCTATCCTCCAATTGCTTTAACATCCTGTGTCTCGAAAATTTTCAAGTCTATTCTTAACAGAAAACATTTAATGCATCTTTCCTATGACAACCTGCTTTCTGATTATCAGTATGGGCTTCGTCAGAGCCACTCCACTAGCGATTTTCTCACCTACATTTCAGACGCCTGGTTATCCTTCTTTCGGGACTTTGGTGAAAGCTTTGCCATTGCACTTGACATCTCAAAGGCTTTCGATCGAGTCTGGCATAAATCTTTAATTTTCATACTGCCCTCCTACGGTTTCTATCCTACTATCTATGCCTTCACCTATAGCATCCTTTCTGGTCGTTTTCTAGCTGCTGTTGTAGATGGTCATCATTCTTCTCCCAGATCTATCAACAATGGTGTTCCTCAGGGCTCTGCCCTATCGCCAACTCTGTTCCTTGTATTCATCAATGACCTTCTAAACTTTACAACTAACCCTGATGATTCCACCCTTCACCTTTCCATTCGGATCCGGCAACGTCCATCTCAGCAGTTACTTCAAAAAACAAGTGATGAGGTTATGTCACACCTAATGTCTGACTTGGCTCGTATCTCTGACTGGGGTAAAAATAATCTTGTTTTCCATGCATTAAAGACTCAGTTCTTTCACCTGTCAACCAAAGAAAATCTTCCTTGGGAGTACCCGCCAATGTTTAACCCCCAAGATAAGCAGTTCGATTGACCGAACTTCCCTGAAAACCTGTACTGTATATGGAGCCGATTTTTCAACTCTTACAGAAATAAAAAAATGTTTGTCCAAGGTTTAGAGCTTGAATTTACACACCTTATACCGCAAACCAGGGCATTTTAGACCTGCTGGTTCATGAGCTATACCCTGTCACAGTTGAAAAAGTTACCATTCCAGGCAGGGCAATTCCAGTTTTCTGTGCGCTCCTACCCCTCCCTCCCTCATTCCTCACTTCCCATGACCTACCCAACCCACTCCCGTCACCCCCCCTCTCTTCCTCCCGTCCCCTCTACCCTCCTACCCCACCCAACCCTTCAGTTTTTTTTTTTTTTTTTTTTAACAACAGCATGCTAAAATATTATGTCAGTGTTCCTCACTCACTGTAAAGGACATGAAAATAACAGCAATTTAGCGTACAAGCCTTTATTCCGAAACACTGGGACACCAGGGTCAGGTTAAAAATAGCCGGCACTATTGACACAGGCCATATACTATGGCCGCATGGCCTATGTAAAATATGGCAAATGCAACGATATTGCAAAGAAAAGCATATATATATATATATATATATATATATATATATATATATATATATATATATACAGTCTACGTATGTCAAATAACGATGTGGGTAGTGTAGAAAAAAAAAATAATGCATGGGAAAAATTGTCGGCTCATGGGAGGATTAGCCATGAGGCGAGCCACAGTAACGGCAAAAGATTTCCAACTCCCACACAAACGATGGCGGGACTATTCGGAGGCTGGATATCAATAAAATTGTCTTGAACTAGCAAGGCAATACTAGGAAAAGTATTTCAATAGACTTCAACATAAAAAATACAGCAAAATATGACAAACCTAACAGGAAAAGCCTGAGACAAGCTGCAAAACTTTTGACACAAGCAATGAAAGGGTCGCGGTTCAAGGGAGATAATTACATCGGTGCTAATCACAGCTGAGATTACCCGAGGCTCAGCTGAAACTCTACACCACATAGAGAATGACATCATATGCTTTGATAAACAAAAAATACAAAGAAATACATCAAAAGGATAAGCATATGCATGCATATGATTGTGCCAGTAATATGCTTTTCCCCGAATAATACATGCAAAAAACATGGATATTCATTTTTTAAAAATGATAAAACACATTTTATGATTCGTGCAGCTGAAACTCTACACCATATAATGAGTGACTTATCATACGCTTTGATAAACGAAATAATACAAATAAATACAAATAAATACATCAAAAGGATAAGCATATACATGCACATGATTGTGTCAATAACATGCTTTTCCCCAAAAAATACATGCAAAAAACATGGAGATTCATTTCATAAAAAGCACGAAAAATCACACATTCTATGATACGTGCATCGGCGTATGCAATTACACAAACAATAATCTGGTACTGAATGAAAACACACGACATAAACAGTAATAATGACGTATAATACTCTAGGCAGTAGGCGGGGGGGGGGGGGGGAAGGTAAGCGGACAGCATACTACAGGGGGTGATGGGACAGCATGCTACAGGGGGTGGTGGGTGGTGGTGGGGTGGGGAGATGCCTGGAGGGGTGGTACTGGGGTATAGAGGTGGGAGACAGACACCTCAAGACAGAGGAAAGGTAGAGAGGTAGTACAGGTGTGTGGAGGGTGTGTAGGGGTAGGCGGTGGCTCAATCGGTAGAGGGGTGGCCTGTAGTCCTAACGGACCCAGGTTCGAATCCCGGCTGGGGCAGGGAACAGTTTAAGGATTTGAATTTCATTCAATCAGGCTTTACTGATCTACCAGAAGACCCGCCGACATGTCGTAAAAATACCCCCGCTAATACCAATACACCAGTCCTGTATGAGACAGCCCTAGCATATATTCAATATGGACGGTGGGTGTTAGTGCCGAAGTGGTGACATGTAGAGGTGTATGGTATGTAGGAGGACTGCTGGGCCTTGATAGCAGGCTGTGAAGCCTATGCCCAGAGTCAGACAAAAAAATAAAATAAATAAAAAATAACCCTCCTCAGAGAGAAAGGAAAGGGAGGAAAGAGGAGGGAGCCACGGTGGCGTGATGGAGGATGGTGGGGGAACGGGAGGGGGAGGGTGGAGCAGCAGGCGGTCAGAGGCGAGGGAGGGGGAGAGGGAACAAAGGTATTGGGGTAGAGGAAGGTGGCAAGAGCAGAGTTGCCAAATTGGCGCTTTTGGCGCTAGATTTAGCGCTTTTCGTAATAATTTAGCGCCAAAAAATATTAGATTTTCTTCTATATCTAGCGCGTTTTGAAGTCCAATTTAGCGCGAAAATTTGAACTGTTTACCTATAGTTTAGCGCGTTTTAAAGTTGAGCATAGAGCTTTTGAAGATTTCTGCTTGGCAACACTGGGCAAGAGGGCGGTGGGGGAATCACCCCCCCCACCATGGGTAGGGGCATGGATGCTCTCCCCTCCCTATTCAGGACTTAGTTCTCATTGGTTTGTATCGATATACATCACAATCGGGCCGAAGTCTAGTGTCCGCAGTTTTTTACAAGGCTCCTCTATCTATCCCGTTAGGCATCTAGCAAAATTCTGGGAAAGGATTGATCGATCCTATTAGTACTTTAGGGGTTAATAATACCCATCTCAATCCTGTATCATCCTTAAACATACTTTGGGTTTCATTATCTCAGGACTTAACCTGGAAGGTCATATTACATCTCTTGGAAATCTGCTTCCCAGGTGTGCTAAGTCAACACCGTATCTTCTTTGACCAAGCACAGTTGTTGACTTTATACACGTTTTTTTTTTTCCCATGTGTAGAGCACAACTCTTATGTGTGGGTAGGCTCACCACATAGAGCTCTTCTCAATAGGTCGGAGTCAAAGCCTTTTCGTCTCATTAACTCTTCTCCTCTAACTGGCTCCCTTCAACCTCTCTCTCTTCACCACACTGTTACATCTTTATCTCTTTCCTATCGGTACTTTGTCAGTGCCCCTCAGAACTGTCTGCTTGCATCCCTCCACCTCTATGACCGGCGCGTAGCACCCGCCTAACAACAAACTCTCATCCCTTTTCTGTTCAACTCTCTAATGCAAGAGTTACCCGTTACTCCTAATCCTTCATGTATGCAACAGGTCAACTCTGGAACTGTCTCCCTCTGTCTGTATTTTCTACTTCCTATTATCTCCAGTCTTTCAAACGCAGTGTGTCCAGGCATCTTGAAATGAATGGATCTTGATTTAGGCACTCTTTTGTATGGTTTTTGTTTTTTTCTTGGAAGGAACGGTTTGTGGGCTCCTGGCCTTTGCCTCCTTCTTCCTTGCATAAAAAAAAATAAAGTTCATACCCGCAGGGCTATAAGAAGGTGGTTTGAGGAACAGAGACTGATTGATTTACTAGACTGGCCCAGTAACAGCTGTGACCTCACCCACCATGAAAATATACCGGTATTCACCCACCTTGAAAATATACCGGTATGGGCTAATATCGCCAAAGTGTGGGAGCCATTACAGGAAAGAACACAGCAATTAATGCTTCACATGATGAAGGAGTGGGCGGTGATGAAAAGGAAGACTCAAGTAGTATACAACCACGATGCCCCGTTACCACAGCGGCTGCATCGTTGGGAACGATGGTGGATGGCCACGATACTAGGCAACTCGTGGGAGAACATAACTGTTCCCCAGAGGTCAAGCCCAGAGGTCACGTGTTGCTGGCCAAACTGAAGGTGAAACTAGCATTGTCAGTCGTTTAATTACTACGTCTTGGCCGGTGTCAGATGGTGATACCCCATCTAAAGCATCCTTCGTCTAACAGTCTCACCCGACACTTTCAAGATGCAGCTCATATCTTACTGTCACAACGTTGGCGAAAGATACAGCTGTGTTTCTTACCACCTATTTTCTCTCACTATATCAATGATAAACAGTGGCGCGATATATTCAGAGTTCACTTGCTATGACTCTCCCTCCCTCCTTCATGCCTACTACCTTGTCCCATCGAGGTAAACACATAGCACATCATGTTTATCTTACATGTCTTTGTTAATGGTGTAGGGAATATAACTGATGAATAAAATTTAATTACAAAACATTAATTTTTCCAGCATGTTTACTTGATTAACTTTAAGTTAATGAAATTTAATTTTTTATGGATATCTTTACCTACATCCTATGCAAAATATTATATACCATATGACCGTGTTGAACTGTTGAAAAATAATTGTGGAAACGCACTGAGAGAATCGGAAGTTGTCTACTAAATTGCTTTACAGCTGTTGTCTATTAAACTGCTTTACAGTTGATAAGTAATGTATGAATGATCATGACATTGTGCAGATCGAGCTATACATTGTTCATTGAATATCAGTGAAATCAATTACTGTAACATCTGTCACGAGCTATGCATAATGTGTGCAAGTCACTGTAATTGAAAAGATGTAATTTGATAATCGGTGAGCATTAACATTAAAGGAGAAATAAACAATATTTAGCGCAGATTATCTTCCTGACATGAAATTATGGGTGTCACTGAAGTGGGAAGGCGGGCGCCCCAAGGGTTGGCTGCAATGTACTTTTTCTTTTTTTTTTTAAATGTATCCGACTCTGGACAAAGGCTTCAGGGCCTATTTCTCGGGCCAGTGGCCTATCCCGAGGCCCAGTAGTCCTCCTGCACCTCCATATGTCACCACTTCGACACTAACACCCACCGTCCATATTGAATACATGCTAGGGCTGTCTCATACATGACTGGTGTATTGGTATTCATGTTTTATGGCAGCAGTTAGCTTTACCCTATTATGCACAATGTTAATATTGTTAGGTCCGCAGTCTCACATTGTCACAGGCTCCAACAGCAATAATACAACACAGGAAGGACGTTACCCAGTGAGTTGCTCTTCCTATGGTCAGCCTTTAGGTGTACAGTACACAGGATCAGCTCAGGCGTTGTAAACAAACACTGGCTTCTAAAGCTCAGTCTTTATTTTCCAGATAATTCCAATTAATGCTTTCCACAAGCACTGGAGCTATACAAACTTTACTAACTGTTATTACACTTAATGCTTGGCAACACTTCACTGTTATTACACTTAATGCTTGACAACACCACTGTTATTACACTTGATGCTTGACAAGACTTCACTGTTTTCACAATCAGTACTGAAAAAATACAAACTTCACTGCCCTCAGCCCTGACACTGCACTACACTCAAACTGAACTGAAAATTGACTGAATTTGTTCTAGTCTCTTATTCATCCTTATATGAGCTTGCATTGTTCGAAAATGATCTACTTCTCCAGCATTCTAGGACGTGCCAGTCCTGTACCTGCCCCTAGCAACAACAGTTACCAACTCGGAGACAACCCAAGCATGGCAGAGTTTTCTTACATTACTTAACTCTGTAAATTATTGAGCATACTGGCTTAAATTTAATTATCGGTACATAAATAACAAGCAATCACATAAATAAAACAGTACAGAGAAAAAGAGCACAAAAATTAATGTACAACTTACAAAATAACTACGCTCACAAACAGCAGGCAAACTGGCAACTCTGACTCGTACCGAAGCTACGGTAAACAACGTGAAACGTCGAGAAACATCTCAGCTACCTAACTGGCAAATCTCGCTTCTTAATATTTTCATTGCTGTGGGTAATAACTTAATTGTAGTACATTAACATACTACAGATAACACAGAGAACAAGTAAAGTATATTTTCCACCGTCAGGTTGGTAATCCTTAGGGGTGTGTGGGGAGAGGGAACTTTACTGCGATACACACGACTCGAACCCTCACATCACCAGAAAAAGACTCGAAATAGGCTTCAGATTCTGTAGGAGGACTTCTGCCGATGTTTTCGTATTATCGAATTTTCCCTTGCATGAACAAACTATTCTAAGAGTTGAATGTTTGAGATTCCTTTAATTAATGTCTCATAATATTCATTATTGCTATAAATACATTTAGGTAGGACTTGATAACCCATTTATTTAACCAAATGTTATCACTGAGTTCGAGGCTTCTTTCGAGCAGCTGATCCTGAGGTATTGGGCAGGCAGTGTCGGGGTTGATGAATGTTTTATTCCAGTGTGGAGTTTGCTATAAATATTATGTATTTTTATCGTTGTATCCATCTTATGTTTTGTATTAAGTATTTTGATTTCGATTATCAAACATAGACATTAGCATGGAAATATTCAATAAACATGTTTCCATGCTAATGTTACCAAAAGTTGAAAAAAAAATAGCAGAAACGGATACTTGTGTATCAGCCAATCACCATCTCTACCAAGTGAGTGGTGGAGTTTCATAAAACAAGAAGCGGTGCCAAAGCACAGCAAACCTGTCCTCGGCAGTCATTTTAATGCTGACGTATAAACATAACGGGATATATAGTCAACGATGTCACAGCAAATTTGGAGTAAATCGGAAGAAAATTGACGACTTTATGCCCGTTTGAAATTTTATGTCCAACCCTCCTGACATTGACCACCCTACCACTAACTAGGAGGTGACCCCTCTGATGTAATGAGGCATGTTAAAGGATGCAGATTTGAAAGATGCACCTTTAGGTTTTGGTTTCATGTCGATATGACGAACTTGAAAGGAGTTATGGCGAAATAATAATTTAAAAAAATATATATATATTTTTGTGGCCTACAGCACAGCCCTTGGCCCAAAATTTAATAATGTGATCAGGTTATAGCCAATCTTCCCTGTAATTTTAATCAACATCGCACCAGTAGTTTTCGCGTAAAGTTGTTAACAGACAGACAAATACCGGTAGACAAAGACAAACCAAGTGAAAACAATACCCATACCCAAGCCCCTCCGGGGTGGGGACGGGTACAAATACGACATCCTAGTATGGAGATGCCGACCTTCGCAGCCATCCACAACTTGTGAAAAATGTGTGACGTCTTCATTGTGGCCAACTGTACATTGTTTACATCCTCGTTGTCTGTCTAAAGACAAAGTAAATATCTAGCTCATGAAGCCTTTCTTCTCATTTCTGAATCCCTTGATTGATATTTGTAATAAAATGATCTTTTACCTTTTATTAATTAATTCATTGACTTATTTATTTTTCAGGAACACAGCAGTCGGGACGAATCTGCATGTTTACTGCCTTGTCCTTCGGGCAGAAAAAGGTGAAGAAATTTGAAGCGACTGTACTGTATGAAGTGATCGAACAACATTGTCATAGTGTTCATAACAACAGCCTCCTACGGTCATATTCTCGTCGGATGATGAAACGCTTGCACTTTTTATACCAATATATATATATATATATATATATATATATATATATATATATATATATATATATATATATCTGGCTATGACTTGTTAGTAATTCCCTGTAAGGTAAATATGATATTTTTGTTCAAACTGAAATGACATTAACGTGCAATCTAGAAAATAAATCGCTATGGAAGAAATGGTAACTGCCTTTCAAGCTTATGAGGATATGAAACCTACTGTTACTGATTTGACTAACCAAAGTTCGGCAATGCCTCTCCGATAATGATGTCAACTTCTTCAGTCCCAGGACGTATTCCAAATTACTCTTACCATTACTATATAATGCTTATGGGGAGATGCCTGATTTCGATGGTGTTAATCCAGGCTCCCTCTAAGTCTTACAGTCTAAAAATCCTCAAGAGATAACAGTAATAAATTCCAAAACATCTACTCGACATATTAATGGGTTAAAGGAGTAAAGTGTGTATCAGTTTGCGAAGAGTGAAAGTAAGAAAAAAATATTATCGCAACTACAGGTATCATTAAGAACAAGAACTTACTGTGATAATATGTAGGCTAAATATGATCGCTGTTTGTTGTGATATCCAATGTTGCGCTACTGTCCTCACAGCGCACCGTCACACACACTACAACGGCAACCAGTATCCGTACCAACTTACCTGTGCCCCAGCCTCACCCACCCCTGACCAACACACACACACACACACACACACACACACACACACACACACACACACATATTTACTTCAAGGCCACAGTTAGCCTAGTCGTAGAAAATCTCAATACTAGAAATACGACGGTTACTATTATTCCACACCAGACAACTACATCCACACACTAACAGTTACTTATTGACAAGAAAGCGTAATTTTATTGCCAAAATATTATTTTTTAACAGTTCCTCTACCAAATTAAGGAATATATGACGTTTTATTAACTAGCGTCAACAAAATTGTTTTAATATTCTGAACGTTTCTCGTTGCTGGGTGTTGGCTCACAACTTTAACTCTTCACTCCCAGGCCGTCATATTCTACTCTTGTTGCTAAAAGACGATATTTTTCAATCTAGCTTAGGAGAACACCCCATGGTGAAGGGGGTAATGACGCCTATATCAAATTCTCTAGTATGAGAAATCTCTGGTAAACTTAATAAAATCGCCTGGTAGTTGCAAGCATAAAGTAAGAAGTACGTCACTGGATTCAAGGGGTTAAGACATCGTGCTGGAAGGCAAAGGAAAAGAATGACAAATGTGTATTTATATATTTTTGGTCCCAAACTCATATATTTTTTTTTCCTAGGAACACATTGTAATTCAATCATTTCACTCCAATGATGCATTGTTCGTTATTATTTTTAATCTGCTTACCTGCATATGATTTTATTCAGTGATGGCAGGTTTTCCCATTTGGTGCAGAAGAATGTAGTAGCCACGATAACACCCCATCACCTCTCGAGACTATTTTTTAGTTTAATAACATCGTATAATGTTAAGACCTTTTGGGGCTGAAGGTAATAAACTGTTTTGTAAGTTTCAGTCGCTTTATGTTATATAAGTTGCATGTAGTCACAGGGCCGGAGCTGCTGAAGCATATCAGGGAAAGGTTATCATTTACGTTATCTTTGTTTTCTTTATTGATGTCATTCACCACGATGAAAGACGGTGTAGCAAGTGAGAGGTGGAATGAGAGTAATAGTGACGGTGAAACTTGCCGGTAGCTGAGTAAGAATTACGGAATAGTGATGGATTAATTGAGCGAGAGAGCGAAGGAGAAACAAATGAGAGAGAGCGAGAGAGATTGATGTTGATGGACTGACTGAGGCTGATAATGAAGATATGCCATTGAGAGTGATAGTGATGAAGTGGTGCCACTCGACTCGGGTGTCCATCCACTCTTTCTGCATTGGTAGGTAGAATGAGTGAGCTGAGTACAACCTAGCGGAGGTACAGTCACTTATAAAAGAAGTGGTACCCCGCTAGCCAACCCTTCCGTATTTCGTGTGGAAACACTGTAACCTTTACAACTTAGGTGAATCAAGTTTAAGATGCTATGCCTGAGTGAATCCCGACTCGAATTTAGTTTCACTTCCTGTTGAACAAATGTAGCTATGCCGTGTGCAAAAATGTTCTTCAAAATATTACTTTGTATATTAAATAATCGCATCATATTGCAAGGGCAAATCCTTCGACCTCAGCAGATGATCTAAAGTTGAACAATTTCATAATGTAGCATCTATCATTCACATTGATAAAACATGAGTGGAAGCACAAAAAACAATTCCGATGTATTTCCTAATAATTTCCAACTATTCGCCACACAAATGAAGGCATTCCGTTGAAGATAATTATTATAACTTTCACGCCGGTGCCTAACCTGTGACGTTACGTATAAAAATTTAATGTCACATTACCGACTGGGAGTTGTCCCGGAAAGACCAGTAATTAATTTTGTACTGATCCGCACATTATAAACATCTTGATGCAAAGAAAAAAATAATAATGATAATGATAATAATAATTCACATGCAGCTCAATTTTATAGGCGGCATGTCTTCACGATGTGTAATGTAGAGGTAGGCTACAACACCATGATGAAATAGGGACACCTCTTTGACATTACAATGATTTCATTGTTTTGACGAGGTTTGTAAAATAACTGATCGATGACCTCTACAGAAGAAACATATTCTTTGATGCATAATCTAAATCCGATATTAACACTTACTGCTGGATAAAATGTATTACCGTGGGAATGATGCTGCTATAACTAGAACAACAGTTTACTGCTAATATAAAATTGTATGTTACTTTTCTACTGGGCTAAGAATTCCGGATCACTTCTGTAGAAATACTAAATTACGTCCCTTGTGACTTTTCCACGGAGTATGAATTTCTGCAGTATCGTTTGTTTACTGATTTTTTTCTTACGTTTATGGTTACGTATTTCATGTTTCTCCAGGAAAAAAAACAGTATAACACTGAAATGTGTAATTATATCAAAGTTATGTTTTTTTTGCAATAAGTCTTCTGGGCATTTCATTATTGGCTCCATAATGATCATGCAGTACAAGAAGCGTTTTTAGAGTAGCTAAGTTACGTATCACTGTCCGAGTTGCGTTCTAATGCAAATACTCCCTTGATCATCTCAATGCCCGAATTTCATAGATTATAACTGTCCTTCACGAGATACCGTAATTTTCCTGTCCGATAACTGTACAGATATCACTGAATTCAGAGGTGGCAATCTCCGTCGTGGACTATGATCCCAAAGCGTGAAGCTGTTTGTCCTGTAGCTTACCACATATCTGAGTGTGAGGGGCTGTGTCAGCGCCAGAGTAAACGCTAGCTTGTCTACATCTCTACAACATATGCGTCACTTCCAGTGAGTGCAAACTCTAGCCTGGCCGGTCTCTACCATATACACTTGGGTTGAGATGTGATAATGCCAAAGCGAATGCTTGCCTGGCCACATCCATACTTCACATGTATGGGTTGAGGGGCTGTGTATAACAACCAAAGGGATAGCTAGCCTGGCCACATCTCTACCACATATACATGAGTGCAGGGACGTGTCAGTGTTAAATCACATACTAATCTGGCCATATCTTTGTCACATATGCATAAATGAGGGAAAATGATAATGCCTGATTACTCCTTAACCTGGTCACATCTCTGTCACATACAAGTTCATGCACTACCGTAGCAGGGCACAGACGAATTTCAGAAGCCTCAAATTTAAATGAAAGGAGGACATACAGTATTTGTGTACTGGTTCAGTTTGCCCCCCCCTGTCCTACATTTGGTGGCAATAGTCTCTGTAGTCTTTTACACACACACACACACACACACACACACACACACACACACACACCAGGCACGGATTCTGGGTAAGGAGGGGCGGGGTGGGGGGCGTATACCCCCCTATTTTCAGCAGACCAATGGGTATTTATAATCCAAGATCCATATAGAACAGGTCAGCCAGACAGCCCGCCATTTCTCCATGTCACTAACCAAGGAAAAACTCCCACACTTCACCAGATTATTTAATTTTCGACATCAAAGTCGGTCTACTAAACTCCGTTCATTTTATGTGCCCTCCGTGTCAGTAGAAGAAATGGAGAAATTATAACATTATCTTAGTCACTGCTACAAGGAAGGGAGGCTGTATTATAGTCAAAGAATATAAAGAAATGGTGGGCTGAGTCTACCATCTTGGTTTGGGGACGGTTATTATTCTTTCCTTCCTTAAATATCGATAAGGTTTATTTTACATCCATTTCATGTATTTGTCAATCAAAACAAAAGTAAACAGTGATATGAGAAACATGTAACGATTCTTCATTAAGAAATATTAGCACGACACGGCTGAAGATCGTACGTTACGATTATAAACAATAACAAACTCACGTGTGTCTACTGCCCCGCTGGACCTACTGTACAAAGATCATGGCAAACCGTTGCAGAGAAAAATAGAGTGCCTAGACTGAAGTATTTCCTACACCACTGGTGTGTTGTTTTGACTTTTTGTACGGTATTTTGGAGCCCTCGGCATCGTCGGATTTCGACCGGCGGTTTCGTCTCAGCACGATTTTGGCTTTAAACATTGTACAATTTTCATATGAAAAACCTTGCAGATTTTCTTCAGCATTTTGGAGATGAAGCATTGTTCTTTTAGAAAGCTAAATTATATGGATTGCAAACAAAATGTGCACCTAGAGACTTGTAAATATGTGATGAATGCTGTCACACCCGGTGTGCTTTCACGGCGGCTATAGTAACATTTTCCTGTATTTACCGCATTAAAGTATATCTGGGAAATTAGTATAACTACTAAAGAATAATATCATGAAGAACTTAAGTACGGTATATCATTAAATATCACGGGAGAGATTTTTAAAGATATGCTATTTCTGTGGTCTCTGCGTGAGTAGCCCGACTTCCATATTGAACTAGCTGGCGATCAATGCCAACTCTTGAGTTAGTGACGGTGGGAATTCCCACCGTCTCACCTGTGGTACTCCTTTAACAAATTTACATGGCACAATCTTTGTTCCTTCCTTTGGTCAGGGTTAAGATGACATAACTGACTTCATCTACCCCCTTCTCTACTACATAAGGGCGTGCAAAACCAGAGGATGACAATGAATGGGAAGCAAGACAAGAACTTGATCGCCTGGATGAAACACTTTCTTTCTTAGAATGGTCATACCACCTCTACATCTTCTCCTGAGATGACTCCAAGTGTGGCCTGGCTACTTCCATACTATAGGCCAGTCTTTCTTTAAATTTTGACTCGTACTGCAGCAAATTAATTTGGTCATCATCCTTGACCCATTGTTCATTAAGGAGTTTAAGAGGACCTCTTATTTCATGGCCATAGATTTACTGAAATGGGGAGTAGCCCACGGACTCACTCGGTGCCTCTCTGGTTGCGAAAAGCAGGAAAGGCAAACAATTCTCCCACTCCATTTCATCACCACAACTGTTTTAGCATACTCTTCATAGTTTGGTGATACCTTACGAATGCACCCTGACTCTGAGGATGATATGCTGAGGAAGCGATCTGTGAGATTCCTAACACTTTAAGGGTTTGCCTGAACAGTTTGGAATTAAAATTACTCCCTTGATCTGACAACTTCCTTACAGGGAAAGAAGGTCAGAATCTCTTTGACAAGGGAATGGTATCGATATACGGTATCTAGTGGCCATGTGAGGATGTACTGAGGAGGTATTAGGCAAAAGACCAACAATGTCCACAAGGACTCTAGTAAATGGGGCCTCAAACACAGGGATGGGCTTATTGCTCTTACCAACTAGCTGACAGGTGTGACATGACCTACAGAACCGGGAGACATCTCGACAGATTCCAGGTCAGTAAAAATGCTGCCAGATGCGGGAGAAAGTCTTCCTTACACCAAAATGACCTGCTAAAGAAGAGTCATGAGCAATGGACATTTTTTTGCCTATAGGGTCTCGCAGCCACCACCTGATGTACAGTCTCCCACTCGTTATCATGAGCAACACTAGGAGGTCTCCAACTTCGCATTAACACGTTGTTTGGCGTTAAATAATAACATTCTGTCTATTCAGACTCACTTTCATCTTCCCTAACTGCTTAGTTAATTAAAGTGGTAATCTCTGGATCGAATAATTGCGCATTGGTTAACTTTGCACTTACATCAGTCTGGGGGAATCATCAACCTCTGAGTCATTTAACTGGGCAAAAAAGCTGTCACCAAGCCCAATATCATCAGCAGCATTGCCAGTGCCATTAGTCAACATTCTCATGGCTGGCTTTTGCCGTCATAGTTACAGAACATGAGGGAAGCAATTTAGGACATACGCTTTCTAACTCTTCAGTCTTATCCTCACTCAGGGGAGTTTTTGACACGCAGGGAACAGCACTCACCAGTCCTCCTTCCAAGTCATTACCCGAATGGAAAGTGACCACCTGTACAGGAAGCTGGCTAACCACACCCACACATACTGAACCAGTAACAAACTCTGATTAGAGCTTCACCTCAACTAGGGGAACAGATACTGTACAAACTCAGCTATACCCTGCAACAAGACGCATTCATTAGGGTCAGCTACATCAACAATCTCCTTTAACATTAGTGACTGTGAAGCTCCTGTACCTCTAAGTATAGTAACTTCCTTACCACCTTTTGTATCAAGTGAAACTAACCCCTTAGATATGAAGTTAGCAAATAAATGATCTAGGAAGGAGTCACTTTGTGTACTGCTTGGGGGAGGACACTCTGATGGAGTCTTATTACCACTCTCACCTGATCCTGATAGCTGCACTGCTCCAGTCTTACTACTGTCTAACAATGGCTCTACAGGAGTCTGTCTATCAACCACTGACGGCTCCACTCTGGCCTTGTTAACAATATGCACCTGCTGGGGATGTCTGACTACCGCTAACAATATCTGTGGGTGGCTGCTCTCTGTTGGTGTCAAAAGATCCCCAAGGGTTTACCAAAATAATAGGCTTCACATTGGAACTTTTCCCTCGTTTTTTTCCAGCACCAATCCTCCAAGTGGCCCATTTTCTGGCTGTACTTGCAAAACCTGACACTTTTTTCTTGACCCTCTGGCAACACTGTCCTCATTTACTTTTGTGGAACTAACATGCTCTGGGTAGCAGTGTTTTCAATATTGTCACGACATTAACTTGCCATTAACTTGCCTTTACCAGAAGAATGGTTCACAGAAACTGGTTGGTTCACTCTCCTACCCTTAACAAATGACTGAGGCTTACGTTCATGCTTATGAATTATACTATAATTTTCTGCTACAACAGCAGCCTCGCTATGGTATCTGAATCTTTCATTACTAGGTGTGTACCAACATCCATATCTATGTTATCAGTGAAGTTTTCCAATATCATTAATTCTCTTAGTTTTGAGAAATCATCAACTTTCTTTTAATGTAACCATTGATCAAATAAGTCTCTGAGTACTCTACCATATTTCACATGAGTCTGATCTTTCTGTTTAAAGGTAGATCTAAATTTAAGCCTGTAAGCCTCTGGCACGAGTTCGTATACTTTGAGAATGGCATCTTTTAAACAAAGTTAGCACTTTGATCAGCTGCTAAAGAAATATAAGCCTCTTGAGCCTTTCCTTTCAAAACACTCTGCAGCAGTACTGACCAAGAGTCTTTTGGCCACCAGAGACAACCTGCCACCTTTTCAAAGATATGGAAATACTTAGTGACGTCTTGCTCATTAAAGGGAGGTACTAGCTTAATGTTCCTAGCAACTTCAAAAGATTCCCCGGAAGATGAACTGCTACTAGCTAGAGGTGAACTTTCAGAGTGCTTTATTCTGATTTCATGATCCATTTCTTTTTGTCTCATTTGAGCTTGTAATTCTAATTAACTCATTTTAGCATTCAATTATTGTTCTCTCATTATGGCTTGCACTTCCAGTTCCCTTAGCTTAATTCTGGCTAGCTCAGGTTGCACTTTGTAACCAGCATCATGAGCAGAAAAATTACTGGGGCCAGGTATCTCCGACGCCAAAACCTCAGAGTCAACACCTTGAGCAGTATCAGATGGCTCAGAACTAACTATTGCGGTGTCACTGCTGAAACATCGTGTCCAGAATTCGATCAGGTAACTTACCGATTGAGGCAGAAACTCTCAAATGTCAGGCCTGGGCAAGCAATATGGGCTCGTGTTTCGTGAGTGTTTTCACTCTGGTTGGGGAAGGCTTAGAATCCAAAAATGCTTTCACATCACTACCACTCATTATGGCCATGATTACTGATTATAGTTATAGTAAGTAGGTAAGAATAAGCACTGTGTATGGGGCCAAGGTTGCCAATATTATGTTACAGAGCTATCCTGGCAGGAGGTCGCCCAACTGTTATTGGGGTATATATTACGGTGCACTCTTAACCCTTAATTAATCACCAAAAGGGGTAAGGTAAAGCTCAGAAGAAAACTAACAACTTTACACTATAACATACACACCCAAAGAAGAATCCAGGATTCGTTTTACAAAGGGTAATTCACATAGGCTGCACAGTACAAATATAAAACGAGTTATTTCTTACCTAACTAGATTACAATAAGTGGAAGCTACGTACTCACAGAACTCAAGGAACTAGGAGAACTCGCTGGTGGTATAATTCAGATGTAATTCACACACTGGTGTAAATGGAGAAGTGAACCACATATGGGAAATGGTGTACAAACAGTGTGTTTTGTAATCAATGTAATGTATTGAGTAATGTGTGAAAGTATGAGAAAAAGTGTAACAAAATATGACAAAAGTGTAATGTGACAAAGTGATTAAAGAGTGACTAAAAAGTAGTACCGGTCCTACTAGTTCCCGAGCTTATAAAGAAACCTTACTCCGCCTCTTCCAGCTAACTAGCCACTAGGCTGTCTTAAATGCAATCTCCAGCCATTCACAAACGATGGAGGCACCTGCTACAAATGGGAGCCTTGCAAAACTCACACATAACCATTAGCTACCGACCAAGCAAACGTTGTTGGACGTCTATTCGCAAATACTCTCATTTTGCCCCACCTACGCTATGTCACACCCAATTTTTGTCAACGACAAAAAGGATTCTTCGTAATTTCTGGGAAAAACAGCTCGATTTACCTGCCCAGAAGGCAAAAGTTGATCGCTAAGTAAACAGAGTGTGGTCTAGGGTTAGACCCTATACAGGCAGCTAAATTGATGAGAAAAATTATTTATCGTTCTTAACGGTTCGCCTCTCTCTCCTTACGCCACACTACCCAAGTACTTAAACGCACTTACATTTTCCATTTCCTTCTCATCCAGCCTCACTGTACATTCACTGACTTCACTTCTTTCGAAGACCACAACTTTACTCTTCCCTATATTCACCTTTAGATTCCATTTCTTACTCTCCCAAACTCATCCACCAAGCCTTGCAGTTCCCCTTCGTCTTCACTTAACAACACAGTATCATCTGCAAACAACAGTACAGAGAGTTTCCAAACAGTGCCCTCTCTCACTAGGGTCGCTCCAAGATCCACTGCCCTACCTTGTATCTCCATCCATTTACAGATTAAACAACCATGGAGACATGACATCCCTGTTTCATTCCCACCCTCAAATAGAAGAATTCACTAAGTTCACTATCCACACGCACTGCATATATATTATCCCTTGTTCTTGCTACATGGCCTGGCCACCTCCCAAATATATATATATATATCATCATCAGCCATTACAAGTCCACTGCTGAACA
The DNA here is from genome assembly GCF_032717465.1 of Coenobita brevimanus. Lineage (NCBI taxonomy): Eukaryota > Metazoa > Arthropoda > Malacostraca > Decapoda > Coenobitidae > Coenobita > Coenobita brevimanus. The sequence goes on from NC_137009.1 coordinate 28,202,523, forward strand.
AAGGCTTCCCCCAGCCTTCTCCACGAATTCCTTTACTGAGCCAATCTTTGCCATGTTTTCCCTGCAAATTTCTCTATCATCCCTCCACCTCCTGTCTGGCCTTTTTCTGCTACGTTTACAACCTCTTGGTGTCCAATCAGTCAATCTATTGCTCCATCGATTATCCCTTGTTCTTGCTACATGGCCTGGCCACCTCCCAAATATATATATATATATATATATATATATATATATATATATATATATACTCATATTCAAATATGTTAGTGCATATGTGTATGTTTATATTTGTGTGTGTGTGTGTGTGTGTGTGTGTGTGTGTGTGTGTGTGTGTGTGTGTGTGTGTGTGTGTGTGTGTGTGTGTGTGTGTGTGTGCGCGCGCGCGCAAGCATAGTAATGGTGTTCTGGTTTAGCCTATTTTCTTGATTGTAAAATTTATTAAGATCCTATGTTATACCTCATAGGCTCTCTCTCTCTCTCGTGTTTCACCGCGTTTATTGCGTATCTTTGTGTATGCAAATTCTTGGCTTTTCCTATTCAGGTAGGCTATTTCCTTTCCCCAAGCACCAAACCCCGTCATCTTCCCTACTTTTCACAGTCTGTATCTTCCTACAATTCCCCTGACTCCCTTTTCCCCCTCACCTCTCGGAGTGTCCCTCTGGCTCAGCCCCGCGACTCACCTGGGGTAATTTTGCCTCGTTACCTCAGTCTGGTCTCGACCAATTGGAGACCCAGTTGCACCATTATGTTAACTCGGCGCATCTGGGATCCAGTAAGGAGATCAGCAAGGGAGTCTTCCGGATGTTTATGATCTCGTTGACCGAGCTGCGCCGGGGATTCATCCAGGTTATCACAGACCCAAATGTGTATCGGACCCTGTCTTATGCCCTTGAGGTCGTGCAGTTTCATAATTATTTCCAATCACAACTCAGACTCTGCCTCCAGTTCAACTACAGTTTGAGCCAGCCATCGACCATCAGTCTCCTTGCCACTGTCTTCTGTATCTGTCATCTGTTGTTTCCTGTACCCAATGTCCTGTGCATATGGACCGTATATATTTGCTTTTATTTTTAGACCGGGTTCATGGCCACATTATGAGGGATAGCAATAAAACACCAACTAACCTATATATATATATATATATATATATATATATATATATATATATATATATATATATATATATATATATATATATATATATATATATATCACCACTGCTTGCTCGAAATGTGAGTCGTTTAACTTTGAATTCGTTTTCACGGAAAAGCGGAACTGACAGCGCTGACTGTGACAGGTGTATAGTCACTCATAAGTGGTACATCGCTAGTCAAACCCTCCTCCTTTCGTGTGGTAACACTGCAACCTTGACAACTTCAGGTGATTCGAGTTGGGCATAGAGATACTATGCCTGAGTGAACCCCGATTAGAATTTCGTTTCACTTCCTGTTGAACTAATGTACACGTAGCTATGCCGTGTACGAAAATGCTCATGATAATATTGCTTTGTATATCAAATAATCACATCATATTGTAGTGCAAACGGCAAATATTTCGACCTCAGTAGGTAGTCTAATGTTGAACACTTTCTTAATGTAGCATCTGCCATTCACATTATGATTAAAACATGAGTGGATGCACAAAAACAGTAATTATGATGTCATATCTACCAGTGATTTCCAACTATTCCCCACACAATTCAAAGCAATCCGTTGAAGTAGTTGTTATAACTTTCATCCAGTAGCCTAACCTGTGACGTTATGTATAAAAATTTAGTGTCACATTACCGACTGGGAGTTGTTATGTCGGTACACGTCCCGGAAAGATCAATAATTAATTTTGCACGGACCCGCACATTATAAACTTGAGGCTTAAAAAAATAAGGGTCATTCACATGAGGCTGCTTGTCTTCACGTGTAATTTCGAGGTAGGCTACAACACCACGGCGAAATTGGGACGCGTATTTGACATTATTAAGGTTTCATTGTTTTGACGAGGTTTTTAAAGTAACTGTAATCTCGATGACCTCGTCAGAAGAATAAATTTATTTGATGCACAATCTATATCCGATTTTATGACATTACTGGATAAAATATATTACCGTGGGAATGATGCAGCTTTAACTAAAACATCAGTTCGCTGCTAAAATACAGATGAAAGTTATACTTGTATTAGGCTAAGAGTTCCAGGTGACCTCACTAGAAATACTGAATTATGTGCCTCGTGACATTTTCACAGAATATGAATTCTGCATTATCGTTCGTTTATTGATTTACTCCTACGTTTATGGTTAGGTATTTCATGTTTCTCCAGAAAAATAATGACATTGAAATATATAACTACATCAATGTTACCCATTTTATTTCAATGTCTTTGCAGTAGTCTTACGCCCGTAGTCTTGAAACTAAAGGCAGGAGTTACCCTTCCCGCACCCTGCTCGAGGTGGAAGCTCACACCTTCAACGTAAGTGGTTATCTTGAAAGCGGGAGAGCACACCCCTTCGTGTGGGTAGGCTCGGAAAACAGTTGGTAACACTTTTAAAATTCAAAATCTTAAATTAAAAACAATAAATATGACAGTTTCCAGTTTTTCACGAGGTCAACAGTGTCATTGGCTGCAGTTCCGACATGCGAAGGTATCCACAAGAACAGTATGGTAAGTGAATTTTCATGAGCTCAAACGAACTGACATGTTGAACTATGCAGTGGCATGTGGGTTTTGGAGACGAGATAGTTTGAAAGGCAGATTGGGAATAACAGATAACTACACCATTCAGTCCTTGCTGAGTGGGGACCCTAACTGCATACAATAGTCCCTGTAGCTCACAGTAGGTAATGGTAGACGACTTCGGTAGTCTGTGGCAAACCCAGCCTCCCTCTGGTAAATGTGGTCTTTTCTTCCATAATTTTTTTTTTCTAATGCTTTGGTAAATGGAAAACTTTACCAAAGGCCAGGTGCCTGCTATATGTTCCCTCAAAGAAAATACAAAAACAAGGTAACAGAGGGCCAATTTCAAGATCTGTTAATTTCGAGATGCCAACACACTACGTTTGAAGGACTGGAGATCATAGGCAGTTGGAAATACATAGAGACATTTCCAGAGTTGACCTGTTACATTCATGAAGGACTGGAAGTATCGGTTCTCTTGCTTTAGAGAGTTGGACAGAAAAGGGATGAGTGTTCACAGACAGGTGCCACACGCCCACTATAGTGGTGGAGGGGTGCAAGCAGATAGTTCTGAGGAAGTGACCATTGAACTAGCGACAAAAAAGTAACAAAGATGCAACAGTGCGGCGAAGAGACAAAGGCTGAAGGGAGCCAGTAGGAGAAATAGAGTTACTAAGATGAAAAGCCACTGACTCCACCTTCCTGAGAAGATCTATATATGGGGAGCCTCCCCACACATGAGTTATACTCTACACAAGGGGGAATAAAACTCGTATATAAAGTCAACTACTGTGCTGGGGTAAAGAAGTCATAGAGTCAGCTTGGCACATCCAATCTCCTGGAAGCAGCTTTTGCATGAGAAGTTGTTAATAGGACAGACTGGAAGGTATGTACGTAGCCAGGTAGATAGGGAAAAACCAAAGTCGATACTGTAGATGATGTTGAGAATTGTTGCCACCCCTATAAAGTCATGAGGCATTGGATAGCTTGTTGTGGGTTTTATCTTCAGGTGGGTCTTTTCCAGGTGGTGAAAAAGATAATTAGATCTGATGTGAGAGGTGTAAGGCTGAGAGGAAGACCACGAATAGGATGGATGGATAGTGTGAAGAGAGCGCTGGATGCGAGAGGGATGTCTGTTGAGCAAGGAAGAGTAGCTGTGCGTGACAGAAATAAATGGAGAGAAATTGTGAATAAATAAGTGATGACGCAGCCCTGAGGGGATATTCTCCCGCATTTGGTCTGATCAGCTAGTCAGGTCAGGTGCGGGTAAGGGGATGGGTATGTTATGATGTGGCAGGGGTAAACCAGCTCTGCTGTCGGGCCCTGCTGCGGATGTCACTGATTGCATTGCGCAGTTGACCCTTGTGCGGTGTGGTGCGGTGAGGATCTGTCCGTTCTCCCCTTTGGGGCTAAGATGTGAATGAATGTGTTTAAATGGATGAGTAAATGGAGAGTGTGTCGTCCTGTCTCGGCTACCTCCCTTTCCTTGGGGGAAGCAGCCTAGGTATATAGATAGATAGGGTCTTTTCCCTGTCTCACTTGCCCCTCTGTCTGTGTTGTATCATAAGTGGAGGTGAGCAATAGACACTTTTGTGTTACAGGGTTTTTATTGAGACCCAGTTACATTGATGGTGTGATGAACAGAGTTATGTTACCCACATATTGGCAGCATGATGGCGAACCTCCTACACTACCCTATCTCTTAAGCTTCTTTCTATCATCTCTTTAATACCCTTAAAGGCATATCTTCACCACTTTGGGATATTGTTTTTGTAAAACATGTGGTACCTTGTCTTCCTTTGAAGATGCTGGCCAGGCCGTCCAGGTATGTGAAGTGTTTGCCTAGGCCTATTGTGTGAAGTAAGTGTGCTCCCTCTTGTTTTCCCATTGTGGGATTTATTTGCGTTTTTAGTCCATCAGACCTATCGTATGCTGTGCAGGACACACGATTTTAGGACTTAGCGTATGCTCTACAAGTATAACTACTATAGGAGTGTGCCATTATTTTTTTGGAAATATATGTGTATGACTGTTTTTTGTTATGTATCTTATGTTATTATATATTATATATATTATTTACATTATATATTATAGAAATACTATATATATACTAAATATATTACACTTTGTATTATACTTTATGTACTATATTATTTTATTGGGTTTTTCCTTTTATTTTTTTTATTTTTTTTGCTGATTATAAGTAATATTATATAAAGACTAAGATAAAAGTGGAACAAAAGACTAAAGTGAAGACTAAAGTGAATATAAAGAATATATCGAAGGCAAAGGACAAAGGAAAAGGAAAAGGAAAGACACTGCTGTCAGACATAGAACTAGAGACTCTTGTGAACACCAGTGCATCAAGTGTGACCTCTCAGTGTGTCTCAGCCACAGCTAAACCCTGTGTACCGATTGTGAGGGGATGTAGGTCAGTAAAAGAAAATTAAACATTGTGTCTTATATTATCGTCATATTATCGTCATATAAAGTATCAGTCCTCATCATTTGGGTCTTAAAATAATAGTTTAGTGTCAAACGAAATTTACAAAGTCATTAGGGTGTATATACAGGGAACCATAACGTCATAAAAAATTTGTATAGTGAAAATTTCCCTTTTTTTTTTTTTTTTTTTTTTTAGCCCTTTTCAGGGTGTCTTCCCACAGTGACCCTCATGAGCCAGAAGTGTGAGCCACTTACAGGATACGGCCACGGGACCTGAGAAGCAGCATATATAATCTCAGATCTTAAATCCTCATACGGGCCGAGTAATTAATTTTTTATTCAGTAACGTCAAAAAAAAAGGCAATTTTGGTTAGGTTCCTTTAGTCACCCATAAAACATTTTTATTTTTCAATAATTACTAAAGTAAGTATATCACAGGAAAGTAGAAGAGTTGTTCTTTCTTTTCATGGCCAGAAACCCAATAAAAATTGATTACAACCATGTGTTTTGATTTTTCAAAAAAGGAGTTGGTTACACTCAACGTATGTCATACAAGACAGGTCCAACAACGTATGCCTTTAAGGTCTCCTTCTGTCTTTTCTGGTTCTCTCTGGCTCCCTGACTGCTACACCTGATTACTAGAAATATATACTACCTGGTGGGTGGGTGTGTAATGTCAAGTACTTTTCCGTCAGTTTTCCCACATGTTTGCTACATAATGGGATTCTTGATCGTCTGGTAAATGTTATGTGTTTGCATTCAGGCCAGAGGATGTGTACGTCTCTACCTGAACGCCAGATGTTGCATATTGTGTAAGTGGTACAGTTCCGTTCAGAAGTTCGTATTACACCCAAATTGGAGGCGCCAGTCTCGGCCTCTCTTTCCCGGATGACAGATTACAGCTCTCACAAACAAGCAGAATTTAGCTAGTATCGAAGCAGTGTCATTCGCTCATCAACTATCAAATGAAATTAGAATTTTACTAACATAATCGTAGATATCAGTCCATCTCACTGCAGATTAAATGATGAAAGTATGTTTATATTTGCCTGCTTTAGAAAATATAATACAATTATAATTGCAGAAAAGCACATAACAGTGTAAGAAGGTCGGTTATGAATCAGTGTGATTGTGCGAGCTAGTGAGTTATCACGTGCCTTAATCCCTAGACACGGATCGTATTTCACTTAACCATCTTAGCTCAGTATCTGTGAACAGTTCTACTTCAAGGAAAATCAAAACTACCAAAAATAATATGTATGCAGTCAAGATATTCAAATATTTACCAAATATCTGAATAGCTAAAACTCATGTTCATACTCAAAACTAGATGAAGATTGGTGGAGTCTAAGGAATAATGGAATTCATATGTTTTAAGATGAAGTAACTTATATCATGTTTCCAATGCATAACCGTCGGTTTCTCTCTCTCTCTCTCTCTCTCTCTCTCTCTCTCTCTCTCTCTCTCTCTCTCTCTCTGTGTGTGGGTGGGGGGAGGCGGGTTCAATCGAGATGATTTGGCTACCCTGTGCTCATAGGAGAAATCAATACCTTCACGTGCCCCACCAAGTCGTCGTGAATTGGCGAGATGACAAATTAGTACAAGGTCAAATTATCACTCTAAGTGATAATGTTTTTTTACATCAGGGCAATAATGCAGCAGCTTGGCCTCACTACAAAATCTGTGATGAAATGGATACAGAGATGAGTGGAGAGTGGCAGCCTTCAGGACCAACGTAAGTCATGTCTTGTTTATTTCTGTAGTGTTATACTAAAAATGAATAACAGTGAACAATAGCACGCCATTATATTCCAGTGCTAATAGAAACTAAAACTAGTTCTCAGTCCCTAAGGAAGATTTAAATGAAAATCGCTATATACAGTGGCATAGTAAGGGGGTGGGAGTGGGGGGTTGCAACTTTCTCGAGTATCAGTTTTGGGAGGGTGGCAAAATTGCTTCCTGAGTTTATGATCAACAGTCCCGTTTTACTTTTTGACGAGGTGTGGGCGATTAATGTAAAGTTTCTGCAAAAGGTATAAATATAATAAAAATTATTATGCAGTATTTCTTTGGTCAGATATCCCCAACATTACATCCAAAATTACTAATGGCTGCTAGGGCGAGAGGGCGGCGCCACGCAAGATGGCCGACGTTAATATTACGTCCCCGTCGTACACTGCCACAGGCTCCAACAGCAGTCATTCAGTACAGGAAGGACGTTGCCCAATGAGTTGTTCTTGCTATAGGCAGCCTTTAGGTGTACAGTACACAATATCTGCTGAGGCGAAAATAAACACTGGCATCTTAAAGTTCACTCTTTATTTTCCAAATAAATCCACTTAGTGCTTTCCAACGTCACTGTTCTCACAAGCACTGGAACCATACAGACTTACTAACTGCTGTTACACTTAATGTTTAACACCACTATTGTTACACTTAATACTTGTCAACACTTCACTGTTATTACACTTAATGCTTGACAACACCATTGTTTTCACAAGTACCGAAAGTATAGTCTTCACTGACACTGCACTGACACTGCACTACACTCAAACTGAACCAAGAACTGACTGAACTTGTTCTAGTCTCTACCTCATCTTTAAATAAGCTTGCATTATTCGAGAAACTTCTACATTCTACGAGAACAACGGTTGCTAACTCAGAGATATCAAAGCATGCCAGAGTTGTCTTACATTTCATAACATTCTAAATCATTTACCATACGAACTTGAAATACACAATTTAACAAGCAATCACTTAAATAAAACATTATAAACAAAAAGAGCGCAAAAATTAAAGTACAACGTACGAAATAACAACGCTCACAAACAGCAGGTAAACTGGCAACTGGATCGTACCAGAACTAGCTACCGTAAACATCAGGAAACTTCGAGAAAAATCTCGGCTACCTAACTGGCAAATCTCGCTTCTTAACACTACCTCCTCCCTAGTTCTTTGTTGTCCCAACAAAACTACACAGTATTGACAAACACAAACCTTAAACTTAATGGAACATCTAACCATACACAATATAATCCTTCATCTTATTAGGTCTTCTTCTATTCCACTTCCGACAGAATCCTTGCTCCTCCACACTGTCCACTCCTCCAGGAATGTTTTTGTCTTCTTGATTCATTTCTTCTCTTGGAGAACTGTCACCATCCTCTCGCACTTCAGCTCCTTGGTCCTCCTCAGCATCATCGGCTGCGGGAGAGCACAATTCCTTGGAGACATCCCAGCTGTACTGTCCTGGCCCATGGTACTGCCACAGATGATTCACGTGTACCACCTTTGGGTGAGACTTCCTGCCTCCCCAAATCCGATATGTTACATCTGATAGACGGTCCAACGCAGTGTAAGCCCATCCCATGGGCTTTGCTGCTTCGATGACTGTCCCTTCTTTCGTTGAGGATTGAATAACCAAACTTGGTCACCATCCTTGAAGCTCACCTCATGCATTGGCATCATACTTGCACTTCATCACCTCTCCTGAAAACTTGAGGGCTCCTCACACGATGTGCATCAGCCAGCCTTTCCTGAAGGTGCTTTGCATAGCCGGTGGTGTCTGTAGGCAGCTCTTCACCAGGTGGTCTTCCTATTAACAAGGCAATGGGTAAACATAACTCGTGGCCCAAATTCAGTTTTACAGGAGTGTAGCCAGTAGACTCACGGGATGGAGACTGATATACCATCAGCAATGCAGGCAATTTCTGGTCCCATTCTGTTTGTCCATCAACGCAGTACTTGGCCAGTTCTTGTCCCAGGGTCCAGTTGAATTTCTCCACCATCCCATCTGGCTGTGGCCTTAGGGGGGTCGTCCTGGTCTCCTTGATCCCCAATAACTTGGAGGACTCACGGAACACAGCAGATTCGAAGTTTCTACCCTAGTCTGAATGTAGCTCTTGTGGCATCCCAAAACGACAGAAAAACTGACCAACCAACACCTGAGCAACAGTCGCAGCCTCTTGATCAGGGATAACATAAGCTTCTGGCCATTTTGTGAAGTAGTCCATGGCGACACGTATATACCGGTTTCCTCTCTCAGTGAGTGGCAAAGGTCCAGCAATGTCCACCGCGACTCTGTCCATGGGTGCACCCATTTGGTACAGCTGGAGAGGGGCGCAACCACGTTTCTTGGGTCCCTTCTTGGCACAGCACACATCACAGGCCTGACACCGTTCTTCAACATCTTCACCCATGCCAATCCAGTAGAACCTCTGTTGCAGCCGGCTTAGAGTTTTCTTCACTCCCAGATGCCCACTAGTGATCTGGTTATGGGACTCAAGATGTCGGACCTCATCTTCTTTGGAACCACCAGTTGCCAATGCTTGTTGAGGCCTTCGGCTGTCTCCCACTGACGCTCCAGTAGTCGTATTAAAAAATAAAAAAAAAATAATAATAAAAAAAGAGGTATGGACAGTCAGATAAAAATGAATTCTGGCAAGTAAAAATGTTTGTCACCTAATTTTGAAATCAATCTCGTGCGTAATATACTAAAAAAAAAAAAAAAAAAAAGCATCTTGCAGAAACGTTCACATGATCTATTGCAAATGTCTACCGCTACGCAAGCATTGTCCGTTGACTTTTCTCATTCATCAAAAAAAAAAATAAAAGTGCGAAGTGGGATGTTGCGATTGAAAGGATTGTTCAGGAAGTAATTAATAAAAATTCTATTGCAATAAAGTAAAAAGCCGCATATGTTTCTGAGAAATTGTACTCAAAATTTGCTTGAAAACGTAGTCAATTGTTCCTGAAATACAGAAAACAGATGAAAAAATGCAACCTGGAAAAAAGAAATAAACTATCTATGCTATGAAGCAGTAAATCAATAATCGATTCACCCAATAAATGAGCCAGCATTTCAGGTGTTTATTGCCCAATAGGTCACCTGATGAGGGAGTCGTCGAGACTAGTGAAAAAATTAGAGCAAGGGGACTTCATTTTGAAATGGCATCGTGAGGCTCTTGATTAATAAGGGTCGTATTAGAGCAGTGGTTTCCGGGCTGAGGGGCACTCCTTTCTTGGAGGACATGAACACTTTTCGAGGGGGGGATGGACTGCTCAGAGAAAAAAATGTGAATAGTTCGAATGTGTGTGTGTGTGTGTGTGTGTGTGTGTGTGTGTGTGTGTGTGTGTGTGTGTGTGTGTGTGTCACAATGAAGCACTGATTAATGTTCCTTAATCATATATGGTCTCTGCTTCAGCCATCATACCTCATTTATTTATTTTACTCATGCAATAAGCTAGTTTTCTTTCTTCTTTGTGTGTTTCCCACAATCACCTTTCTTTTTTCATTCTCTAGTATGATCGTTTCAAAGGAAAATAAGAAACTAATTAGTTTTCGTCCGCAAGACAGACCTCAACACAGTTTAAATATGTATGTTCCTCAAATCCCCCCTTATCCATTGAAAACGAGGATAGTGGCTTGCCTGCGACAGGCTAATGCAGTTAGAATTCAACAAAGTTAATGTCCACATGAACCTGTGACAATCATCTATGTAGCCATAGAGATCCACTGATTATAATTCATCCAGAGTAAGATGATGACAAGAAGCCTGGATTGCTTTCTTTTTTTTTTTTTTTTTTTTTTTTTGCGGAAAGGGGGGAGGTGAATATGTGCACCAAAGTTACGGGGGGCTCCACTCAAGAAGGGTTAGGAACCACTGTATTAGACCCTGATATATTTTCGTGGGTAAAATAACTTAAATCAGTGATAGCTCTTATTAAAAAAGATAAGGTACCGACAATTAGATGAAAATCACGTAGAAAATTTATAAACAGCAGATTTCCCATGAATGAAAGATACCACAAAACTGTAGATTTCAAAAGCATGTTATAAATATTGCCTTGAGACTGATTAGATTATTATCTTTGCAAGCAGAGATTATTGAATGTTGTTCTAGCTTTTTTTACTTCTAGTACAATGGTGATCTTACTAAACAAAAACAAAAAATAAAATAAAGGGCAGGACGAACTTCCTATCATTAAAACCGTGTTCGTTAAAAACACTGAATATGCAACTTCGGAGTATATACTATAAATTTATACCTAAACACACCCAATCTTTTTAATTACAGTAGGAAAGTCTTGCTGAGGATAAGTAACGCAGCCTAGAAAAAAAAAATCTCACCTTGATAAGGACGGTTGAAGTACTAAGTAAAATAATACTGATTCACACGTAAAATCAGCTGGCATATGGTTTTCATTGAACAATAAACATTTTTTATAAGGTTCGTTGAAAATTTTGAAAAAATTTATAGTTACGTGGTACTCCAATTTTTTTTCTAGATCAAATGGAATTTTAAGCCTCGTATAACAAAGATAAAAGATAAAAGGACATTAGACGGGTTGCGTTATAAGGAAAAAAAATACTTCCGTGGGTTAAATTACACAGAACCGTATATAGAAGTACTAAATAAAAAAATAGTTTTAGATAAAAGTAAGCAAAGTGTCATTGAAAATCCCAGACATATGTATTTGCTAATACCGTATAATTAAGTTCATAAAGTCCGCTCATTGATCGTGCATGTTAAAGATAAAAATTTGCAGGAGTATTGATACGAACTACAGTAAATCTCATAAAATATTTTGAAGCATTGTTCTTTGACTTTTGTAAAATTCTACGCAGCCATTACTTCAAGAACAAAAATAGAACAAAATGAGAACCTGATCACGATTGAAAGCAACCGTAATTGGAGTAATTCATAACAATTCTATGAATTGTTAAATAATTAAATATGCAACTTTGAGAAGTGTCCTCAAATATATCTGAAAGCATACCCACTTACTTCAAAATTTAAAGAACGATTGAAGATGAAAAAAAAAAAAAAAAAGGCGACATCATATAAGAAAACTGATCATATAAGAAAAATTCTGTAGCTAGGAGAAATGATTTAGTAAATAAAATAAAATTTGCTCAATAAGCCAGCTTCCTTAAAGGTTATTTATTGCACAATACTTTTTGCTTGATGAGAAAGTCAAGTTAACAAAATTTTTGAGTTAACAGCCAAATGGTCATGTTAGACAGTAAGACATACTTTCGAAGGTAAAATCACTTTGAACTCTCTCAAATAAATATTAAGATGCTTTTGACAGAAAAAAATGGTGGCGAAAGCAAAAACTTCACTGGACGTCTGGAGTTTTTTCGTGAATATAACAAAATACAGATTTCAATTGCGTGTTAGTAATCTAAAAAGATAAAAACACACCAAAGGGTGAACTTGTTGCAAATTTAGGAGTAATCAAAAACAGTTCTCTAGTAATGAAAATCATGTGTTTTCAGTAAAAACGCAGAGTATATAACTTCGACAAATGTACACTGCCAATTGATTTTAAAATTCAGAAACCAATTTAAGGAGAAAAAAGGCGGTCAGGAATAAATAAAAATGTAACTGACAAAAAAAAATATATGTTTATAGACCGATGAGGTTCGTTTGACGAGGGGGTCGTCGAAAAATAAGAAAAAAGAAAAAATTGTTTTCGTCTGTATGACCAAGGATTTGAAATGACATTTTCATATTCTTGATTAAAATAAGCGTTTTTTTTTTTTTTTTTACATTATAATAGAGTGTATTTGACGCAGAATTGGAAAAAATAAAAACAATATATCGTATAAAAGAATTATTGACAACTATGATTTCGGTAAAGTTGAAAGAACTTTGAAACATTGAGATATGAAATAATAAACCCAAAGAATTTGGTTACTAGAACCCATAGACTTTTCGTGCATGAAATTAAAAAAAAAAAAAGAAAAAAAAAAGGCTAACCAAAGGACTCACCTTCTAAACCTCCTAAGAGCTGTAAACAGGTCCTAACTTCGCTAAGAGAAGGTTCCAAGTCGTAATGTCCTACCGAGTTAAGAGTACTCATAAATCTCAGAACAGCGGGAGTCCAACCTACTTACTCCTAACTTGTTTACGATCTACTCCTAGTGATCATGGCGGAACAACAACAAAGGCGCCAGCGCACTTTCAAGGAAAGAAAAAACCCACTTGAATTATTTGACGACCGTGAACTTATAAGGTATAGGCTGGATCATGCTGGAATTCTGTTTGTGACTGACTTGATCAGAGATGCCATAACCAGCCCTACATCCAGAAACAAAGCCCTCTCTGCTGAGTTGAAAGTGATGTTGACTTTAAGATACCTAGCAACAGGAAAAATGCAACTTTGTAGTAGTGATGATTTTGGGCCAACTCAGCCAACCATCAGCAGAGCCATAACACAAACAGTACATGCATTATCAAGACCAAATATTGTGAGAGTTTATCCGCTTCCCTATACATCCAAGAGATATTCAAAGGAATCAGGCAGAGTTTATGGCTATTGCAGGTTTTCCTGGTGTGGTTAGAGTCAATGATGGGACCCACATCAGAATAATTTCTCCCAAAGACTATGAGCATGAGTAAGTAAACAGGAAAATTTTTCACAGCATGAATATACAAATAGCATTTGATGCACAGTACAATATAATTGATCTTGTGGCAAAATGGCCTGGAGCTACCCATGATGCCCGGATATTACGTGAGAGTGGTCTGCACATGCTCATGGAAAGAAATTTAGTACCTGATGCCATCTACTGGGAGACTCTGCCTATCCGTCCAAGCGATGGCTTCTGACACCATATCTGCTGCCTCAAACCAACGCTCAGGAGAGATACAACAGGTAACTTCCTTATTATTTATTAGTTTGCTTAGGGTGTTTGGTTAAGTTGCTAGGTTAGGCTTATCAATTTTTTTTACTGATCATATATATATATATATATATATATATATACACACACAAGTGCTCATATATATATATATATATATATATATATATATATATATATATATATATTGTTACGGAACAGAGAAAGATAACGTACACTTTAAGTGAGAATACTAAGAGTCACTACTGTCCCGTAAAGTTCCAGGTTCAAAACAAAAGAGTTAGGTAAAATTACAAGTTAAAGTTTAATGCTCAAACTAACAACAAAACATTCAGGACTCATAAGGATAATGTAATGGCAAATAAACAGGTTAAATATATGGTTAACTGCAATAGCCTCTATTAACACGAAATTAGCAAGAGTAAATTTATCTAAGTCAGCCCTGATAAAATGAGATACCAGATAATACTCAGTGAATGCCAGATAAATTATTACAGATACAAACTATTATCAAAAATGACTGATATAAAACTCTACATTAATCACAAACACTTCACTAGGCCTAAGAATTAACCTTATGCTACACAGTACAAGAAAAAATGCAACAACAGTTATACTCAAATTACACACAGCTGCTAGATGTTTGGAGATTTCTTGAGCACTCACAATAATAATAACTGTACAGGGGAGGACAGAGATGTGAACAAAATGAGGAGCAGATCTAAGTGGCAATGATGCAGAGACTGAGCTCATTATATGGGGGCCAGGAGAGCTTGATACAACTTGTAAGAAGGACGCGCAAATGAAGCCATGGAGACAAAAAGCTGAAAATCCCGCTCTGAATAACAGAGAGAACGACTTACTCTACTATAACGGTAGAAGGGGGGGACTGAGGCAGAACACGCTCGTGATCAAACATGCAGCAACTGTGCGTTAAAATTACACAAAGGATGATGAAATCATAGGCTATGTAACACCTCCCCACAAAGAAAAAGAAATTTACAAAGGAAATTTCTTATTACTCTAAAACAATCTGTCTAAAGTCTAGATAAGCAATCTGCAATAACATTTTCTTTCCCCTTGACATGTTGTATGTCTAATGAATACTCCTGAAGAAGTAGACTCCATCTTGTCAATCTCTGATTTTTATCTTTAAACTTACTAAGGAATTTCAGTGGGTTATGATCGGTATAAATGACTATGGGGTCAAAACCAGAACACAAATAAAATGAAAAATGCTGTAAACCCAAAATCAAGGCCAAAAGCTCTTTCTCAATAGTTGAGTAGTTCTTTTGAGGTGGAGTGAACTTCTTACTGTAATAAGATACAGGATGTTCAATACCCTGATCATCCTCTTGCAGCAAAACAGCCCCAGCTCCTGTATCACTTGCATCAACAGCCATCTTAAAAGGCTTAGCAAAATTTGGAGTAGCGAGCACTGGCTGACTTAATAGAATAGCTTTAAGTTTGTTGAAAGAGGATTCACAGTTATCAGTCCAGACAAATTTAACTCCCTTTTTCAGTAGGTCTGTAAGTGGTGATACAAGAATTGAAAAGTTAAGAACAAATCTCCTGTAATAACCTACCATTCCCAAAAATCTTTGTAGCTCCTTCCTACTTTTAGGTCTGGGAAGATCACTTATAACCTGAACCTTAGCTCCTGGTAGTGCAACATGTCCATCACCAATTACATACCCAAGGTACTGAACTTTAGCTTGACCAAACTCACTCTTTGATAAATTAGCTACAAGATTAGCATGAACCAAACGCTCAAGAAATTTACTGACATGGCATAGGTGATCTTTCCAGTTGTCACTGAAGATTAATACATCATCAATATAAACAACACACCTTGCCAAACCCTCTGTTACAACATTCATGAGCTTCTGAAAGGTGGCTGGTGCATTCTTCATACCATATGGCATTACTGAACATGCAAAAGTCTTTCCTAGTGTTACAAAACATGAGATCTCCCTAGCACGTTCAGTCATAGGTACTTGCCAGTATCCCTTTAACAAATCAAACTTACTTATGTACCTAGCCTTTCCGATCTTGTCTATGCAATCTTCCACACGAGTGAGAGGGTAAGTGTCTGTTTTGGTTATCTGATTAACACGTCTGTAGTCGATGCAAAGCCGCTGTGACCCACCTGGCTTAGGGACTAGAGTGACAGGAGAACTCCACTCGCTCTGACAGGGCTCAATCATCTTGTGGTCCAACAGGTAGCCAAGCTCCTTCTGGATGAGAGGAACTTTCACTGCGTTCACAATGTAAGGAGGCAATTTAATTGGCTTTCCATCTCCAACATCGACATCATGCATCAACACAGTGGTTCTTCCTGGAGTGGCACGGAACACTTGCGGATACTCCTGCAGTAATGCCGAAAACTCCTGCCTTTCCTCGGGAGCTAGATGAGAAAGCTTAGTCTGGAGATCATTCATGATATCAGGATTCTTCCCCAAACTATCACTCAGGCTCGTGCTGCATGGGAGAACTTCACTTGCAGACTCGGGTGGAACAGCTACAGTACAGACTGGGTTATTTTCGTCCCGCCTGTGATATAACTTTAGCATGTTGATGTGACAAAGTTGCTTGTTCTTTCTACGATCTGGTGTGGCGATGACATAGTAGACATCACCGAGTTTCTTCTCCACGAAATAAGGACCACTAAACTTGGCTTGAAGTGGTTGCCCATGCACTGGTAGCAGAATCAAAACCTGATCTCCTGGCTGAAAGTGGCGTAACCTGGACTTCTTATCATACCAAGTCTTCATCTTCTCCTGAGCAGCTCCTAAATTCTCTCTCGCCAGTTGTAAAGCAGTGGACAGCCGTTCTTTGAACTTCATCACATACTCCAACAGTTTGACGTCATCTTCCTCCGACAGCCAGCATTCCTTGAGTAGCTTAAGGGGTCCTCTTACTTCATGGCCAAACAGTAGTTCAAAAGGTGAGAAGCCCAGTGATTCATTTGGAGATTCTCTTGCGGCAAATACAACGAATGGAAGACCTTTATCCCAGTCTTTCTGATCTTCCAAACAGTATTTCTTGAGCATCGATTTGAGTGTTTGATGATATCTCTCCAACGCTCCTTGGGTCTGGGGATGGTAAGCGGAAGACGTGATCTGGGTGATGCCCAACTCTTTCAGAGACTGCTTGAAAACATTTGACATGAAATTACTTCCCCGGTCTGACTGTACCTCCTTGGGCAGACCAAACTTGGTGAAGAACCCTAGCATTTCCTTAACCACGTTCTTTGCTGAGATATTTCTAAGTGGAATGGCTTCAGGATAACGAGTAGCCATATCAATCAGGGTCAACACATAAGAAAATCCTGAAGAAGTCTTTGAAAGAGGGCCCACAATATCCACCAGCACACGGGTGAATGGCGCCTCAAAAGGAGGAATGGGAACTAGAGGTGCAACCTTTTCGGTCTGATTACACTTCCCCACAACTTGACAGGTGTGACAAGACTTACAATACCAGGAAACATCCCTGAAGATACCTGGCCAGTAGAAGTTTAAAAATGCGTGCCACAGTCTTCCTCACTCCAAGGTTTCCTGCCAAACTGGAATCATGAGCCACTCTAATGATATCCTGCCTACAAACACGAGGGATGACAACTTGATGTACAACCTCCCATTCACAGTCGGCTGATGTTGTTAGGGGTCTCCACTTCCTCATAAGTACTCCTGACTTTATATAATAACAAGTAGAAGCACCAGCTGACTCTTCCTCACTGCAAGCAGAGTTAGCTAGACCTATCAACTCAGGGTCAGCAACCTGCAACTCAACCAACTCTTGACGAGACAAATTATCAACACTACGGGGTACTGACTCATCTGGTGAGTGGTCCAAATTAGCAAGAAAAGTGTCAGCTAGGATAACATCATCATCATCATTATCCTCTAAATCACCAGTAACTTTAGACTTAGCCCTAGTGACAGCACATGCAGGGAACACATCAGGGACATCACAATCCTGGGACACAGCCACTGGCTCACTAGACAACTGAGGAGCTGGACACACTTGACTTCCACCAATATCATTTCCAAGTAAGAAAGTTACACCTGACATTGGGAGTGTCTCAACCAACCCAACCATAACAGAACCATTAACAAAACCAGACTCTAAATTCACTCTGCACAGAGGGACAGAGAAGTAATTATTCCCTACACCTTGTAAGATTACAGTTTCATCAGAGGAATTAACATTAGAGCCTAGAACACTGGTCAGCATAAGGGATTGGCAAGCACCTGTATCACGATATATTTGAACTGATTTCCTGTCATTACTGTCCAGAGGACTGACAAAACCATCAGACAGGAAATTAGCACATGAACTCTTGAGAGTGTCACCCACGTTACTGCTCAAAAGAGGAGCTCCATCAGGAGAATTTAAGTTACCCCTCAAAGCAGGTTCAGTTAACTCAGTTAAAGAATTCTGGGAACTCTCAAGAGTGGACACTAGACCAATTGACTGAATATTTAAAGACTCCTTTTTGTTCACATCACGCTGTCTCCTGAAACATCTCTCCGTAGTATGACCAAGCTTACTACAATAAGTACATTTACTTTTCTGAAATCTAGAGGTGAAGCTGGTATTTACTTCCTGAGAAACATCATCTTTATTCTCTTTCCTGTTACCTGTACTCTGAGTAGAGGCAACGTACTTACTCTCAGCTTTCCCTTTTTCTCTAGAATATCTCTTGTGAGTGAGAACATATTCATCAGCTAAAACTGCAGCATCAGACAAATTATCTATTCTTTTCTCATCAAGATATAGGCTTACATCTTCATAAATACACCTTTGGAAGTCCTCCAGCAAAATCATCTGCTTAAATTTGTCAAAATCAGAATCCACTCTCTTAGAATTTAACCACTGCTCTAACAGATCTTCTTTGATTTTTGCATACTCAACATGGGATTGCTTATCTTGCTTGTAAGTTGTCCTAAATTTTACTCTATAGGCTTCAGGAACAAGCTCATAGGCCTTAAGAATCAAGCTCTTAACTACATCATAATTATCAGATTGATCCTGAGGCAAAGATGCATAAGTTACTTGAGCTTTACCGGTGAGAACAGTTTGAAGGAGTACTGGCCAATTCTGTTTGGGCCAATTAAAACCTGTAGCTACCCTCTCAAACAACTGAAAATACTTTGTTAAATCAGATTCATTAAAAGGAGGGACAAGTTTAACATTTTTAGCCACATCAAAATCATCAGAGCTAGATGATCCAGTTCCACCTTGTTTCATGCGATACTCATGGTCTGCCTGAATCCTAGCAATTTCAACTTGTGCCTCAGCCTCTTTAGATCGGGCCTCCGCCTCCTTAGCCTTAGCCTCCTGCAGGGCTAGCTGTAACTTAGCTAATTCAATCTGCGTTTGCTCATTTGGAGGAGTTACATTAAACAAGCTTTCATTAATCATGTCAACAATTTGATCTTTAGAATGATGAGAGCGAACAGCAATGCCCAATTGTTGAGCAACAAGCTTAAGTTCATTCTTTGTTCTGTTTTCTATATCACACACTGTTTGCACATTTGACAAAAAATCTTTGGCTTCATCAAGTGTAGTAATAGTAGACATAATTAATAAGTAACAGTCACAAAATATCAAGCAATATCCTTATGATAATATCCTGAATATCCTGATATGAGGTCGCCAAATTTATGTTACGGAACAGAGAAAGATAACGTACACTTTAAGTGAGAATACTAAGAGTCACTACTGTCCCGTAAAGTTCCAGGTTCAAAACAAAAGAGTTAGGTAAAATTACAAGTTAAAGTTTAATGCTCAAACTACCAACAAAACATTCAGGACTCATAAGGATAATGTAATGGCAAATAAACAGGTTAAATATATGGTTAACTGCAATAGCCTCTATTAACACGAAATTAGCAAGAGTAAATTTATCTAAGTCAGCCCTGATAAAATGA
This sequence comes from Coenobita brevimanus, assembly GCF_032717465.1. NCBI lineage: Eukaryota > Metazoa > Arthropoda > Malacostraca > Decapoda > Coenobitidae > Coenobita > Coenobita brevimanus. The sequence goes on from NC_137009.1 coordinate 28,222,221, forward strand.
GATACCAGATAATACTCAGTGAATGCCAGATAAATTATTACAGATACAAACTATTATCAAAAATGACTGATATAAAACTCTACATTAATCACAAACACTTCACTAGGCCTAAGAATTAACCTTATGCTACACAGTACAAGAAAAAATGCAACAACAGTTATACTCAAATTACACACAGCTGCTAGATGTTTGGAGATTTCTTGAGCACTCACAATAATAATAACTGTACAGGGGAGGACAGAGATGTGAACAAAATGAGGAGCAGATCTAAGTGGCAATGATGCAGAGACTGAGCTCATTATATAGGGGCCAGGAGAGCTTGATACAACTTGTAAGAAGGACGCGCAAATGAAGCCATGGGGACAAAAAGCTGAAAATCCCGCTCTGAATAACAGAGAGAACGACTTACTCTACTATAACGGTAGAAGGGGGGGACTGAGGCAGAACACGCTCGTGATCAAACATGCAGCAACTGTGCGTTAAAATTAAACAAAGGATGATGAAATCATAGGATATATATATATATATATATATATATATATATATATATATATATACACACACACACACACTATATATATATATATATATATATATATACTATGCAAACTCAGCACTAAGTAAAGCTGTTTCAAGTACATTTAGTTCCAAACCAAATTCCATCCACGTAAAACCCATGAAAATGTACAAAAATGTTAAGCTTTGTTTCAAGTTAATGCCGCACAATCATTACAGTAATAATGTTAGGTCAGAAAAGAAACAAAGTATCTAAATAGGTAAAGTTTCAGAAGCTGCCAACCAAACCACAGACCTATCAAAACCTAACCTAACATCCTAATTGACCTAACCAAACTGAGCAAAACAAGAAAACCAAATTTACCAAAGCAAACTTACCTCATAATTCATATTAGTAACTTGTGCACTAATACCATTCCTGTATTGCATATGCATTATTTGTCAGTATATTTGGCAGTTGTATCTTGCAAAACTTCCTGGTAATTTTATCAAGGAAGGTTTGCTTCTTCACATAATTAGTCATAACTGCTAAGTGATATTTTCCCTATTGCTTTCAGATTAGGTTTTCAACTACAGTTCATAATGCCGAAAAAAGTAAATTATAGAGGAAAAATAGGGTATAGGGAAGAAAAGAGAATCGTAACTTTTTTTTATCTGGAGGCTTTTGCTTGAGCCATGGAGAGGTGCCTTCAAAAATGAACGATGAACGATGGGTGAGGGAAAAAAAAAAAAAAAAAAGGCCAAAGCAAATTGCCTTGGCATTCTATTTTTTTTTCCACATCGTGTTGCCTGTACTGAGTTTAGCAATTCAATCATGATTTGATGGAGAGATTTGATAATATCAACATGAGGAAGCTTATTCTCTTGTCACTGTAGTGTTTCATTCAGGTAAAGTCAGGCCACATTAGGATAGAATGAGGTGGCTGACTACTGTAGCACCAGTTTATGTGACAGTGATTTCATAATTTTGTGTCATTGCAACCACTTCCTTAAAGCTTAAGCCTGGCAATGTGCATATGAATAGCAAAAATGTTAAGGTTATATACCGTACTGTATATTTCAGAGCTCACAAGCAGACACGGTCGGTTGTTGAGAGAGGTATAGGGCATCTGAAACGTCGATTTCATGTCCTCCATGGAGAAATCAGGCTTTGTCCTGGGAAAACCTGAGGTCATTACTGCCTGTGCTTTCCTGTACAACATCTGCAAACAGCGAAATATAAACCTACCAGACGAGCACCACGAGCCTGAAGATGGAGTCGGTGGCAACCCTTTGCCGCTTCCAGAGGCAGCTGCAGTAGGACATGCACGAGATGGCCTCCACTACAGAGATTTTTTTTGTAAATATAACATCAATTTGATTATAATAAAGTACTGTAATGACATGATGAACTTAACCATGATCTGAGTTGTTCAACTTACAGTATGTATTCTATTTCCTGTTTTTGCAGAAATGCTGAGAGATCTTGATGTTCACCAATGCCCCACTGCCAGGTAAGATGTCAACCCAATGCATCTTCATCATCATCATGGCTGTTCTTATATATCCCCACTGTCATGTTATTAGAAGGCTTATATATGAAACATGCTACTTATACAAAAATATATTTTTCCAAAAAATATAACAGTATTTCTGGTCTGAGCATTATTGCACTATTGTTTCTAGAATAAATTATCCATTATTTACTTAACTGTGTGGGCATTGCACATTTTCAAACTTACAACTTAGTTATTAATTAGGCAATTGGTTTTCCAACCGTTTTTTCTGGAGTTCAAGTAATTCAATTTCAGCCTTATGTTTTTCAAGTTCAGCCATATGGTTTTCAAGTTCATTTTTTTTACGAAGTTCAAGTATTTCAATTTCAAATTTTAGTTTCTTTGTTAGAGCCTCAACATCATCAAGAGGATGTTGATGCGTGTGCACTGGTGTTGCTGGAGGCATGGGTGACTGTTGTGGTGGTGGTGCTGCAGAGACACGTGCCACCTCTGCTGGTGGTGGTCGAGACATGGGTGACTGTGGTGCTGCTGGTAATGGAGCCAAGAGAGTTCCATCCAATACTGAGTTTTCACTGTAACCAATGAAAGTGCCATTAGTATTAAATATAATCTGTTCAGTAAATTATATACTACAGTGTATATATTGCAAATGAAAAATTTTTTTTGCACTGATGTAAACAGGAATGTATCCTAACTTGTGCACACCATACCTAGGCAATGAATTGCACATGATAGTTATGTAAAATAAGTGTAATGTCATTTCATAGAAGTTCCTTCAAGAAATTTTGTACAATAATTTCACAGTATATTACAATAAATATATTGTTTCCAGTTGCTGCCCATTACTGAAAAATATGAACTTCAATTTAAAACACCTATAGTGGATTCACTGAAACAGTGTTGTCTATTGCTCCAATGATGTCACATCAAGACGCCATCCTTTTCAGAAAGAACAGTATGATTATTTTATATAACAACACCATGATTCATACAGCTTAAAGTTGGAAAGTATCTCATTTATTTTCATCTAATATTAAAGCAAATGAGACTGTCATCTGACGTTTCATAGAATACTGTCGTCTGATATTAAAACAATCATTGTTATAAGATACACTGTATGACTGGGCAGTTGGTATTTACCTGTCTATTATGATAGTCTGCACCAACTCATAGGTTGTATCTGAAACCCGTTCATGTCCTCCCACAGAAATGGTGCCTTCACCCAAAATGTCCCACACTGCTTGGGTTATCACATCTAATTCCTCTGTGGCTACACCTCCACCTGTAAATATCCCAATCATTTGATAGTACAACAGATATAAATACTCAGAAGTATTCTTTGTAGCTGACACAACTTGAACAATAGCCTACGGTATATCCAAAAAAATCACAAATTATATCCAAGATTTAATGTTATTGGATCCCACTCAATAAAATGTATAACAATCATTGTTATGAACACCTAAGCTAGTTTGGATCAATGTGTGGCAAAATGGTCTTCAATGAGGTTCATGCAATACAACTGAGAGTAAGTTACCAAATTATAACTCATATATGACCCAAATTAATGCAATAAAGGTGTAAAATTGGCAACAAAATGTAGGATAGCTCCCAATACGGCAAAGTGTACGACTATAAAGACTAATAAAATTTGCACGGATTTGGTAAACGATAATCATAAAAAAAAAAAAAATAATACCATTATCATATTAATATAATTAACTTTTTAGGATCAAATAAAGGTCTTGGTGAGGTTAAGTCAGTATGGGAAAAAAATGGTAACAGATTAACCTTGGCCCCTAATTAATCTTAAGGTTCATCATCATTGGTGCCAGTTTGCCTCAGTCTATGTGTAAAATTGATAACGATATGCAGTATAACAGCTTCAGAAGTGCCAAAATTAAAATGCTATGATAATGATACCAAGGCTGAAGTGTACCGAGAAGAATGGACCAGTGAAATATACCATTATCATATTGATATAATTAACTTTTTAGGATCAAATACAGGTCTTGGTGAGGTTGTCAGTATGGGAAGAAAATGGTAACATTAACCTTGGCCCCTAATTAATCTTAAGGTTCATCATCATTGGTGCCAGTTTGCCTCAGTCTATGTGTAAATTTGATAACGATATGCAGTATAATTAACAGCTTCAGAACTGTGCCATAATTAAAATGCTATGATAATGATACCAAGGCTAAAGTGTACCGAGAAAAATGGACCAGTGAAATACACTGTACATGCAGGGGAGCTTTCATTCATATTAGCCAGTTAATGTTTTTTTTTTTTTCAAAGGATTGAGAGTGTCATGGCAATACTGCCTAATATAATAATGAACATAAAAAAAACTGTTACATAGCATTCTGCAATTTGGAATGCCACCATAAGCTGGGCTCCCAATACATTTTCATAATATCTAGCACATGCCACAACTGGAATTCATTATACAGCAACATTTCCAAACACTTTTCTCCCACAACAATTTTGTTAAGTGAAATGATTTACAGTAGGTCTCCCCAACCCCAACATCCCTGTTAGAGCAGGGAATATACCATAACTAGAAAATGGAGAGGGGCCTAGCTAGGGTGGAACAAGCGTCCCCTGCTATAATCAGTTTTGAAATCCATAGAAGTAATTGTCACATACATTACATGGTAAACATTCCACAAAAAAAGCTACAGTGCATGTTCTGCAGTTAACAAACAATGATACATGTATTTGCAGTGGACTATGAAGATGAATATATTTCTCTATTTCACCACATCAGTCCCTGCAATGCTGTTGGCATATTTCAGTAAAGCTAGAAGGATATAGTTCTAGATATGTGCAAGAATGATCATAAATTTTTGCCCCCCCCCCCACCCTGAGTGAAACCTAGCTGTGCTAATTTTGGTAAATTTTTGGAAGTAACCAACGTTTCCTTTTATTATTATTTTTATGGTTTCCAATGCAAAATACTGTGCTTTAATTAGTTTTGACCCTCATTTTGGGGGGGAAATCCCCCTTTTGGAATTTTGAGTAAGATTTCCAAAAGTGGGTTTATCCCCCAAAATTAAGATCAAGATTAATTAAAAACACACTATTTTGCGTTAAACTAACCCAAACTAACTTAACCTAACCTATAATTGTATAAGACATACAGATTCCTTCTAAACTTAATAATTCAATGTTGACTCACCTGTTCCAGTCATCTGCCTCTTGAATGCTGCTATTTTTTCTTTTGCCTTTGACTGCAGCATGTACCACCTTTTTTCACACTTCCCTTTGGTTCTGATTGCATGAGGATGTGGAGTTGATGAGGTTTGTAATCTCTTCCCAGGCCTGCTGCTTCATTCTTGCCGTCAATTGTGGAGAAAATGACCCCTTAATTATTCGTTTCTTCTCACTAAGAAGAGACAGCAGATGAAGTGTTTCATCCTGTGTCCAGTTGGCCTTTCTTTGGCGCTTGGGTTTTGGGGTGGATGTTTGTTGTGGCTGAAATGACTCCATTTTTCTTTGAGTTGATTATTGCTTCTTTAAGCCTCACGTGTGAAGAATTATCGATGTTATTGTTTACGTCCAATCAGCCAGTGATCGGCCAGAAATCTATGTAGTGGAAAATATATAATGATTCTAAGTGATTTTATTACAAATTTAGCATTATTTTCACAAATAAATAAAATAATATCTTTAGAAAATATGCACATTAAAAAAAAACTTTTAAGTTATTTGGGTTGTTTTCTACCACACGTCTTTGCTATCTGTAGCGAAAGATTCATCTCTTAGCATCCTTAAAAGAGGTCGTAACTCTCCAAACTCACAGGAGGACTCCTATCCACAATTATGTATCAGCCGTATGTCCAGCTCCCAGCAAGGATGTTGGCTGGGGATTAAAGAGTAACTTTAAGTGGAGGTCATAGATAGTTTTATGCATACCGCCCCTGAACTATAATAAATGCTGCTCCTGAGGCTTTGAAATTATTACTTTGCATTTTTTTTTTCTTTTTTTATTAATGATATTGCTAGCCATCGTCAAAAAGAAAAAATTGTGCCGAGGGATTTTGTTTCAACTTAGTGGACCGTTATACGGGTCATCCAAAACAATTCTATTGCAGTAATGTTAAAGCTATTTCAAACAAAAATGTATTCTAAATTTGTGGAAACCAAATACTTCAAATATCGAGAAAAAATTTGCTGAAAAAATGCAAACTAGATAAAAACGAACATTTCTCCTTGAGGAGAGGTGAATTGCCATATAAAATATAATCGATTCATACCTTAAACTAGCCAGCATTTCAGGTGTTTATTGAACATTGAAAACTGTTTGATGAGGATGTCGAAAAAACTGAAAAAGAGCTGAAAGGAATTTTATTTTCATATGCACGATCAAGGCTTTGAAATAAAGTTAAAGAGCAATTCCTGCACATAATAATAGGTTTTGTTAGTTCCAAAGGAATGTTTTTGGGTTTTAAAAAAAAAAAAAATCGTGAAATCTCGTATAGAAAATTGATATTGTAGTCAGGTCAAATTCAAATGACCGAGATAGTAAAAACGTTATTGAATATCCTCTGATTTTCATGAATGATAGAGGCAAGAAAGTTCCTGATTTCAGGAACATTCACTTGTTTTATAAATGTCGGCTGGAAAATAACTGGATTTTTACCTCATTGAGGAGGGGCTAATTTTTGACAACAACAAAAAGGATGTGTGAACTTGTTACGAGTGATTGCAACCGCCTTACAAGTATTTCAAAACAGTTCTACTAGAGACAGCATCTTTGGTAATATTATTAGGAAACAAATCCAAATGTTTTAAACTTCTGACATTTCAGAGAATGGAAAAATGCGGCATGAAAAAAATCTGTATGCTCTAAGATGTTAAGCAACAAATGAAATACTATCCATTCACATGTGAAATTAACTGGCATTTGAGGTTTTTATTGAACGAAATTTTGAAATATAAAATTTGAGGAAAAATCGTTCCGAATCGTAATAACTTACGTAACTAGATGGCACTCAATAGAGCGCGTACCACTACCAAGGCCTAATACCCCCCTATAAAAGAAAATTTAAATCCGCTGGATCCGTAATTGTATATAGATCCTCGCCAAAATCCAGAAAAATTTAAGAAAATGCCGAAAACAAACTTTCTCGGAATGTTAAAAAAAAAAAAATAAATCCTGGATCCGCGTCTTCATCCAGATCACCAAAATTTAATTGAGTATTCTGGGCAAACGCCCATTCATCTATCAAGTCTCGCGGAAATCAGTTCAGTTGTTCTTGCGTAACCTGGCTCACAAACGAACAAACAGGGGTGAAAAGAACCTCATTGAAGGAAGTAATAAAATTAAATGAGTATTGACGAGCAAATAAAAATGACCGATTAAATCAAAACCTCTAAAATAAAGAGATATTTGATTATTAAACATTAGGAATTTAAGTGAAGTCGAAAGGTAATGCATGAAAAAAAAAAAATTGAAGAAGATTTGATATGAACGTCACCAGTCTTTTGATTTTTCCCTTCGCAGGCATTGTCCATTACAAGACTTTTCATTCAACGCAGCCGTCTATGCTTGGATAAGAAAAGAGATCAGAGTTTGAACCTGTTACGACTGAAAGCAATAGTTATGAGTTATCAAAAACAATTTCACTGGAGTGATGATAAAATCCATGTTTATATATGGGTGAAAACGTTAAATATGCAACTTCGACAGATGTACTCTTAACTCGCTGGAGAACACAGCCAATTCCTTCTGAATTTGAAAAAACATTTATCAAAAAATGGGAAATAAAAAAAATAACGATCATGCAGCTAAAAGGAGCGGTGAAGCAGCATAGCAATAATAATCAATTCAACTGATAAAAGCTGGCATGTGAGGTGTTTGTTGCACAAATTTCGCCTGGTGAGGGGGTCGTTGAGAAAAGTGAAAAATTTAGAGCTAGAACCGAATTCATTTCAATCAGTACGACATAGGCTTTGAAATGACATTTTTAGACTAGATTAAAGTGGGAAACAAAGAGGAATTTCTGCACATGATAAAAGGTGGTGATAGACCCTAAGATACAGTATATTTTTTTGGGGGGACGGTAAAATAAGTTAAAGCACGTATAAAGAAAATAAGACGTTAATAGTCAGATAAAAATGAAATAGATATTTCAAAACCTAACTGGAAGACACCAGATTTTTCGAGCATTACAGATAGAAGAAACTGCAGATTTTAAGAGAATTGATATAAATGTTGCTTTCAGATTTAGATTTTTTCTTCTCAAGCAGTATGTTATTTTTTTAAATACATCGGTCGTCTCTCCGGTCGTGTGAACTTATGAATGATGGAAATTTCTGTATGAGTAATTCAAAACAATTGTAATAGAGTGATGAATAAACCCGTTTTAGGGGGTAAAATCGCCGAATATGCTGCAATATTTTTTTTTAACAATTATTTTTGTTTCAAAAATTGAGTTGAAAAAATGCAGTCCAAAAGGAGGACAAGTAGCAAATAAAATATTATCAATTCACACGTGACGTGTTTATTAAACAGTAAATTTCTCTTCATTGTGTACACCAATGAATGGCTTAGGATTCAAAATGGGATTTCCAGCGCCTTTATTAAATTAAAGAAAAGAGTAATGGGTTGTGTTACAGCAGACCCAAAGACATACTTCCGTGGGTAAATCACTCCAAACGATGATACCTTGTATGAGAAAATTTACGAGGTATTGATATTCGGGTAAATGTGACCTCCAGAAAGATAAATGCCTTAAAAAAAAAAAAAAAAAAAGATATGTTGGTTTTAAACCCGAAAAATTTTGTTTCTTAATTCCGTAGATTAAGAGAGAGAGAGAAAAAAGGCCGGATTTTTTTGCATATTTGCCTTTGAAGGCATTGTTCCTTGTCTTTTTTTTTCTCCATTCATAGTAGCCGCCACTTCAAGGTTAAAAAAGAGTACCAAAAGTGAAGTTGTTACAACTGAAAGCAACCGTTATGAGTAATTCATAACAATTCTAACGCAATCATCCTATATGTATTTGAGTGAAACAGACTCAATTTACAACTTCGAGAAATATATCCAAAATTCTTTGGAAAACAGACCCACATGCTCCTACGTCTCATAAAACATTTGAAAGAAAAAGTGCAACCTAGAAAATTTTTTAAAGAAATCCTGCTATAAAAGGAGACATAACATAAACAACAATCTAATGACACGTTAAACTGGCTCGAATTACTGGTATTTATTGCATTATATTATCATTTGATTAGTAGAAAATTAAAAAAAAATCAAACGGGATTTTATTTCATCTGCAGAAATTTAGGATTCAATTGGCACTTTGAACCTTTTAAGTGAAAAAAAAAAAAAAAAGGAATTTGTGCATAGAAGAAAGGGTCGCAAGAAGAATTTCTTCACATAAGAAAGGGTCGTGTTAGACTCTGACATCCTCGAAGGTAAAACAGCTTCGAATACAAAAAATTGTCAAACATGTTGCCAAAAAAAATGGAATTGAACCTTGGACACTCGGATGAGAGCCAGGCAGCATACAACTACACCACGACCAGGAAAAAGATCTCACATGGTCACAATCTTTTAACAAGGTCCTCCGATATCCAACTGTGAGTCCTGGAGGATGAGATAAACTCCTGGCACTTGGACAAGTAGATGCACTTAATATATCGAAAGCATTGACTGGATAGCCACATCCTCGTGGGCTATCAGTTGGAAGTCACAGGAACTAGTTACCAGGTTGCGACAAGATAACTTGTACCTGGTCGTGATGTACTTGTATGCTGCTTGGCTCGCATCTCAGAGTCGCAGGTTCAATTCCAGGCATATTGGATATTTTAGATTATTTTTCCTGTGCACAAGTTGAGAGTATTGACATAAAATGGTTTCTAGAAAAAAAAAGAAAAAAATGGAAGTTCGAAGTTTTCTCGTGCATTGGCAAAAAAAAAAAAATGCAGATTTAAGGAGCATTGAGAAATAGTTATGTTTTCTTGAGATTCATTTTCTTCACATCAAGCAGAGGTGTTAAATGTCCTCTTTTTACTTCAAAGGTGGAATGACGAGGATAAAAAAATACATCCGTGTGAAAATGGTAAGTGAAAAAACTCCTTCCAACCGAGAGCGAGTTATATTGGTGATGCTAAAATCTTCTTTTCTCCCATGAAAGTGCAAAATATGGAACTTCGGCAAATGTATTCTAAATTCTTTGTTAAACATATCCACTTGTTTTTAAAAATAAAAGAAAAATGCCCCAGAAAAAATTTAAAAAATACAGCCCTATGGAGAGGTGAAGTAACATAAATGAAATATTATTCATTTTCATGAGAAACTGGCTCTCATTAGAGTTGTTTTTGACACAGTTAAAGGAGTGATTGAAAATTACAGTGTAGTGATGTTTAAAGCCACGAATATTTGGTTGAAAGCGCTTTTCTCATGACTAAATTTGTTGGAAAATAAAAACTACCTTTTAAATTCAGAAAATACTTCAGAGGTACCAAAAATTTAAAAACAATAAATGAATATACATATAAATCTTGTTGCTGTAAGAAGTGAAGTAGTATGTAAAATATAATCCATCCGCATGTTAAACAAGCTAGCATTTCAGGTGTTAATTGTACAGCAATGATAGTCTGACGAGCAGATCGTCGAGAAAACTGAAAACTTTATAGCGAGTGCTAATTATATTTTCACGTGATTTATGGCATATGTTTCATGACTGAATTGGACAAAAAGAAATTTCTTTAACAACAGATACAAACACGAAGATCTCCCAACCGTACTATCTCGAATATTGATGAGGTTCAAAACTTCGAGAAAAAAACAATTCTTTGAAAATCTGAGATAAATTTAATAAATCCGAATCATTTAGTTATAAAGGTCCGTAGATTTATTGTGTACACTAAAAAAAAAAAAAAAAAAGTATTGTTCACTATAACTCTGAATAATATCACCTGTGTTTCTTTGAATTTTTCATCGCAAACATTTTCCACTGATTAACTTTTTTTCATTCGTTTGATAATTGAAGGATAAAAATAGTTTCAAATATTTTTTTCCATTCGTTTGTCCGGTAATTGAAGGACAAATATAGCTCCAAATCGGAACTTCTACTGATCGAAGGCAACCGTTATAGAAGTAATTTAAAACACCTGCACTGCAGTGATGTTAGAGCCACGTATATTTTGCGAAAGCTCTAAATATGAGTTGAAACACAACAAACACCAACTAAAATTAAAAAAAACATTTGATGATCATAAAATGTTCTTTGCTGCTGTAGGGAGAAATATCATCTAACCACACGATAAACAGGCCAGCATTCCAGGTGTTAATTACACAGTAATAATCGTTTCACGGGGAGTTCTTCGAGAAAACTAGAAGTTTAGAGTCAGAAGGAATATTTCTTTCAGGTGTACTAAGCTTTCAAATAGCATCTCGAGATGGCTAAAGTGAAAGAGGTATTTCTACACATAATAATAAGACGTAATAGACCCTAGGACTGTGAAAACTCATCTAGAATCATTAAGAAGGTAATAACAGATTATGGTGCATTAGAAAAAAAAAAAAGCACACACACACACACACACACACACACACACACACACACACACACACGGTCGGACTTTTCGTGATTGACAACTGTTGCAGATTTCCTGTACATTTACATGCCTTTATAAATGTCGCCTTGGGATTTTTGTTTTTGTTTACCCTATCATAAGGGTCTATTAATTTTTCTTTTTTTTTCTTTTTGGTAAGACGGTGATATCACAAGAAAGATAAAAAAAAAACGGTAAGACGGTGATATCACAAGAAAGATAAAAAAAAACTGCGTTTCAACTTGTCACCAGTGATTGCTACCTCTTTTGGTATTAATAGCTACAAGTTCTATGATTGAAACTGGCATTTTGAGCTCTGCATTAACCTGAAAAAATGAGTATCATGAGTCCATAAATACCAAATAGGGAGATCACTCAGAATGGTGATCACAAATAACAAAATTAAGAGGCTATTAGAAAACCGAGGAACTAAAAATATTGTTAGAATAACATTAGTAAAAAATAAGAATTTGATTTCTTAATCTGTAGACAAATTATAAATGTCGCCTATAAATTCTTTTTTTTCTTTTTTAATCAACACTGTCTAAACTTCAAGGGTAAAAGAGTGGCAAGTGTGCAGTACTTACCATTGTAACTAACAGCTAAACGAGTACTTGTAAACGTTGTGAAGAAAAAAAATATGCACCTTTAAGAAATATTTGATAAATTCATTCGGAAACAATTAAAATTCAGAAAACATTTCAGAGAATGAAAAAAGCCTACCTAGAAAAAAAAATCTTGCAAACGAGGTGAAGTAACATATAATAATCAATTAATCAGAGAAATGGACGTTTGTTAACCAATGAAAAAAAAAATAAATGCACATTTTAAAGGGTCGTGATTTTTTTTTTTTTTTTGGTAAATTCAATTCAGACTGTGATGAAAGAAACTTGGGTTAGGATGAAATTAAAGATGAAAATGAAATTTAAAAAATGAGAACATATGTTTGTCCGAAGATGTTTCCAGCGTCATGTGCAAAAAAAAAAAAAAAAAAAAAAAAAAAAAGCAGATTGCAGTAACATTGGTATGAATAGATATAATGACCCTTTTTTTTTTTTTTTTTTTTCAAATCAACCAGGGACTATTAAATAACTTTTGCTTTCTATCAATGGTGTTCTAAATAATAGGTCGAAAAATGTAGCCGTGTTCACTCAGTACTCATGAAAGCAAATAGTTTAGGAGCAATTCGAAACAAATCTAAAAAATGATTTTAAAACCAATGTCTTCGACTAAAACACTAATTATGAAACTTATGTTTGGATTTTTTTTTTTTTTTTTTGAAGCTCAGAAAACATTTCAGATGATAAAAGAATGCTGCCCAGAATTTTATTTTTTAAATCTTAATTCTGAGGTGTTTGAGCAACAAAATATCATTCATCTCTTCTCTGCTGATATTTAGGGGTGTTTAATTAATAAAAAATTGTTTGATGAGTCCGTCACAGGTGAAATTTATTTAGATTGGAGTTATTTTTATGTATATGGTTAAGAAATTGAAACTGCATTCTTGAAAAATTGAAAATACAAGAGGATCATGTTATACTCAAAGATATATTATCGTGGATAAAATTTCTCCGAGTATTAGAGCGATTGACGAGGTATTATAATCATGAAAATGACAGAAAATGTAATGAAGGCTGATTCACCAAATTATGAATCTTGTTATTTGCCAATAGATGAAAATGACCGAGAATGTAAAGAAGGCTGAATCACCAAAATATGAATCTTGTTAATGAAAATAAATGCATGCAATTGCATTCACGTTAAGTATTATAAATGTTGACTTATTATCTAGATGTTTGACATCGCAAGCAGTGTCCATTAAGACCTTTATTTTTTCTTTTCATTCATCGTAACCCCTCTTCTTAGGAGCAAAAAATAGTGCCAAATGGAAATTTGTTACGTTTCAAATGACCGTTAATGGAGTAACGCGAAATAACATTACAGTGCATATTTTGGTGATAAAGGTAAATGTTCTCTAAATTTTTGGAAAAAAAAAAGAGTAAAATTCTGGAAACATCTCAGGGAATGAACAAACGCGACCAGGAAAAAATAAAACGATCTTGTTCCTATAAGAAGTAAAGTAGATTATCAGTAACAATCGATTCATCCGGTAAACGAGCTGGCATTTCAGAGGCTCATTGCACAATAGGTTTCGCCTGATGAGGAGGTCGTCGAATGAAGTGAAAAAAATTGAGCTGATACTTTTCATTTTCCTCTGCATTATTGAATCTTAACAATGGAATCCTAAGCCATTCGGTTAGACTGAAAAAATAATTGTATATTAATATAAAGGAACTTATGTTCACTATATAGGCTCGTATTAGGCAATATTTGGTATAAAAAAAATTGAGATAATGGATGTCAGAGAAAATGACCGAGAAAATAAAAAACACTTTGTCGGCACATTTTTCTTGCACCACCTATACCAAAAAAAAAAAAAATCCATATTGCGGGAGGACTGACATATGGTGCCTTGAGATTGTTTGGAAGAATTTTTCTTAGCAAGCTGTGGCAAGTAAATTATTTTTGTTTTGCTTCAATGGTGGTCTCAATAAAAGGTAAAAAAAAAAAAAAAAAGCCACGAGTGGACCTGGTACGAGGAAAGGAACCATTATAGGAGTAAATGAAAATTATTAAAACCCTAATTTCATATAGATTCAAAGAAAAATATGAATCTTCGACAAATGTACTCTAAGCTTATCTGAAAACACCCAATTGCTTCTAAATTTTAGAAAACCTTTCAAGTACGGAAAGAATGCGTTCCTGAAAGAAAAAATTATGAGGAGAGCTGAAGTGGTAAATAATTATCAATCAACCCGGGAAAAGTCTGCGTTACAGGTGTTGATATAATGTGAGTTGTGAAGAAAAAAGCTAAAAGGGATTTCCTTTTTATTTGTATGACTAAGGCTTTGAAATGGCATCTTTAGTCTCGATTAAATTTAAAAGAAATGAAAAATGAGGAATCTGCTCATTCTTTAGGGTCGTGTGTAAGGTACAGTCGTGGCCATAAATAATCACCTATACTCCTGTACCCCGTGCCTCAGACTAGCTCCTTTATGCGCAGGAAGTCACACTGGAGTAAGAGGGGCTGAGAGGGAGGGACCAGAGAGAGAAGGGAAGGTGGGTGGGGGGGCCGAACGATGGTGCTTGGGTGGAGTGAGGGAGGGTAGGTAGGGGAGGGAGAATGAAATGCGAAGTTGTGGCCACATAATTTGTCTATTCTCTTTCATTCAGGGCATCATATAAATGAGTTACTATTCGGTAGATAAAGCTGCATTACACCTTGTATAACGGCGTCAAATAACAAGCTTTAGAAACGTGGTGATATCAAGGACTGGCTCGTGAGAGAAGTATACTGACGTGATAGATCAAATATTAGTGCAGAGCCATCGATATTAAGTTGGGCCCAGATTGTCAACACGTGGCGTTGATGCCAGGGTACTAAAGGACACGGGCCTGCCTCCTCAAGCACACCAAAGAAGAGTGGGAGCTGTTCAGACCAAACCAGCAAACCATCAATAACATTGTTTCCCCGGTGCCGCGAAGCCTGTATGAGGTTTTTAAGGCATGAGGCCACTGAACTACTTACTAAGGCGTTCCTGGTTGCTTTGGCTTGGCCAGTGTCGGTAAACATTGACAGATATGCTTTGGGAGCCTGGGTAAGATCTTATTTCATTTTCCCTCTAACAGTTAATGAGAGATACCATTATCATATCCACCCATGAGCACAGACATCAAATTTATTTACCTTTTATGCACATTTATTTTAAATAGCCTTTTCATATAGAGATGTCATTAAATAATTATTGAATTTACATGATGGTGACTGTATAGAGGGAGTGTATACCGCGAGGGTGATCATATTTACAGTGGACACAGCCATGTCAGTGGTTGCATATAATATTTAGTTCCAAAAATTAATTACATGAAAGGGTAAAGGACGTTTCTTACACAAACATTACGAAAGTCAAAGCCATCCAGATTCCATTCTGGGTCTGAAGTCAAAATACACGGATAAACACAAATATCTGGCTCCGCACAAATGTTTAATGTCACGTTAGTATATTTCTCTCACGAGCCAGTCCTTGATATCACCACGTATCTAAGGTTTGTTATCTGACGCTGCTATACAATAATGCAGCTTTATCTACCGAATGGTAACTCCTTTATATGATGCCTTGAATGAAAGAAAATAGACAAATTATGTGGCCATAACTTCGCACTTCATTCTACCTTCCCTACCTGCCCTCCCTCCCCTCCCCCACTCCACCCCCAGCACCACTGTTCGTCCCCCCACCCACCTTCCCTTCTCTCTCTGGCCCATCCCTCTCAGCCCCTCTTACTCCAATGTGACTTGCCGCGCATAAAGGAGCCAGTCTGAGGCACCGGGTACAGGATGAAAGGTGATTATTTATGACCACGACTGTACATTTCCGTGGGTTAAATCACGTCGAACAGTGATAACTCGCATAGAAAATTTGCTAGTAAAAACCAGTCCCCAGATTTTTCGTGCGCTATCCAAAAGAAAAAAAAAAAGTACAGATTCGAAGAATACTGACATGAAAGGTTATAAAGATCGAATTGAGGTTGTCTGGATATGTTTATCCTTAAAGTGCAATGACTGTTAAATGACCCGTTTGACTTCATTCGTGGTCAAAAGACAAAAAATAAGCAAAATGTTAACTATGTAGGAGTGATAAACAATACTTTTGGGAGTAATTCAAAACAGTTCGACGAGCGATGCGAAAAACAGCGTTCTTTTCTTTCTCGGTGAAAACGCTAGTTATGGAACTTTTATATACGTATTTAAAATTTATTAGGATACACAATAATTTTTTTTTTATTCAGGAAAATTTAAGATAATGAAAAAATGAGGCCTAGAAAAATTTCAAAATTTTACTTCTGTAAGAGGAGGTTAAGTAACAATATATAATTGATTCACAATTGAAATCATAATTGAAATCAGCTTTTGTTTATTGAAGAATATGTTTCGATGATGACGGGGTGATCTGAGGATGTGAAAAATTTAGAGTTAGAAGGGATTTTATTTTACCTCAGTGGCTAAGGACTTAAGATAGCACTTTCAGCCCCCTGTTTGATTAAAAAGAAAGGACATTCTAAAATAACTCCAAACCGTAATGTATGGTATAAGAAAAACACCGGGAATGGACGGTTAAATAAAAATGATTTCTGGAAAGGAAATAGGTTTTTGAATCACCTAAAGTTGAACTATTTAAAACACTTGGATTTGATTACTCGTCCGCAGAATTTTCATGTGTAAGAAAAAAAAATTGCACGAACATTCACATGATTTCTCATGTGTCCACCATGATCGTCTGCATATTTCACTGGGCAAGCACTGTCCTTTGACTTTTTCCATTCGTCGTAGCCGTCACCTCGAGGGAAAAAAAAGTGCTTCTTGCGATTGAAAGGACGGTTAAAGGAGTAGCTGATAACCATTCTATTGCACTATAGTAAAATGCCTCATATATTCAGGTGAAATTGTACTCAAAATTTACTGGAAAATATAGCCATTTGTTTCAAAAATTCAGAAACATGAAAAAAAAAAAACTTCCTACAACGAGCTATGAAGCAGTGAATCAGTAATAATCGATTCAATCGATATAAGAGCTAGTATTGCAGAATAGGTTTCCTTATGAGGGAGTCGTTGAGAAAATCGAAAAAAAAAAAATAGAGCAAAAAGGGATTTCATTTCCATTGTTCGATGTTGGCTTTGAAATGGCATCTTGAGGCTCTTTAATAATAACTCAGGTGCTCCTAGTGGGGCGTGAACACTTTTCGAGGAGGACTGCACTACTCTGAGAAAAAATTGTGAATGTGTGTGTGTGTGTGTGTGTGTGTGTGTGTGTGTGTGTGTGTGTGTGTGTGTGTCCCGATGAAGCACTGATTAATATTCAGTAATGATAATTTTTCTCTTTCAGTCTTCACAATTCGTTCATCTTTTTTTCCATTTGATCAGCTAGTTTCCTTCCTTCTTTATGTGTTTCCCACAATCACCTTGCTTTTTTCACATGCCAGTTTGGTAGCTTCAGGGGAAAATAAACTAATTTCTTCGGCAAGACAGACCCCAACACAGTTTAATTATGTATGTTCCTCAAATCCCCCCTTATCCCTTGAAAACGAGGATAGAGGCTTGCCGGAGAAAGGCTAATGCAGTTTGAAATCAACAGAGTTTAAGTCCTCTATCTGTAGATTATAATTGATGAAAACATAGTATGATGATGGCAGGAAGCCTGGGTTGGAGTGTTTACGTGGGGGGGGGGTGAATAAGTGGACCAGGGGTAAGGGAGTCGCCACACAAAAAAGGATGGGAACAGACCAAGGAAGTATTTTCGCGGGTAAAGTCACTTAAAACAGTGATAACTCGTATTACAAAAGATAAGGTATCGACAGATAGGTGAAAATCACGTAGAAAAATCAAAAACAGCGGATTTCACAAAACTGCTGATTTCAAAACCATGAGTGTTATAAATGTAGAGACTGATTGGATTTCCCTTACAAGCATGAATTTTTTTTTTTTCTTTACTTCTAATACAACGGTGATTTTACTAAACGAAAAAGAAAAAATAGCCACTGCGAACTTGCCACTATGAATGAAACCAGTTTACGATTAAATGAAAACATAAAACCGTGTTTCTTCGTTGAAGAAAACGGAATATGCGAATTTGGCGTATTTTCTAAAAATTTATAGCTAAACACATCCAATTATTTTTTAAATCAAAAAAGCTCTCCAGAGGAAAAGAAATGTAGCCTAGAAAAGAAAATCTCACTGTGATAATGAGGAGTGAAGAATATCAGCTGGCATATGGTTTTCATTGAAAAATAAGCTTATTTTTGTGAGGTTTGCTGAAAAATGTGTAGTTAGATGGGATTTCAATATTTTTTCTCTTTTGCTAAATAATTGATATGGATTTTTGAGCCTCATGTATAACACAAAATATAGGGTGCGTTATAACATACATCTCTTGGCGAAATTATACTGAACTGTGATGAAGAGTATTAAAGAAATTACAAAATATTGATATTTTAGAAGAAAATGAGCAAAGTCCCTTCGAAAACTTCAGATATATGAAGTTGCTAAAATTGTATAATTAGGTTTAAAAAGTCTGTTGATTGTTCGCGCGTTAAAAAAAAAAAAAAAATCTTTGGAACTATTGTTCTTTGACTTTTTTTTTTTTAAATTCAACGCAGCCATCACTTAAGAGATAAAAATAGTACAAAATGGGAACTGATTACGATTTAAAGCAACAGTTATTGGAGTACCGGTAATTCATAGCAATTCCATTGCAGTCAGGTAAAAGCTGAGTGTATCTTTGTGAAATTAAGTATGCAATTTCAAGAAGTGTCCTTAAATGTGTCTGAAGCATACCCACTTGCTTCAAAAAATTTCAAAAAGATTTGATGATAAAGAAAAATGCGACAAAAAAGTATGTAGCTAGGAGATATCGAGTAGCAAATAAATTACTATTTACTCATTAAACCAGCTGCCGTTTAGGGTATTTATTGCACAATACCCTTTGCTTACCGAGGAGGTCATCCAGATAACTGAAAATTTTTGAGCTAGAATGGATTCTTTTGAACTGACACCTTGAATTTCTTTATCAAATTGATAACTGGAGAAATTTTTTCACAGGGGAGTGGTCATGTTAGACTGTAAGACATCTTTTTTAGGGTATAATCACTTTGAACTCAGACAACGAATTAAAAAAAAAAAATGCTATTGACCGGAAAAAAATGGCGATAAAAGTAAAAACATCATTGGACGTCCGGAAATTATTCGTATGTAAACGGTTGTGTGTTATTAATGTCGCAATGAGATTGTTTGGATTATGCTAATAGAAATACCAGGACTATGAAACGTCGTTTTTTCCTTCCACTGTGGTTTCATTAAAATGATAAAAAATTGACCAAAAGGTGTACGTAGTGAGAGCAACCATTTGAGGAATAATCAAAAACAGTTCTTCTGGAGTCATGTTAAAAACCATGTGTTATAAGTAAAAACGAGAAGTATGGAACTTATACATATGTATTCTAATTTTATTGGCAAACTGCCAATTGGTTTTCAAATCCAGAAATCAATTCAGAGACAAAAAATGCCGTCAGGAAAAAAAATTTCTAACTGCTGGAGTAGAGCTGAAGTAACAAAAAAAGAAAAAAGCTATCGATTCACATGTGAAAAAGAAAGTGTTTATTGACCGATGACGTTCGTTTGACGAGGGGGTTGTCGAAAAATAAGAAAAAAAGAAAGAAAATGATTTCCATCAGTATGACCAAAAATTTAAAATGACATTTTCATATTCTTGATTAATTAATAAAATAAATGGATTCTTTTTATATTATAATAGAGTGTACTTGACCCAGAATTAAAAAAGAAAACTCCGAACCATAACTAGTATAAAAAAAAAATATTTATCTATCTATCTATATACCTAGGCTGCTTCCCCGAACGAAAGAGGGGTAGCTGAGACAGTACGACACACTCCCAATTTACTCACCCACTCAAAGACATACATTCCCATCTTGGCCATAAAGGGAAGAAGGGACAGATCCTCACCGCACCACATCGCACAAGGGTCAACTGCGCAGTGCAATCAGTGGGATCCGCAGCAGTGCCCAACAGCAGAGCTGGTTTACCCTTGGCAAATCATAATAGACCCATCCCTTTTTTTGACGGATAAAAATGATTTCGAGAAAGTTGAAAGAACTCTGAAATATCGATATGAAATATTTGATCCGTAAAAATTTGGTTACGAGCCCTTAGACGTTTGGTGAATAAAGATAAAAAAAAAAAAAACAGGATTCACCTGAATTGTAATGAATGCCTCTCTTGATATTTTGGAATTTTTACTTGGCAAGGATTGTTCTTGTTTTCACTGTGTCGGTTGATTCAATGATAATTATATTGCCTTATGATCTCAGAGGAAAAAGTAATTCCAAGTGGGAATTTGTTGACTAAAAGGACCGTTATAAGGGTCATTTGAAACAATTCTATTGCAGTGATGCTAAAAGCCACGTATATTTGGGTGAAAACACATATTAAGCCATTGCCAAAAATGTAGTTTATATCATTAGGAACCAAATACTTCTAACGTTCAGAAAAGTTTTGAGGAAAAAAATGCAACCTAGAAAAAAACGACAATTTCTCTTTGGGGAAATTATTTCATGAGGTCGTCGAAAAATCTAAAAAAATAGGGGCTGAAAGGGATTGTATTTTTATATGAACGAGAATGGCTTTCAAATTACATATTGGGACAGTTGATTAAAGTTAAAAGAAAGAGCAATTCCTGCACATAATAATAGGTCGTGGTAGTCGCAAAGAAATATTTGTTTGCAAGAAAAACTTCCATCCGTGAAATCTCATGAGAAATTGATACGATATTGGCAGGTCAAATTAAAATGATATCGTAGTAAAAACATTTATGAAAGTCCCCAGATTTTTAAAAATACAAGTGGTTAAAAAAAAAAAAAAAAAAAAAGGATGTGTGAACTTGTTACGAGTGATTGCACACACCTTACAAGTAATTCAAAACAGTTCTACTAGAGTGATGTTGAAACCCGCGTTTTCCCCAAGAGACCTGAATATGCATCTTCGGTAATATTTATTAGGAAACAAACTCAGTTGTTTTAAACTTCTGACATTTCAGAGGATGGAATAATGTATATATATATATATATATATATATATATATATATATATATATAGATATATATATATATATATATATATATATATATATATATATATATATATATATATATATATATATATATATATATATATATATATATATATATATATATATATATATATATTTCTGTATTTGATGTGTAGTAGCAAATAAAATATTATCCATTCACATGTGAAATTAGCTGGCAATCGAGATTTTTATTGAACGAAATTTTGAAATATGTATCGTTTGAGGAAAAATAGCTCCGAATTGTAATGTTACATAACTAGAGTGGCACAATAGAGTGAGTACCTCTACCAGGGTCGAACAGCCCCCCAGTTAATGCATATTTAAATCCAATAGATCCAAACAAAAATTTCATAGATACCAATATTATAAATGTCTGATTGCTTTCTTCAAGATATATGTAATATTAATGAAAAGTTTGCGAAAATGGCAGAATCGTCTAATCTCGTAATGTTAAAAAAAATCCTGGATAAACCTATTTTTCTTGATCCGCACCAAAATATAATTGAATTTATCTGGGCCAACGCCCATTCATCTACAAGGTATCGTGGAAATCCTTTCAGTAGTTTTGTGTAACCTTGCTCACAAACAAACGGACTGAGGTGAAAACATAACCTCATTGGCGGAAGTAATGAAACTAAATTAGTATAGACGAGCAAATAAAAATGACCGATTGTCAAAACCTTTAAGATAACGAGATATGTAATTATTAAAGATTGGGAAAAACAATTCCACTGGTGTGATATTAAAAGCCGTGATTATATATGGGTGAAAAATGTTTAATATGCCACTTCGATAAATTTACTCTTAACACGTTGGAGAACACAGCCAATTCCTTCTGAACTTGAGAAAACATCTGAGGATGAAAAAATGACCTAGAAAAAAAAATAACGATCTTGCAGCTAAAACGAGCGGCGAAGCAGCATAGCAATAATGATCGATTCAACTGATGAGGTGGAATCTGTGGTGTTTATTGCACGTTTCGTCTGTTGAGGGGGTCGTCGAGAAAAGTGAAAAATTTGGAGCTAGAACCGATTTCATTTCAATCTGTACTGTGTAGGCTTTGAAATGGCATTTTGAGACGATTAAAATGAATTTCTGCACATGATAAAATGTCCTGATACACCATGATATGTTTTCTTGTGTAAAATCAGTTAAAGCCGTGATAACATGTATAAAGAAAATGATAAGGCGTTAATAGTAAAATAAAAATGAAATAGATATTTCAAAACCTCACTGGAAGACAGCAGATTTTTCGTGCAGATTTTAAGAGCATTGACATGAACTTTGCGTTAAGATTGTTAAGATTTTTCCTCTGTATGCAGTGTCTGTTAGAGCATTTTTTATTAATACTACGGTCGTCTCCCTGCACTTCTTATGAGTAATTCAAAACAGTTGTAATAGAGTGATGAAAAAAAAAAATGTTTTTTTGGGAGAGAGGTGGTGAAAACGAAAAATATGCAGGAATAAATTTATTTTTAAACGCGGCATTGTATTTAAATTTCAGAAATAATTTTAGAGGAAACAAGGCAGTCCAAAAAATAATCTGCGATAAATGGAGGTCAAGTAGCAAATAAAATATTATCAATTTACACGTGACGTGTTTATTAAACAGTAAATTTCTTTTTATGGAGTTCGGGGGAAAAAATGAAAAATTTAGAGATAGAAGGGATTTTCTTATTTTTTATATGGCTAAAGATTTAAATGGGATTTTGAGCTTTTTAATTAAATTTAAAAAAAATAATAATTGGCTGTGTTACAGTAGCCCAAAGAAATATTTCCGTGGGTAAATCACTCCCAACGATGATAGATTTTAGAAAATTTACGAGGTATTGATATTCAGGTAAATATGGCCTCCAGAAAGAAAAATGCATAAAAAAAATGAGAGGCTTCTAATCTCTGGAGATTATTCATTTAAGATAAATTGAGAAAAAAAAACTGCAATCAATGTTGCCCAAAATTTTTTTAACTCTTACCTTCGAAGTCATTGTTCATTGTTTTTTCTCTCCATTCAAAGTAACAGTCTCTTCAAGGTTAAAAAAGAGTACCAAAAGAGAAGCTGTTACAACAGAAAGCAACAATTATAAGAGGAATACATAACATTTCTACAGCAATGATGATAAAATGAGATTGTATTTGGGTGAAACCGCTAAATGGAACGTCCAGAAATATACCAGAAATTCTTTGGAAAACAGACCCATATGCTCCTAAATCACATGAAACATATCAAAGCAGGAGAAAAGGCAACCTAGAAAAAATGTTTAAAAATCCTGCTATAACGAGAGATATAAAATACAATTTCATGACGCATTGAACTGGCTCGTATTACTGGTATTTATTGAATAATAGTTCTCCTTTGATGTCGTCGAGAAAATTAAAAAAAACTATAGAATGGATTTTATTTCATTTGTATGACTTTAGGTTTAATTGGCACCTTGAACTTAATTGAAAAAAAAAAAAAAAAAGGAATTTCTTGACATAAGAAAGGGTCGTGTTAGACTCTATCTCGAAGGTAAAATCACTTCGAAATGTTATTACATGATTTTGTAATCTAACATATTACTAAAATGACGGGAATTGAGAGCCAGGCAGTATACCACTACACCACGACCAGGTAAAAGTTCCCAAGTTGTCACAGTCTTTTAAAGAGGTCCTCCGATTTCCAACCGTGTGTCCGGGAGGATAGGACAACCTCTTGGCACTCTGACAATTAGACGCACAATCTATCCCCAGCACTTACGGAATTGTTTCACCCTCTCCGGCCATCAGTTGGGAGTCACAGGAACTGGTTAACAGGCAGCGACAAGATAACTTGTGCCTGATCGTGATGTACTGGTATGCTGCTTGGCTCGCATCTCAGAGTCGCAGGTTCAATTCCCGGCATATTGGTAATAGATGATTTTTCCTCTGTACAGTACAGGTGTCTCCCTTTGGTTGAGAATGTACTAACAAATAAAATGGCTTCGAGAAAGAAAAAAATATAACTGGAAGTCCGAAGATTACTAGTGCATTGGCATTTAAAAAAGGAAAAAAATACAGAATTTAGGAGCATAGACAAATAGTTAAGTTTTCTAGAGAATGATTTTCTTCACATCATCTAGAGAGTATTACATCTTTTTTTCTTCAACTGTGGACTGACAAAGAATAAAAAATACATCCAAGTGTGAAAATGTTACGTAAAACTTCTTTCGATTTTTTTTTTTTTTTTTTTTTTGCGAGTAAGAAGGCTAGGAGCTCGCTAACAATTCCTTCCAAGAAAAACAACAAAAACTATTTAAAAGTGAGTCAAATTCAAGATCTGCTCATTTCGAGATGCACGGACACACTGAGTTTGAAAGACTGGAGATCATAGGAAGTAGGAAATACAGACAGTGAGAGACAGTTCCAGAGTTGACCTGTAGCATAAATGAAGGACTGAGAGTAACGGTCATCTCTTGCATTAGAGAGTTGGACAGAAAAGGGATGAGAGTTTGTTGCTAGACGGGTGACACGCGCCCGTCGTAGAGATGGAGGAATACAAGCAGGTCAGAGGAGCGGTGACCATGGAAGCAGTGATAGAAACGAGATGAAGGGGCAACAGTGCGGCGAAGAGACAGACAGTAAGAGTTAATGAGACCATTGACTCCACCCTATTGAGAAGAGCTGTATGTGGGGAGCTTAGAACATTGATGAATAAAAGGAAAAGATTTGGTGATAGGGCAGAGCCCTGAGGAACATCACTGTTGGTAGATCTAAGAGAAGGACGATGGCCATCTACAACAGCGGCTACAGATCGACCAAAGAGGAAGCCCGAAATGAAGGCACAGATAGAAGGATAGAAATAGTAAGTGGGTAGTTTGGAAATTAAAGATTTGACTCGATCGACAGCCTTTGAGACGTCAAGTGCGATGGCAAAGCTTTCGCCAAAGTCCCGAAAGGAGGAAGACCAGGAGTCTAAAGGTAGGTGAGATCGCCAGTGGAGCATCCCTGACGGAACCCGTAAGAAAAATAGGAAAGATGCTTTAAAATTTTCCTACTAAGAATGGACTCGAAAACTTTAGAGACAGGATGTTAAAGCAATTGGACGATCCCTTCTATGGAACTGGCTGAATGAGAGCAAGCTTGCAGCAAGAAGGAAAGGTACAAGTTGATACACAAAGACGAAAGAGTTTACCTAGGCAGGGTGTAAGCACAGAAGCACAGTTCTTGAGGACAACATGAGGGACCCCATCAGGCCCACGTGCCTTGTTAATATTGTCAGTGATGGAAGAAAATACACCAGCTGAAGAACTTTTTACGTCAGCCATAAGGAAGTCAGAGGAAGTGATGGAAGAACAGCACCAGAATCGTCTAAGGTGGAATTAGAGGAGAAAGTTTGAGCTGAGAGATCTGCTTTATCAGTAGAAGAAAGAGCCATCAGAGTAGAGAAGAGGAGGGAAGGATGATGAGGTAAAGTTGTTAGAAAGGTTTTTGGCAAGTTGCAAGAAGGGGCTGGAATAATTCGTGTTTGAGAGTTCAGAGCATTTAGTACGGATGAAATTATTTTTAGCAGAGTGAAGAACGGACTTAGCTCGATTCCAGAGAGAAACAAACTCTAATCGTCCGGTCAGTAAGGTCAGTAGATTTATTGTGCGTGACAAATTAATAAAAGGGTATTGTTCACATGAACCATGTCTCATGTGAGTCTTTGAATTATTCACCGCAAGCATATTCCAGTGAGAGGCATCTGTTCTTTAATTCAAGGATAATAATAGTTCCAAATCGGAACTTGTACCGATCGAAGGCAACAGTTCAAGGAGTGATTGAAAATTCTTGTGCAGTGACGTTAAAACCTACGTGTATGGTGAAGGCGCTTTTGTCAGATGACTGAATTTGTTGGAGAATACAAACTATACATTCTAAAATCAGAAAACATTTCTAAGGATCCAAAAATTTAAAAAAACATAAATATATAGAAGTGAAGTTACATGGTAAATATAATCGATTCACATGGTAAACAAGCTGGCATTTCAAGTGTTAATTGTACAACAATGATCGTTTGACGGGTTCATCGAGAAAAGTAAAAACTTTTGAGCTAGTATTAATTTTATATTCATGTGATTAATAATGGCATATGATTCATGATTAAATTAGACAGAAAGTAATTTCCATGACAATATATATTGTAGAGTTAGACGAAAAGACGTAGTTCTCCCTACAGCAATGTCTCATAAAAAATAATGATGAGGTTTATAACTTCGAGAAAAAACGTTCATTGAAAATTTGAGG
Source organism: Coenobita brevimanus (assembly GCF_032717465.1). NCBI lineage: Eukaryota > Metazoa > Arthropoda > Malacostraca > Decapoda > Coenobitidae > Coenobita > Coenobita brevimanus. The sequence goes on from NC_137009.1 coordinate 28,248,760, forward strand.
TATAAATTATTAAGCCCTAATTATGTCGTTATTATGGTTCGTAGATGTATCGTGTATGAAAAAAAAATAAAAAAATTTTGTACACACTATCAATAATGTCACCTGTTTTTCTTCGAATTTTTCACAGCAAGCGTTTTCACCTGATTAGCTTTTCCCTATTCATTTGCCCGTTAATTGAAGGGTAATAAGAGTTCCAAATCGGAACTTATACTGATCGAAGGCAAACAACATAGTAATTAAAGAATCTATTGCTGTGATGTTTGAAGCCACGTATATTTGGTGAAAGCGTCAAATATTCCCCTTCGTTAAATTACTAAATGTGTTGGAAAACACAACCAGCACCTACTAAAATTCAAAAAACATTTGACGATCAGTTACAAAAAATATATATACAAAAAAATATATATAATCAGCACTGTTCTAGGGAGAAATGTAATAGAATCACACGTTAAACAAGCTACCATTTCATGTGTTAATGACATAGTAATAATTGTTTGACGGGGAGTTCGTCGAGAAAGCTAAGAAGTTTTTTTTACTTTCTTGTGTACTCCTAGGCTATCAAATGGCATCTCGATAATCTGCTAAAGTAAATGAGCAATTTCTACACAACAATAGCACGTAACAGACCCTACAACTGAGAAAAATCGCATAAAATAATTGAGAAGGTAATGACAGTCATTAAGGTGAATTCGAGATTATAAAAACATCACTGCCAGTTTTTTTGTGATTGACAGAGACAAGAATATTGTACACCCGCGAACCAAAGTTTCGGTACCCCCCTCGATGGAAGGAAGTGGAAATCAGGGTTAGAGAGAGGGCAGGCGACCGGACAACCGTGTGGTACTTTGGAACTGAGCTACGAGGCGAATAGTGAGAAACCTAATGACACTGGATTCGAAACATTTCCATGCTATTCACCTGCAAAATATTATGCGTTCGTAACATACATACTGTAACATATAACAGACTACTGTGTTATCATGGTGTCCTGTGATACTGACCCATCTGTTTCGGATCCTCATCACACAAATAAAGCACCGAGCCAGTTGTATATAAGTTGCAACTTGTCAATATAATTGGTCATAATTTTTGTGAATGTTAGCCCTGGATTGTCTATAGCTATGATAAAGAATGATTGTGAATTTAATGTTGATTTTCACAGTAGTTGTGCGGATGGTTATAACTGTGGCAATTATTTTATGTAGACAACTAAACCACATTGTGATGGACAGCGGAGAGCATTCGCCAATAATTTACTATAACCAATAATTTACTATAACCAGATGAAATTAGATGCAAACCACAAAATATTATGAGACAACGAAGACACAGTTGTGGTATCCTGCTCCGCCTTGTTATCAAGGCCTTAACTGGGGCTTCACCTCATACGTGCATTATTTTCCTTCAGTTTCTGCCTCTTTTATTACGCTTACTTCCCGGTATCCTCTTACTGCGAGTCGTCATATTCCTTGAAGGGTTTCTTGTTGTCCGGTCCTATAATCCCTACTGTATTGCATTATTCCTCGCATCATCACTCCCAGACAAACAACGTTAGCATAAGACCGCTGAATCTGTTAATACCATTATTGCCACTGCCACTACTACTGTAATTCCCCTTTTCCTATTGTGTCAGTAAAACTTCTGCTCCTATTACTACTCCACTACAAATCTGTATAATAATAAATATGATTGTCCTTATGTGTGTATCTGTTAATCATATTGTCCCTGTCCCACCGTCGATAACTCGTCACTGACCCGGCACCGCTACTCCAGTTCCCACCACCATGGATTCTACTCCTCCCCCACTCCGACACCACATTACCCTTCACCTCATCCTTGGCCCAGAAGGCCTGTTGTTCACCTTTTACCGGTGAATATGTGGCATGCATTAATAATAAAAAAGAAGGCATTTGAGAGCTAAACGGTAATCGCCCTCTAAAATATTTTGTTTGCCAAGTCCAAACTTTAGGCCATATTTTGATACCATGAAGGTTTTATGTTGATAGCTCAAGCTATTCATGAGATTTAATGGTGCTAAAGGCAGGCAATAAAAACTAGTTGACCTTTAGCAGTTAGTTTGGTGTGACCCCGAGTTGCCATTTTCGAACTCCTCCAAGATTTTGCCCATATCTTGATACGCTGAAGGCTTCATGTTTATAGCTCAAGCCGTTCATGAGATATAATAGAAACACACACACAGATGCAGTTAAAAACATGATCGCTCCGCCTTCTAAAGGTTGGCGATAATAATATAGTAATAACAACAACATCGTAGATGTGTACTGTAGTGTTCCTAACATTACACTTAATAACTGCAGACCCAAACGTGCCTATATTACGGAGCACTGATACATTAACCACAAAACCGACCACAGACAGTTCTTATCATTACCACTGCACCTTCCCTACAGCACTTCACCATGGTAATACAACCCACTGTAGTCCTCTGTGAGATCGCTACACATCTTTGGGAAAAATAACTGCACAACATGCCTACAAACCACTAAAATAAGCATATGATGTTTCACTGACATCCATCAAATAGCCTAGGAGAAGTTAGTGGACAAACAAACAAACGACTGGACACAGACAGAAGCAGAATGTCTCGCATCGGTATGTAACGACCTGACAAAACTCTTGTGATCCTGCATTGCAGGTGTCATCACAGTAATAATAATAATAATAATAATAATAATAATAATTAATCACGTTATTAGGCACGATACTGAGAAGGACACACATTGGAATAGCATGTGTCGACGCAATGCAGAATGTTTGCAATGACAGAAGGTTGGGTTGCGGTCAAACATTAATTTAGTATTACCATAACCCTACCATTACAGGATATTATGGCACTGTTTGGTTTTATGTCACAGCTGTTTTCAATTGTTTTATCAGGGAGATTATGGTGTTTGTCCTCCTCTGTATCATGGATATTAACATGTGATTACTACTACTACTACTACTACTACCACTACTATTACTACTACTACTACTACCACTACTATTACTATTACTACTACTACTACTACGATTATTATTATTATTATTATTATTATTATTATTATTATTATTAACTATGATGACACCTACAAAGCAGGATCGTAATAGTTTTGTCAAGTTGTCATATACCGATGCAAGACATTCGGTCCAGCCGTGTGTTTGTTTGTAACTTTTAGGCAATTTAATGGATGTCAGTGAAACGTCACAGGTGTATTTTAATGGGTTGTAGGCATTTTGTGCAGTTATTTTTCTCAAACATGTGTAGTGATCCCACAAAGGACTTCAGTGGGTTGTATTACTATGGTGAAGTGCTACAGGTAAGGTCCAGTGGCAATGATAGGAACGGTCTGTGGTCGGTTCTGTGGTTAATATATCAGAGCTCCGTAATATAGGCACGTCTGCGACTTTTATAATTATGTAATGTTCGGAATACTGCAGATGTATGTTGTTGCTGTCAATTTTATAATTATTCTTATTAATGCATGTCACGTATATTCACCGGTAAAAGGTGAACAACAGGCCTGGTGGCCCAAGCAGGAGGTGAGGGGTAAAATGGTTCGGAGTGGGGGAGGAATAGAGCTCATGGCGGGTGGGAGAGAGGGGGGTGGGGTGCAACTGGGGTAGCTGTGCCGGGTAAGTGACGAGTTGTCGACGGTGGGACAGGGACAATATGATTAACAGATAGACATAAGGACAATCATATGTATTATTATACAGATTTATAGTGTAGTAATAGGAGTAGCAGTAGTAGTACTGTGAGGGGAATTGCAGTAGACACAATGGGGAAAGGGGGAATAGTAGTGGCAGTGGCAATAATGGTATTAACAGATTCAGCAGTCTTGTGCTAACGTTGTTTGTTTGGAGGTGATGATACGAGGAATAATGTAATACAGTACGGGCTATAGGACAGGACGACAAGAAGCCCTCCAAGGAATATGACGACTCGCTGTAAGAGGATACCGGGAAGTAAGAGTAATAAAAGAGGCAGAAACTGAAGGAAAATAATGCACGTATGAGGTGAAGCCCCAGTTAAGGCTTTGATAACAAAGCGGAGCAGGATACCACAACTGTGTCTTCGTTGTCTCATAATATTTTGTGTTGTTTGCATCTAATTTCATCTGGTTATAGTAAATTATTGGCGAATGCTCTCCGCTGTCCATCACAATGTGGTTTAGTCTACATAAAATAATTGCCACAGTTATAACCATCCGCACAACTATTGTGAAAATCAACATTAAATTCACAATCATTCTTTATTATAGCTATAGACAATCCAGGGCTAACATTCACAAAAAATATGACCAGTTATATTGACAAGTTGCAACTTATATACAACTTGCTCGATGCTTTATTTGTGTGATGAGGATCCGAAACAGATGGGTCAGTATCACAGGACACCATGATAACACAGTAGTCTATGTTATATGTTACAGTATGTATGTTACGAACGCATAATATTTTGCAGGTGAATAGCATGGAAATGTTTCGAATCCAGTGTCATTAGGTTTCTCACTATTCGCCTCGTAGCTCAGTTCCAAAGTACCACTCACGGTTGTCCGTTCACCTGCCCTCTCTCTAACCCTGACTTCCACTTCCTTCCATCGAGGGGGGTACCGAAACTTTGGTTCGCGGGTGTAAAATTCAGAAACATTGAAATGTACTCATAAATGTCGCCATGGGATTTTTATTTTTACCGTATCATGAACGGTCTAATTTTTTTTTTTTTTAATAAAATGGTACTATAACTAAAAAGAATAAAAAACAGTGCAGTTTTGAACTAGTCACCAGTGATTGCCACCTCTAGTGATTGTCATAGCTTGTACTTATATATATATATATATATATATATATATATATATATATATATATATATATATATATATATATATATATATATATATATATATATATATATATATATATATATATATATATATATATATATATATATATATATATATATATATATATATATATATATACTGGCATTTTATCAACCTGAAAAAGAACAGTCCATAAAATACCTAAAGACATACCTCCGTGGGGAGAATCACTCAGAACGTGATAACTTAAATAATAAAGTTAAAGACATTGAGAGACATAAATATAACTTCGAGGAAGTAGGAATATTATTAGAACACTGAGATATAACTAATAAACAATGTTTCGTTTCTTAACCTCAGATTTTTCAAGAAAAATTATATCAGCCTGTACAAGAATTCATATAAACTATTATACATCGCCTGAGATTCTTTGCATTTTTAGATGAGGTAGGATAATCCATTTTTTTTTTTTCTAATCAGCACAGCCTAAACTTCAAGGATAAAGTGGCAAGTGTGAACTAGTTACTATTCTAACTAATCGCTAAACAAGTAATTGAGAACATTTCTTCTGAGGTAATAATGAAAGATGTGGATTTTTTTTTTTTTAATGCAAGCTATAAATTTGTTCGGAGACACACAATTGCTTCTAAAATTAGGAAAACTTTTCAAAGAATGGAAAAATGCTACAGGCAAAAAAATCTTGTGAAGCATATAAATAATAATCGATTAACCCGAGAAAACGATGTTTAATAAGCAATAATAAAAAATCTACAGTGTAAAGGGTTTTGATGACGTGAAAAAACTTGGATGGGGTGTCATTAAAGAAAGATGAAAATGAAATATAGAAATATAGAAGATGTTTCATGAGTCATAGATGCAAAAGGAAAAAAAAAGGAGATTGCAGTAGTATTGACAAGATGGATTTCATTTTCAACTGTATTATCAAAATTTATAAAAGAATCCTGAGAATCTTGGTTAGATTGAAAAAAATATATGTATTAGGCAATAGAATTTTGTCATTGGAAAAATCAGTTCGAGCTTTGATAATTGGTATAAAAAATTGAGATATTGGAAGTCAGAAAAAATGACCGAGAAACTGTAAACATCACTTTAGGTCCGCATATTTTTCTTGCACCACCGATACAAGGAAAGTGGATATTGCAGGAGTACTGACATGTTGTGCCTTGAGATTGGTTGGAAGAATTTCTCAGCAAGCAGTGACCATTAAATTATTCAGTGGTGGTCTCAATAAAAGGTTAAAAAAAAGGCCACGATTGCATCTGGTACGATGAAAGGAACCATTAGAGGAGTAACTGAGAATGATCTTGATGGGTTTAATTTTGGTTCTCTAATTTCAAAACTTTGACGCATATACGCTAATTTTGATGGAAGCTGTTGTTTTTGAAATTCAGAAAACATTTCATATGACTAAAATATGCTTCCAAAAAATTAAACGCTTATTTAAATAATGTGAGAAGCAAAACTAAATATTATCTATTCATTTGAGAAAACATCCGGCATTTGAGGTGTTTATTGAATAATTTTTTTTATTTTCATGATGGGTTCGTGAAATGATAAATGGTTAGGACGAAAACGATGATGTAACTTTGTCAAACTATATCTAAATATGTCGAGAAAAACACCGCTGTTGATAAAATTCTGGAACATTAGCAAGGACGAAAAAATGCTACATAGAAATAAAACGTCCTATTATGTGGAGTGACGAAATAGTGTATACAAGGAAATCGATTCACACGATATTGTCCTGCGAATTGTATAATGAATTTAGATTGATAATTGTCAACGTCAAAATTGAATAATGTAGAGGTAGAAGGAGTGTTTTTTTATCTATATCACTTAAGTGACACCTTCAACATCCACTTTAAAAAATTATACAGGGTCGTTTTAGAACTTGTTATATCTCTGGGAAAAATACCTAGGTGCTCTGATAAATTGGGTAAAGCAACTGTCATGAGAGTCATAAATATGAAATCGACAAGCGGAAATTACAATTCTAGTACTGTGATATGAAACAAATATAAAATTTTCTTGCTCGTCTGTATGTTTCTATTAAAAAAAGAAAAAATCGTGCATAAGTATTTTCATAAACGATTATTAATGTCGTTTTTGAAACTTTTTATTTTTACTTAAGGAAAACTTCTTAAATAATTCTTTCAACATTGAACGTAGATGTCACTCATTGGAGAAAAAAAAAAATAAAGTCAAGTTGGGAATCAGAATAATCTATATTAGCCAACGTACGAGTTATTCAAAAACAGTGTTCTGGACCGATTCCAAAATCGTTTACATAAGGGAGTAAACGAACTATAAAGAGTCGAAATAATATATTTAAAACCAATTCGCACGTGATATGAGTTGAAATTTTTAGGTGGGAACTGCCCAATTTACATGCTTCGGCTAAAGAAAAAAAAAAATAGATTACCTTAGAATGCATTTTTTTTTAAATCCATATGACAAAGGATTTAAGAGGCGTGTGGACCCACTCCACCAAATAACAGAAAAGGTGAGAATAGTGTACTTTGCAAAGGGTTTCAAAGAAAAACATGTATCTTCGACAAATGAACTCTAAAATTTTCTGAAAACACACCCAATGGATTTTAAAATTCAGAAAACATTTCAAGGAAGGAAAGAATGCGCTCGTGAAAAAATAAATGCTGCTATTAGAAAAGCTGAAGTGGTAAATAATTATCAATCCATATGTCTTCGTATTTCAGGTGTTGATATAAGGTGAGTTGTGAAGAAAAGACTAAACGTTAGACCTAGAAGGGATTTCCTTTTTATCTGACTAAGGCTTGAAAGGCCATCTTTAGTCTCTTGATTCAATTTAAAAATATCAGCGCATTCTGTGGGGTCGTGTGTAAAGTACATTTCCGTGGGTTAAATCACTTCGAAGTGATAACTCGTATAGTAAAATTGCAAGTAACAATAACCTCGAGAATGTAAAAACCACTATCTCCGCGGATTTCTTGTGCGTTATCCAAAAGAAAAAAAGTAGATTCCAAAAATACTGACATGAAGGGTTAAAAAGATCGAATTGAAATTGTCTGGATATGTTTTTCCTTAAAGTGAGATTACTTAAATGACTCGTTTGACTTCATTGCTGGTCAAAGAAAAAGAATAAGCAAAATTTAAACTATGTAAGAGTGAAACCAACCCTTTTGGAGGTAATTCAAAAAAGTTGGACTGGAGCGATGCTAAAAACCGCGTTCTTTTCATTCTGTGTGAAAAAGCCAGTTATAAAACTTTCATAGAATACACAATAATTTTTTTTTTAATTCAGGAAACAATTCAGATAACGAAAAAATCCGGCCTAGAAAATTTGAAAATCTTTCTTCTGTAAGAGAAGGTGAAGTAAAATATATTTAATTCACAAGTGAAATCAGCTGGTTTTGAAGGTGTTTATTGAACAATGTTTCGTTTGTTGACGGGATATTCTAAGAATATGTAAAAGTTAGATAGAAGGGATCTTATTTTACCTCAATTTTCAGCCCCTTGTTTGATTTAAAAAAAGAAAGGACTAAAAAATAACTCAAACCGTAATGTATCGTATAAGAGAAACACCGGGAATGAACGATAAAATAAAAATTATTTCGGGAAAGTAAAAAAGGTTTTTGAATCACCTTAATTTGAAATAATTATAACACGCATTTGGTTACTCGTCCTCAGATATTTCGTGCGTAATATACTAAAAAAAAAAAAAAAAAAAAAAAGACCAAGCACGAACGTTCACATGATCTATCACAAATGTCTACCTTGATCGGCTGGATATTTCACTGCGTAAGAATTATCCGTTGACCTTTCTTATGCATCGTAGCCGACACCTCAAGGGGAAAAAAAAGTGCAAAGTGGGATCCTCTTGCGATTGATAGGACGGATAAAATAATAACCAATAACTATTCTATTGCACTAAAGTAAAATGCTGCATATTTTTAGGTGAAATTGTACTCAAAACTTGCTGGAGAACATAGCCAATTGTTTCTAAAAATAATCATAAAATAGATGAAAAAATGGAAGCTAAAAAAAAAAAAAAACTATCTTCCTCCAACGAGCTATGAAGCAGTAAATCAGTAATAATCGATTCACCCGATAGAAGAGCTAGCATTTCAGGTGTTTATTGCAAAATTGGTCGCGTGATGTTGTTGAGTAAAGTGAAAAAATTACAGCAAAAAAGAACTTCATTTTCGTTGTTTGACTTTGGCTTTGAAATGGCATCTTGAGGCTCTTGGTTAATAAGGGTCGTATTAGAGCAATGATTTTCAACCTGAGTGGCGCTCCTTCCTAGTGGGGCGTGAACACTTTTCAAGGGGGGGACCGGACTACTCAGAAAAAATTGTGAATGATTTGAATGTGTGTATGTGTGTGTGTGTGTGTGTCCCCCGATAAAGCACAGATCATATTTTGTCTCTGCTTCAGCCTTCACAGCTAATTTAACTTTTTACCCATGTGATAAGCTAGTTTCCTTCCTTTTTTGTGTGTGTTTCCCACACTTTGCTTTTTTTTTTCACTTTCCAGTTTGGTTGTTTCAAAGAAAAATAAGAAACTAATGTCTTCTTCTGCAAGACAGACCCCAACACAGATTATATATGTATGCTCCTCAACTCCCCCCTTATCCCTTCAAAACGAGAATAGTGGCTTGCCGGAGAGAGGGTAATGAAGTTTGAAATCAACAGAGTTAAGGTCCACTTGAATCAGTCGCAATCATTTATGAAGCCATAGATTAAATCTGTATATTTTAATTGATGAAGGAGGGTTCATAGTACGATGATGGCAGGTACCCTGGGTTCGAGTGTTTGCGGGGGGAGAAGGTGAATATGTGGACCTAGGGTAAGGGGGTCGCCACCCAAAACAGGATGTGAATCGCTGTTTTGGACCTAGGAAATATTTTCGCGGGTAAAATGACTAGAATCAGTGATAAGTCGTGCTAAAGAACATTATGTATCGAGAGATGAAAATCACGTAGAAAAGGTAAAAATAGCATATTTCCCGTGCATGACAGATACCACAAAACCGCAGATCTTAAAAGCATGAGTGTTATAAATGTTGACTGATTAGATTATTACCCTTACAAGCAGGGGTTATTTTTATTCTTTACTTTTTTTACAACGGTGATTTTACTAAACAAAAAAAAAAAAATCGCTAGTGCGAACTTGCTACCAGTGAAGGAAACCACTTTATGATTAATTGAAAACATAAAACCATGTTTCTTCGTTGAAAACATTGAATATGCAAGTCTAGTGTATTTTCTATCAATTTATAGCTAAACACAGCAGATAGTATTTTAAATTAAGAAAGCTCTCCAGAGGATAAACTAATACAGCAAAGAAAAAAAATGTCGCTGTGATAACGAGTAGTGAAACACCAAATAAAATATTAATTCACACGAAAAATCAGCTGGCATGTGGTTTTCATTGAGAAATAAGCTTATTTTGATGAGGGTTTTTGAAAAATGTGAATAATATATAGTTAGATGGGATTTCAATTTTTTTCTGTATTGTTAATGATTTGGTATGGAAATTTTGAGCCTCTTGTATAATAAAGAATATATACATATTTTCTGTGGGTAAAATTACACCGAACTAATAAAAAGTATTACAAAATGAACAAACTATTGGTATTTATATAAAAATGAAAGTACATTTGAAAACCTCACATATATGCGGTTGCCAAAATTGTATAATTAGGTTTTGAAAATCCGTTGATTGTTCGAGCATGTATAAAAAAAAAAAATTGCAGTATTGATACGACCTATAATAAATGTCTCATAAAATCTTTGGAACCATTGTTCTTTGACATTTTTTGAAAATTAAACAGCCATCACTTCAGAGAAAAAATATTACAAAATGGGAATTGATTACGATTGAAAGCAACCGTTATTGGAGTAATTCATAACAATTCCACTACAGTCTGGTAGAAACTGTGTATCTTTTGTGAAATAATTAATGCAACTTCAAGAAGTTTCCTTAAATGTGTCTGAAAGCATACCCAGTTGCTTCAAAGTTTTTAAAAGTGAGGATGAAGAGAATTGCAACATAAAAAAAAAAAACATGTAGCTGAGATATGACGTAGGACATAAATTACAATTTACTTATTAAACCAGTTGCCGTTTAGGGTATTTATTGCACAATACTTTTTGCTTGAGGAGGTCATGAAGATAAAATTTTTGAGCTAGAAGAGATTTCTGTTTTCATCTATAAGAATACGGATTCTGTTTTCACCTATATGAATTCGGCTGTGAATTGACACCTTGAATTACTTTATTAAATTGATAACTGGAGAAAAATCTGCACAGGCAAGTGGTCATGTTAGTCAGTAAAACATATTTTTTACGGTAAAATCACTTTGAACTCAGATAACTCGAATAAAAAAAAACGCTATTGACCGGAAAAAATGGCAATGAAAGTAAAACCAATGTTAAACGTCCGGAGATTTTTCGTGAGTTTGTAAACAGTTGCGTGTTATTAATGTCGCAAAGAGATTGTTTTGATTATTCTAATAGAAAAACCAGGACTATATAACGTCGTTTTTTCCTTCCACGATGATCAAAAGAGTGAACGTTGTAACTGAGAGCAACCACTTGAGTAATCAAAAACAGTTCTTGAGTAATGTTAAAAACCATGTGTTTTCAGTAAATACGGAGAGTAGTCAACTTCGACAAATGTATCCTAAATTTATTGGGAATGCCAATTGATTTTAAAATTCAGAAACCATTTCCGAGGCGAAAAAAATGCCGTCAGAATAAAAAATTCTAACTGCTGGAGCAGAGCTGAAATAAGAAAAAAAAAAAAGTGTTATCGATTCATACGTGAAAAAGGAAGTGTTTATTGACCGATGATGTTCGTTTCAAGAAAGGTTGGCCGAAAAATAAGAAAAAAAAAAGAAATTTCCATCTGTTACCAAGGATTTAAAATGACTTTCTTATTCTTGATTAATTAATAAAATATTCTTTTTACATTATAATAGAGTATTTGATCCAGAATTTAAAAAAAAAAAAATACTAGTATAAAAATAAAGTACTGTATCTATATACAAAGGCTGCTTCTCCCAAGGAAAGGGAGTAGCCGAGACAGGACGACACACTCCCAATTTACTCATCCACTCAAACACATTCATTCGCATTTTAGCCCCAAAGGGGAGAAGAGACAGATCCTCACCTCACCACACCGAACGAGGGTCAACTGCTCAGTGCAATCAGTGACATCGGCAGCAGTGCCCGACCACATAATAATAGAAACATCCCTTATTGACAGTCAGATAAAAATGATTTCGAGAAAGTTGAAAGAACTTTGAAACATCGAGATATTAAACCCTAAGAATTTGGTTACACACACAAATAGGATTCGCCTGAATTGTAATAAATGACGCTCTTGATACTTTGGAATTTTTACTTTGGAAGGATTGTTCTTTTTTTCACAATATGTCGGTTGAGACAATGATAATTACATTGCCTTATCATCTCAAAGAACACAAAAATTCCGAGAGAAATTGTTAAGACCAACAGGACCGTTATAGGGGTAATTTTAAACAGTTCTATTCCAATGATGGTGAAAGCCACGTATATTTGGGTGAAAACACATAATAATCCATTTCAACAAATGTAGTCTAAATTTTTGGGATACAAATACTTCTAACGGTCAGAAAAGTTTTGAGAAAAAATGCAATTTGGAAAAAAATGAAAATTTCTCATTGAGGAGAGGTGAAGTGGCATGTGTAAAAGTAGATTCCTACGTTAAACAGGTTAGCACTTCAAGTGAAAATTGTTTCATGAGGTCGTCGAGAAAATTTAAAAAAAAATTGGGCTGAAAGGGATTTTATTTTCATATGCACGATCAAGCCTTTCAAATGACATATTGAGAATGTTGATTAAAAATAAAAGAAAGAGCAATTCCTGCACATAACAATAGGTCTTGTTAGTCGCTAAGAAATATTATTGTACAAAAAAAAAACTTCCATCAAATCTTTTATAAAAAAAATTGATATGATATTGGCAGATCAAATTAAAATGATCTCGATATAGCAAAAAAATTATTGAAAGTCCCCTGGTATGAGAGGCAAGAAAATTACTGATTTCAATAACATTTACATGTTTGATAAATGTCGGCTGGAAAAATTGGATTTTTACCTTAGGGAGTAGGGTCTATTTTTTTTTTTTTTTAAATATAACGGTGGTAAAAAAAGAGAAATTGAATGTGTGAACTTGTTACGAGTGATTACATACGCCTTACAAGTAATTCAAAACAGTTCTATTAGAGTCACGTTAATGCCTACATTCTTCCCGAGCGCCACCTGAATATGCATCTTCGGTAATATTTACAAATTCATTTGTTCTAAACTTCTGACATTTCAGTGGATGGAAAAATGCAGCATAAGAAAAAATACTGCTATTGGATGTAAAGTATCAAATAAAATACTATCGTCACCTGTGAAATTAGATGGCATTTGAGGTTTTTATTGAACGTAATTTTCAAGTATGTTTTATTTGAGGAAAAATCGCTCCGAATCGTAATAACTTACATAACTAGAGTGGCACAATAGAGCGAGTACCCCTAACAAGGCCAATAGGCCCCCTATTAAAGTATATTTAAATCCGCTAGATCCGAAATTGTATATGGATCCGCGCCAAACTATACAACTTCATAGATACTAATGTCCTATATATGCCTGATTTCTTTCATATGATACTTGTAATATTCACTAAAAATTTGCGAAAATGATAAAAACGTTCAATCTCGCTGTTAAAAAAAAAAAAAAAAAAACTGGATCAGCAATTTCATCCGGATCTTCACCAAATTTTAATGGAGTCTATTCTGGAAAAACGCCCATTCTTCTACCAGTAGTTTTTCTGTAATCTTGCTCACAAACAAACAAACGGACTCCTTGGCGGTAGTGATCAAATTAAATAAGTATTGACCTGCAAATAAAAATGGCCCACTAAGGCAAAACCTCTAAGATAACGAGATATGTAATTATTAAACAGGAAAAAACTATTCCACTGGTGTCATGTTGAAGCCGCGTTTCTATATGGATGAAAATGTTTAATATGCAACTTCGACAAATATACTCAACTTGTTACAGAATACAGCCAATTCCTTCTGAACTTGAGAAAGTACCCGAGGATGAAAAAAAATGAGACCTAGAAAAAAATTAACGATCTTGCAGCTAAACGAGCGATGAAGCAACATAGCAATAATAATAGATTCAACAGGTAAAAGCTGGCATCTGAGGTGTCTATAGAAAAGGTTTCGTTATCGAGAAAAGTGAAAAATTTAGAGCTAGAACATATTTCATTTCAATCTGTGCGATGTAGGCTTTGAAATGGCATTCTGACTAGATTAAAGTGGAAAAAAGGAGGAATTTCTGCACATGATAAAATGTGATAGACAAAAAGATATATTTTCTTCTAAAAGCCGTGATAACGTGTAAATAAAATGATACAGTAAGGAGGTAGTAGTCGAAAAATTATGAAACAGATATTTCAAAACCTCACTGGATGACAGCAGATTTTTCGTGCACTACAGGTAGAAGAAAACTGCAGATTTTAAGAGCATTCAGATTGGTTGTATTTTTTAATACAACGGACGTCTCCCTGCACTTATATGACTAATTTAAAACAGTTATGATAAAAAAAAAAAAAAAACTGATAACGCAAAATATGTAGCAATAAATTTATTTTAAACATGGAATTGTATTGAAATTTCAGAATATTATTTGAGGAATTTGTCCTAAAAATTATCTGCGATAAATGGTCAAGTAGCAAATAAAATTTTATCAAAACACGTGATGTGTTTTTTCAACAATAAGTTTTTTTTGATGGTGTTCGCCAGAAAATGTGAAAAATTTAGATGGATTTTTTTTTTTTTCCATATGGCTTAATATAAAAATGGCATTTTGAGCTTCTTAAAGAAAAGAATAATGGGCTGTTACAGCAGGCCAAAGACATATTTCCGTGGGTAAATCACTCAGGTCGATGATAGATATTAGATAATTTACGAGGTATTGATATTCAGGTAAATGTGACCTCCAGAAAGAAAAATGCCAAAAAAGAAAAAGGGGACATATAGGTTTTAAACTTGAACAATTTTGTTACTAAAGTTCGAAGATTATTCGTTTATGATAATTAAAAAAAAAAAACTACTGAATGTCGCTTAAGATTTTTTTAATTTTTACCTTCGAAGGCAGTTCATTTTTTTTTTCTCTCCATTCTAAGTATCAATCACTTTAATGTTAAAAAGGACCACCAAAAGTGTTGTTACAAGAGAAAGCAAGTCATAAGAGGAATTCATAACAATATTGCAATGATGAAATCAGAATGTATATGGGTGAAACCGCTAAATATGGAACTTCGAGAAATAAAACCAAAATTCTTTGGAAAACAGAGGAGAAAAGGCAAACTAGAAAAAAAAATAAAAATCCTCCTGTAAAGAGAGATGTAACATAAAATACAATCTCATGATACATTGAACTGGCTCGTATTATTGGTATTTACTGATGAGGTCGTCGAGGAAAAAAAAAAAAAGCTGAAAAACAAATAAAAGATTGAAATAATGTTCATATGAACTCTGTCACCCGTGATGCTTTGGCTTATTCACCGGAATCATTTTCCAGTGAGTGGCATTTTTTATTAATTTGTCCGTTAACTCAAGGATTAAAGCACTTTCAAGTTAACGATTGAAGGCAACAGTTAGAGTGATTGAAAATTCCAGTGCAGTGATGTATATTTGGGTGAAAGCTCTTCTGTCAGATTAAATTTGTTGAAAAAAAAATAATAATTCCTTTTAAAATTCAGAAAAAACTTCATAAGATCCAAAAATTTTATTAACAATAAATGTATGATATAAATATTGTTGCTGAAAGAAGTGAAATTGCATGTAAAATATAATCCATTCGCATTGTAAACAAGCCAGCATTTCATGTGTTAATTGTATAGCAATGATAGTTTGACGAGCAGTTCGTCGAGAAAACTGAAAACTTTATAGCGTGTTTTTATTTTCATGATTAATGAAATATTTCATAATTAAATCAGACAAAAAGCCATTTCTTCGACAATATATAGGGTTGAGTTAGACGCAAACAAGTAGTTCTCCCAACCGCAATATCTCGAAAAAAAAAAATATTGATGGTTTAAAACGTCGAGAAAAAACGTTCCAAGAAAATCTGAGACATAAATTATTAAACCCTAATCATTTATTTAATAAGGTCCGTAGATTTATTGTGTACGTTAAAAAAAAATGAAGTATTGTTCACACTAACTATGAATAATGTCACCTGTGTTTCTTTGAATTATTCACAGCACACATTTTTCACTAACTTCCCCTCATTCGCTTGTCCGAGAATTGAAGGGTAAAAATATTTCAAAATCGGAACTTCTACCGATCGAAGGCAACCGTTATAGGAGTAATTTAAAACAACTGCACTGCGATGATGTTAGAAGCCATATATATTTTGCGAAAGCGCTAAATATGCCACTGTTAGATTTCTAAATGTGATGGAAAACACAACAAATACCAACTAAAATTTAAAAAAAAACATTTGATGATCAAAGAAATCTCTTTGCTGCTGTATGTAGAAATATAATCGAACCTCACGATAAACAGGCCTGCATTTCAGGTGTTAATTACACATTAATAATCGTTTCACGGTGAGTTCTTCCAGAAAACTGAGAAGTTTAGAGTCAGAAGGAATTTTACTTTCATGTGTACTCTTAGGCTTTCAAATGGCATCTCGAGACTCGGCTAAAGTGAAAGAGCTATTTCTCCACATAACAACAGGACGTAAAAGACTCTAGGACCGTGAAAACTAGTTTAGAATCATTGAGAAGGTAATGACATTTAAAAAAAAAAGTCGGACTTTTCGTGATTGACAGATACAGGACTATTGCAGATTTCCCGCACATTGACATATCATTATAAATGTCGCCTAGGGAATTTTTTTTTTTTTTTACCCTATCATGAAAGGTCTATTAATTTTTTTTTTCTTTTTAGTAAGACGGTATCACAAAAAAGGAAAAAAAAAACTTGTCACCAGCGATTGCCACCTATAGTGGTTGTCATAGCTACAAGTTTTATTTAAAAGAAAAAAATTGAAACTGGCATTTTGAGCTCTTGATTAATGTGAAAAAAAAAAAATGAGTATCGTCCATAAATACCTAAAGAGGAGAATCACTCAGAATGGTGATCACTGAAGGAAAAAAATTAAGGAGGTATTGACAGGCATATAGAAAACTTCGAGGAATTAATATTATTAGAATAACATTAATAAACATTAAGAATTTGGTTTCATGACAGATTTTTCATGGTCGAATTGATATGAACTATTATAAACGTCGCCTGAGATTCTGGCTGTGCTACAAATTCATAATCTATATATTTTTTTTAATCAAAACGGTTTAAACTTGAAGGGTAAAAGAGTGGCAAGTGTCAACTAGTTACCATTGTAACAAACCGCTAAACGAGAAATTGAAAACATTTCTTCTGAGGTAGTATTAAAAGATGTGCATATTTTTGTTAAGATGCAAAATAGGCACCTTTAAGAAATGTGCTATAAATTTATTCGGAAACAAACACAATTGCTTCTGAAATTCAGAAAACATTTCAAGAATGAAAAAAGTCTACCTAGAAAAAAAAAGGAGAGGCGAAGAAACATATAAATAATAATCAATTAATCAGGGAAATGGACGTTTATCAAAAAAAAAAAAAAAAACTGCTCATTATAAAGGGTCGTGATTTTTCTTTGTCGGTAAATTCAATTCAGACTGTGATGACTTATAAGTGACATGGGTGGGGGAGTAATTAAAGAAAGATGAAAATGAAATAAAGAAAATGATAGCATCCCTTTGTCCTAAGGTGTTTCGCGCGTCATAGATGCATAAAACAAAAAATGAAGATTGCAGTAGTATTGATATGAATAGATATAAATGTTTCATTGGCATTCTTTGCATTATTTTATCCAATCATCCAGGGACGATTAAATAACTTGTTTTCCATTAATGGTGGTCTCAATAATAGGTGGAAAAATGTAGCCAAGTGATCACTCAGTACTTGTGCAAGCAACTCGTTTAGGAGTAATTCGAAACAAATCTAAAGAAATGGTTTTTAAACTAGTGTCTTTCGGCTAAAACGCTAAATATGAAACTTATATTTGGATTTTTTTTTCAGGCTCAGAAAACATTTCAGATGATAAAAGTATGCTGCCCAGAATTTTTATTTTAAATCTTACTTCTAAGAGAGGGTATAGAGGGAGAGATTGGTGATGAGCAGTGTGGCTTTAGGAGAAGGAGGAGATGCGTGGATCAGGTGTTTGCTGTGAGACAAGTGTGTGAAAAGTATTTAGCGAAAGGCAAGGATGTCTTTTGGGCATTCATGGATTTAGAGAAAGCGTATGATAGAACTGATAGGGAGGCTTTGTGGACTGCTTCAAGATTGTATGGACTTGATGGTAGGTTACTAAAAGGGGTAAAGAGTTTTTACGTAAATAGTAAAGCGTGTGTAAGAATGCGTAATACTGTAAGTGATTGGTTTCCCGTAAGAGTGGTGCTGCGACAGGAATGTGTGATGTTGCCTTGGTTGTTTAATATTTACATGGATGGTGTTGTAAGGAAGGAGAATGCAAGAGTTTTAGGTGGAGGTCTGAGTCAGGTGAATGTTGATGGTGGAGAGTGGAATCTGAAGCAGCTGCTGTTTGCAAATGCACTGGTGACTGATGCGGAGGAGAGATTGAGAAAGTTGGTAGAGGAGTTTGGAAGCGTGTGCGAAAGGAGGAAATTAAAAGTAAATGAGAATAGGAGTCAAGTGATGAAGTGAACGAGGTCGGTAGATGGTAGGGGGATGAATATAGTTTTGAATGGTGAGTCGCTTGAGGAGTGATTTAAATATTTAGGGTAACATGTTCCTGTGGATGGAAGAATAGATGCAGAAGTGGTTAAAATGAATGAAGTAGGAAAGGTGCTGGGAGGAATGTAAAAGGTGTTTAGATGTCGTTCGCTTAGAATGGATGTAAAGAGATGTCTGTATGAGTGTTGTGGTTCCGACTGCGTTATATGGGGCTGAAACATGGAATATGGGTGTAGCAGAGGAAAACTTTGAATGTATTGGAGATGAGGTGTCTGAGGAGTATGTGTGGAGTGACGCGTATGGATCGAGTGCGAAATGATGAAGTGCGAAAGAGAACTGGAGTTGTTCGGGAGATGGCTGATCGAGTTGAGCAAAGTGTTGCGATGGTTTGGGCATGTGGAGAGAATGGATAATGAGCGATTGGTGAAAAAGATAAATAAATCTGATGTGAAAGGTGTAAGGCTGAGGGAGACCACGAATAGGAAGGATGGACAGTGTGAAGAGAGCGCTGGATGTGAGAGGGGTGCCTGTTGAGCAAGGAGTAGTGGCTGTGGGTGGCAGAAATAAATGAAGAGAAACTGTGAATGAATAAATGATGACGCAGCCCTGGGGGGATGTTCTCACGCATTTGGTCTGATCAGCAAGTCATGTCAGGTGCGGGGTAAGGGGATGGGTCTATTATGATGTGGCAGGGGAAAACCAGCTCTGCTGTCGGGTCCTGCTGCGGATGTCACTGATTGCACTGCGCAGTTGACCTTTGTGCGGTGTAGTGAGGAGAGGATCTGTCCCTTCTCTCATTTGGGGCTAATATGCGAATGAATGTGTTTGAATGGATGAGAAAATGGAGAGTGTGTCGTCCTGTCTCGGCTACCTCCCTTTTCCTTGGGGGAAGCAGCCTAGGTATATAGATAGATAGACAGAAAAAGGTTTTTTAATCACCTAAATTTGAAATAATTAAAACACGGGTTTGGTTACTTGTCCACAGATTTGTCGTGTGTAATATACTTAAAAAAAAAAAAAAAAAAAGACCTTGCACGAACGTTCACATGATCTATCTCAAATGTTGACCATGATCGTCTGGATGTCATTGCGCATGCATTGTCCGTTGACCTTTCTTATTCATCGTAGCCGTCACCTCAAGGGAAAAAAAGAGCAAATTGGGATCTTCTTGCGATTGAAAGGACGGATAAAGAAGTAACCAATAACCATTCTACTGCACAAAAGTTAAATGCTGCATATATTTAGGTGAAATAGTACTCAAAACTTGCTGGAGAACATAGCCAATTGTTTCTAGAAATTATAAAACATTAGATGAAGAAGTACAAGCTAAAAAAAAAAATAATCTTCCTGCAACGAGCAGTGAAGCAGTAAATCAGTAATAATGGATTCACCCGTTAAAAGAGCCAGCATTTCAGGTGTTTACTGCAAAATTGGTCGCCTGATGAGGGAGTCGTTGAGGAAAGTAAAAAAATTCCAGCAAGAAAGGATTTCATTTCCGTTGTTCGACGTTGGCTTTGAAATGGCATTTTGAGGCTCTTGATTAATAAGGGTCGAATTAGAGCAGTGATTTACAACCTGAGGGGCGCTACTCCCTAGTGGGGCATGAACAGATTTCGAGTGGGACTGGACTACTCAGAGAAAAAATTGTGAATGGTTTGAATGTGTGTGTGTGTGTGTCCCTATAAAGCACTGATTAATATTCAGTGGTCATATTTTCTTTGCTTCAGCCTTCACATCTCATTTATCTGTTTACCCATGTGATAAACTAGTTTCCTTCATTCTTTGTGTGCTTCTCACAATCACCTTGCTTTTTTCACATTCCAGTTTGGTTGCTTCAAGGAAAAATAAGAAACTAATGTCTTCTTCTGCAAGACAAACCCTCAACACAGTTTATATATGTATGTTACTCAACTCCCCCCTTATCCCTTGAAAACGAGGATAGTGGCTTGCCGGAGACAGGCTAATTCAGTTTGAAATCAACAGAGTTAAGGTCCACTTGAACCTGTGGGAATCATTTATGTAGCCATAAATTAAATCTGTGGATTATAATTGATGAATGAGGGTTCATAGTACGATGATGGCAGGAAGCCTGAGTTCGAGTGTTGCCGGGGGAGTGGGTGAATCTGTGGACCAAGGGTAAGGGGGTCGCCACTCAAAAATGGATGTGAATCGTTGTTTTAGGCCTAGGAAATATTTTTGCAGGTAAAATCACTTAAGTCAGCGATAAGTCGTATTAAAAAACATTATATATCGACAGTTAGATGAAAATCATGTAGAAAAATTAAAAACAGCAGATTTCCCAAGCATGACAAATACCACAAAAACTGCAGATTTCAAAAGCATGCGTGTTATAAAGCAGGGACTATTTTTTTTCTTCACTTCTAATACAAGAGTGATTATACTAAACAAAAAAAAAAAAAACAGCAAGTGCGAACGTGCTACCAGTGAAGGAAACCACTTTATGATTAATTCAAAATATAAAACCGTGTTTCTTCGCTGAAAACATTGAATATGCAACTTTGGGGTGTTTTCTATCAATTTAGCGCTAAATAAACCCGATTATTTTTTAAATTAAGAGAGCTCTCCAGAGGATAAAATAATGCAGCTTAGAAAAAAAAATCTGTGATAATGAGGAGTTAAGTACCAAATAAAATATTTAATCACACGTAAAATCAGTTGGCATTTGGTTTTCATTATGAGGTTTGTTGAAAAATGTGAAAAATGTATAGTTAAATGGGATTTCAATTTTTTTTTTTTTTATTAAAGATTTCATTTGGAATTTTGAGCCTCTTGTATAACAAAGAATCTAGGATGCGTTATAATGTAATTCATATATCTGTGGGTAAAATCACACCGAACCGTGATAAAAAGTATTTGATAAATGACGAAATATAGGTATTTAGAAAAAAATGAGCATTTCCCTTTGAAAACCTCCCATATATGAAGATGCCAAAGTTGTATAATTAGGTTTTAAGTCAGTTAAAAAAAACGCAGGAGAATTGATACGATCTATAATGAATGTCTCATAAAATAATTGCAAGCATTGTTCTTTGACTTTTTTTTTAATTCAACGCAGCGACCACTTCCGAGATAAAAATATTACAAAATGGGAATTGATTGCGGTTGAAAGCAACCGTTATTGGAGTAATTCAGAACAATTCCACTGCAGTCAGGTAAAAACTGAGTGTATCTTTTGTGAAATAATTAAATATGCAATTTCAAGAAGTGTCCTTAAATGTGTTTGAAAGCATACCCACTTGCTTCAAAATTTTTAAAAAGGTTTGACGATGAAGAAAAATGCTACTTATAAAAAAATATGTAGCTAGGAGATAAGACGTAGCAAATGAATTACAATTTACTCATTCAACCAGCTGCCGTTTAGGGTATTTATTGGACAATACTTTTTGCTTGATGAGATCAAGATAACTGAAAATTTTTGAGCTAGAAGGGATTCTGTTTTCATCTGTATTAATTCGGATTATGTTTTCATCTGTATGAATTCGGCTGTGAATTGGTACCTTGAATTTATATGATTGATAACTGGAGAAAAATCTGCACAGGCAAGTGGTCATGATAGACAGTAAGACATTTTTTGAGGGTCAAGTTACTTTGAACTCAAATTACTCGATTAAAAAAAAAAAAAAAAAGCTATTGATCGGAAAAAATGGCGGTGAAAGTAAAAAATCTCTGGACATCCGGAGATTTCTCGTGAGTATGTAAACAGTTGCGTGTTATTATGTCGCAAAGAGATTGTTTGGATTATTCTAATAGAAATGCCAGGACGATAAAATGCCGTTTTTTCCTTCGAAGGTGGTCTCATTAAAAAGATAAAAAATTTATTACAGGGTGAACGTTTTAACTGAAAGCAACCACTTGGGGAGTAATCAAAAACAGTTCTTCTGGAGTAATGTTAAAAAACATGTGTTTTCAGTAAATACGCAGAGTATGCAACTTCGACAAATGTATTCCAAATTTATTGGGAAACTGCCAATTCAAAAACCATTTCAGAGGCGAAAAAAATGCCGTCAGGAAAAAAATAATTCTAACTGCTAGAGTAGAGCTAAAGTAACAAAAAAAAAAAGTTATCGATTCACATGCGAAAAAGGAAGTGTTTATTGACCGATGATGTTCGTTTGAAGAGGGGGTCGTCGAAAAATAAGAAAAAAAGAAAATTATTTCCATCTGTATGACCAAGGATTGAAAATTACATTTTCTTATTCTTGAATAATTAATAAAATGAACATTCTTTTTACATTGCAATAGAGTGTATTCGACCCAGAATTAAAAAAAAAAAAAAAAGTATTAACTATCTCTCTATCTGTATACCTAGGCTGTTTCCTTAAGGAAAGGGACGTAGCCGAGACAGGACGATACACTCCCAATTTACTCATCCACTCAAACACATTCATTCGCATCTTAGCCCCAAAGAGAAGAGACAGATCCTCACCTCACCACACCGAACGGGGGTCAATTGAGCAGTGCAATCAGTGACATCCGCAGCAGTGCCCGACCACATCATAATAGACCCATCATCTTATTGACAAAAATAAATTCGAGAAACTTGAAAGAACTTTGAAACATCGAGATGTGAAATAATTAAACCCTAAGAATGTGGTTACCAGAGCCCTTAGACTTTTCGTGCATAAAGATTCACCTGAACTAATAAACGACGCTCATGATACTTTGGAATTTTTTTACTTGGCAAGCATTGTTCTTTTTTTTTTTTTTCACCGAATGTGTCAGTTGAGACTGATAATTATATTGCCATATCATCTCAAAGAAAAAAATAATTCAGAGGGAATTTTAGACCAACAGGATAAAAATATGTAACTGGGTGAAAACACATAATAATCCATTTCAACAAATGGTCTAAATTTTTGGGATACAAATACTTCTAAAGTTAAGAAAGGTTTTGAGGAAAAAATGCAAACGGATAAAAACACGAAAATTTCTCTTTGAGAAGTGAAGTTTTATGTAAAATAAAATCGATTATGTTAAACAAACTAGCACTCCAGGTGTTTATTGCATAGTAAAATTTTTTCATGGGGTTGTCTAGAAAATTAAAAAAAAAAAAAAAAAAAGATTTTATTTTCATATGCACGATCAAGGCTTTCAAATGACATATTGAGAATGTTTAAAAATAAAAGAAAGAGCAATTCCGGAACATAATAATAGGTCTTGTTAGTCGCTAAGAAATATTATTGTTTGAAAAAAAAAAAATCCGTCAAATCTTGTATAAAAAAATTGATACTATATTGTCAGATCAAATTAAAATGATTTCGATATTGTAAAAAAATTATTAAAAATCCCCTGGTTTCCATGCATGACAGTGGCAAGAAAGTTACTGATTTTAATAATATTTACATGTTTGATAAATGTCGGCTGGAAAAGAACTGGATCTTTACCTTTGGGAGAAAGGTCTGATTCTTAAAAATAAAACGATGGTTAAAAAAAAAAAAAAGGAATATGTGAACTTGTTAAGAGTGATTGCATACGCCTTACAAGTAATTCAAACAGTTCTACTAGTCATTTTAAAGCCCACATTCTTCCAGAGCGACATCTGAATATGCATATTCGGTAACATTTATTAGAAAACAAACAGTTGTTTTAAACTTCTGACAACATTTCAGAGGATGGAAAAATCCCGCATAAAAAAAGAAAAAATCTTTCTACCATTCGATGTGACGTAACAAGTAAAATACTATCCAATCACCTGTGAAATTAGATGGCATTTGAAGTTTTTATTGAACGTAATTTTGAAGTATGTCGTTTGAGGAAAAATCGCTCCCAATCGTAATAACTTACATAACTAGAGTGGCAAGTACCTCTACCAAGGCCCAACAGCCCCCTATTAAAGCATATTTAAATCCGTTAGAACAAAAATTGTGGATCCGCGCCAAACTGTACAAATTCATAGATACCAATATCCAAAATATGCCTGATTTCTTTCAAGATACAAGTAATATTCACTGAAAAATTTGCGAAAATGAGAGAAACGTCCAAACCCGCAGTTAACAAGAAAAAATCTTGGATAAACCTCTTTACCTGGATACGCACCAAATTTTAATGGAGTCTATTCTGGGCCAATGCCCATTCTTCTACCAGAAGTTTTTGTGTAATCTTGCTCACAAACGTCCTTAGCGGACGTAATAAAATTAAATAAGTATTGACGAGCATATAAAAATGACCGACTGTCCGAACCTTTAAGATAATTAGATATGTAATTATTAAACATTAGGAAAAAAAACAATTCCACTGGTGTGATGTTAAAAGTCGCGTTTCTATATGGGTGAAAACGATTAATATGCAACTTTGACAAATGTGCCCAACTTGTTACAGAACACAGCCAATTCCTTGAGAACTTGAGAAACCTTTGAGGATGAAAAAATGACCTAGAAAAAAATTAACGATCTTGCAGCTAAAACGAGCGGTGAAGCAGCATACCAATAATAATCGATTCAACCAATAAAAGCTGGCATCTGAGGTGTTTATAAAGTTTCGTCGTCGAGAAAAGTGAAAATTTTAGTGCTAGAACCGATTTCATTTCAATTTGTACAATGTAGGCTTTGAATTTGCATTCTGAGACTAGATTAAAGTGAAAAAAAAAAAGAGGAATTCCTGCGCATGATAACATGTCATGATGGATCAT
The DNA here is from genome assembly GCF_032717465.1 of Coenobita brevimanus. Taxonomy (NCBI): domain Eukaryota; kingdom Metazoa; phylum Arthropoda; class Malacostraca; order Decapoda; family Coenobitidae; genus Coenobita; species Coenobita brevimanus. The sequence goes on from NC_137009.1 coordinate 28,274,082, forward strand.
AAAACATATTTTATTGTAAATGCCGTGATAGCATGAGTAAAGAAAAGGATACAGTAAGGCGTTAGTAGTCAAAAAATTATGAAATAATTTCAAAACCATGACAAGATATTTCTCGCGCACTACAGATAGAAGAAAACTGCAGATTTTTAGAGCATTGACATAAACTTTGCCTTCAGATTGTTTAGATTTTTTCTTTGTGTGCAATGTCTGTTGCAGTATTTTTTATTAATGCAAGGGTCGCCTCCCTGCACTTCTTATGAGTGAAAGAAACCCCAGTGTGAGTAATTCAAAACAGTTGTCATAATGATAAAAAAAAAAAAAAAAAACATTTTTTAGTGAAAACGCAAAATGCATTAATAAATTTATATTAAACACGGAATTGTGTTTAAATCTCAGAAATTATTTGAGGAAAATTTGGCCCTAAAAATTATCTGCGATCATAGCAAATAAAAATTTATCAATTCACACGTGCTGTTTTTTGAATAAGTTTCTTTTGATGATGTTCGCCTGAAAATGTGAAAAATTCAGGGATAGAAGGGATTTTCTTTTATTTTCTATATGGCTAAAGACTTAAAATGGCATTTTGAGCTTAATTGAATTTAAAGAAAAGAATAATGGGCTGTGTTAAAGTAGCCTAAAGACATATTTCCATGGGTAAATCACTCCGGTCGATGATAGATAATAGAAAATTTACGATGTATTCATATTCAGGTAAATATTACCTCCAGAAAGAAAAACGTCTGGAAAAAAAAAAAAACAGGAGAAATTTAGGTTTTAAACGCGAACAATTTTGTCACTAAAGTCGAGATTATTCGTTTATGATAAAAAAAAAAAAAAAAACGTCAAGGTCGCCTAAGATTTTTTGTTTTTACCTTCGAAGGCATTGTTCATCTTTTTCTCTCCGTTCAAAGTAGCAGTCACTTTAACGTTAAACAGGACCACCAAAATAGTTGTTACAAAAGAAAAGTTATGTGAGGAATTCATAACAATTCTAGGCAATGATATCAAAAAAATGTTTTGGTGAAACCGCTAAATATGCAACTTCGAGAATTATACCGAAAATTCTTTGGAAAACAGACACACATTCTCATTAATCTCATAAAACATTTCAAAGGAGAAAAGGCAACATAGAAAAAAAAATCCTGTAAAAAGAAGAGAAGAGAAGAGAGAAACCTGTACTGTACACAGGAAAAATCATCTGTAAAAAGAGATGTAACATAAAACATTATCTCATGACACATTGAACTTGCTCGGATTGTTGGTATTTTTTGAAAAGTAGCTCTCGTTTGATGAGGTCGTCGATAAAAAAAATTAATAAAGCTAGAATGGATTTTATTTCATCTGTATGACTTAAGGTTTCAATTGGCACTTTGAATTTTCATAATTAAATGTAAAAAAAAAAAGAGATTTCTTCACATAAGAAAGGGTCGTGTTAGCCTCTGACATTCTCGAAGGTAAAATCATTTCGAAATATCATTACCGGTATTCAAAATATTGTAATTAACCAAAATGGCGGGAATTGAACCTTGGCCTTTCAGTTGAGAGCCAGGCAGTATACCACTACACCATGACCAGGTGAAAGTTCTACGAGGTCACGGTTTTTAAACCGTGAATCCAGGATGATGAGAACCTCTTGGCACTCAGACAAGTATCTCCAGCACTTACGAGATTGTCTCATCCTCTCGGGCTATCAGTTGGGAATCACAGGAACTGCCTACCAGTCGTGATGTTCAGATATGCCGCTTGGCTCACATCACAGTGTCGCAGGTTAAATTCCCGGCATATTGGTACTAGATGATTTTTCCTGTTTACAGTGCAGGTCTCTCCCCCTTGGTTGAGAACGTACTGACAAATAAAATGGCTTCGAGAAAGAAAAAACATAACTGGACATCCAAAGATTTCTCGTGCATTGGCATATAAAAAAATTATATATATATATATATATATATATATATATATATATATATATATATATATATATATATATATATATATATATATATATATATATATATGATTTCAGCAGCACTGACAGATAGTTGTTTTCTTGAGACTTTCATTACATCTAGAGACTATTACGTCCTTTTTTTTTTCTTCAACAGTGGACTGACAATGATTAAAAAATACATTGAAGTGTGAAAATGATACATGAAATAACTTCTTTCGAATTTATTTTTTTTAATTGAACAAAAAGGCTAGGAGCTCACAAACAATTCCTTCCAAGAAAAAAAAAAAAAAACAATTCAAGAGTGAGCCAAATTCAACATCTGTTCATTCCGAGATGCCTGGACACAGTGTTTGAAAGACTGGAGATCATAGGATGTAAAAGAACAAATAGAGGGAGACAGTTCCAGAGTTGATCTGTTGCATAAATGAAGGACTGGGAGTCATGGTTAACTCTTGCATTAGAGAGTTGGACTGAAAAGAGATGAGAGTTTAATGCTAGGCGGGTGCTACGCGCCCGTCGTAGAGATGGAAACAGTTCAGAGGAGCAGTGACCATGGATGCAGCGAAAAAAAAAGAGGGAGAGGCAACAGTGCGGCGAAGAGACAAAGGTAGAAGGGAGCCAGTAAGAGGAGAGTTAATGGGACGAAAAGCCATTGATTCCACCCTATTGAGAAGAGCTGTATGTGGGGAGCCTCCCCACAGATGAGAGCTATACTCTACGCAGGGGCGAATAAAACCCATGTATAAATTCAAAAAATGTGCAGGGATAAAGAAGGTACGGAGTCGACTTACCACACCTAATGTCTTGGAAGCTGATTTTACAAGATAAATCCCGAGTGAATGAAACCCCAGGCATGTCCAGGCTTGAGCTGGATATTATTAAACATTAGTGGGTACTCCTGTGGAAAACTCTGTCGGGTTGATAGGTGTAAAAACTGTCTTTGGTGCATTAAAAACAAGATTATTTTTACTCCAGTCAGAGATACGAACCAAGTCAGACACTATGAGTGCCATAGCCTGGTCCCTTGTTTGTTCAAGTAACTGCTGGGATGGACGTTGCAGGAACCTAATAGAAAAGTGAAGGGTGGAATCATCAGCATAAGAGGGTTCGATATGTATCTTAAATCATTGATGAATAAAAGGAAGAGAGTTGGTGATAGGACAGAGCCCTGAGGAACACCACTTGATAGATTTAGGAGAAGATCGATGGCCGTCTACAACAGCGGGTATAGAACGACCAGAAAGGAAGTTAGAAATGAAAGCACCGATAGAAAGATAGAAACCGTAAGAGGGCAGTTTGGATATTAAAGACTTATGCCATACCTATGAGATGTATAGTGCGATGGAAAAGCTTTCGCCAAAGTCCCGAAAGGAGGATGACCAGGAGTCTGAACGTTAGGTGAGAAGATCGCCAGTGGAGCGTCCCTAACGGAACCCATGAGAAAGAAGCTTGTGATAGGAAAGAGGTTTAACATTTTCATGTTAAGAATTGACTCGAAAACTCTTGAGACAGAATGTTAAAGCAATTGGACGATAGTTAGAGGGTTAGGAATGGTCACCCTTCTTTGGGACTGGCTGAATGAGAGGAATCTTCCAGCAAGAAGGGAGAGTACAAGTTGATAAAGGCGAAAGAGTTTTCTTAGGCAAGGTACAGTTCTTGAGAACAGGTGACGCCACCAGGCCCATATGCTATGTTAGTATTTTAATGTCAGCCATGAGAAGTCAGAGGGGGGAAGTGATGGAGGAACAGAACCAGATTCGTCTAAGGTGGAATGAGAGGAGAAATTCTGAGCTAAGAGATCTGCTTTTCAGAGTAGAAGAGGGAAGGATCTATCTATATCTGTATACATGGCTGCTTCCCCCAAGGAAAGGAAGGTAGCCGAGACAGGACGACACACTCCCCATTTACTCATCCATTCAAACACATTCATTCGCATCTTAGCCTCAAAGGGGAGAACGGACAGATCCTCACCACACCACACCGCATAAGGGTCAACTGTGCAATGCAATCAGTGACATCCGCAGCAGGGCCCGACAGCAGAGCTGGTTTTCCCCTGCCACATCATAACACTTCATAACACTCATCCCCTTACCCGCACCTGACCTGACTAGCTGATCAGACCAAATTCGGGAGAATATCCCCTCAGGGCTGTCATCACTTACAATTTCTCTCCATTTATTTGTCATGCACAGCCACTCTTCCTTGCTCAACAGACATCCCTCTCTCATCCAGAGCTCTCTTCACACTGTCCATCCATCCTATTCGTAGCCTTCCTCTCAGCCTTACGCCTATCATCAGATCTAGTAATCTTTTTCACCAATCGCTTATTATCCATTCTCTCCATATGCCCAGACCATCGCAACACCCTCTGCTCAACTCTACCAGCCATCTCCCGAACAACTCCAGTTCTTCGCACTTCATTATTTCGCACTCGATCCATACGCGTCACTCCAAACATACTCCTCAGACACCTCATCCCCATTACATTCAAATTTTTCCTCTCTGCTACACCCATATTCCATGTTTCAGCCCCATATAATGCAGTCTCTTTACATCCATTCTAAGCGAACGACATCTAAACACTTTTTTCACTCCCAGCACCTTTCCAACTGTCACGGGGTTTTTATAATATCACGGTAATTTTGATATAAATGCTTTAAATATTATTTAAATTGATAATAATATTCAATAATATTGAAGAGCAGAGACAATGATTGTCTTGCTACATCAAGCAACGATTACTTTACGCTGATTTGCTAAGATTCTCTAAGAACGAGAATTTATAAACTTTCTCAACAGTACACAGCAGAGACTAATTACTCACAATTGCTGAATTACTGTACTGTTAGCCTCTGGAGAAAGTTACATCACCCCTGACAATAAATAACTAATACTAATAAAAATAACATCAGGTTCTTGCTGATGCATTAACTCCTGGCACAACGGATTTTAAGTTAATACAACAAGACTGGTCTAAGTACCAGTTATGAATAGTAAATGTTTATGCAAGCTAGGAGCTATATGGAAAATAAGCTTAATTATGGAGAAATGAAACAAGATTTTTACTCTACATTAAGCTCAAGAAATAGAACTGTTAAATTTATTAATTACAAAAACAAATTTAACATTACATTTCAAATCAATTAAATGAGACGCACTCACTCACTCTCACAAAAGCTAAATACTTACGCCTAGGAAAAACACCTTAACTAAACTCTTAAAACTAGGAAATACACAAAGGAAATACCAGTCGATGAATACTTTGTATCACCCAGAGGGTGGGAGTTTGAAGAAACTGATACTCTGTGGAGCTTGGGATGCTAGCTGACCTCTCTTCACTTCTGAGCACAGGACCTCTCTCCGTCAATGCCACCACTAGACTGAATTCAAATAATGTATAGGCAGGACGCACAAGCTACCAGAAGAAGGCGTGGCTAACGGTTTAGGCGAGCAGAGGTGAACGATAAAGAAACAATAGTATCGCTCAGTAGCGCACTTAGTGACGTGCATCAAATCGGTCACCCCTGAAAACGGTGACGAATGATTTGAAAAGTATACCCCGAAATGGAGAGAGAAACGGTTAACTGAGCGATACACAGTGAGTTTTCCACTAATAGTTCGTGGCTTCTCACAAAAAGGAAATGTCGCGAATTGATTCGTGACATTACGCCCCATGAAAATTAAATCTTTCTTCCTTCAGAAGAATGATTTCAATATACATACATATAAATCCTAACTCAGTCACACAAGATTCACACTGTGGTGTGTGTGCTATCCTGCTACAGGAGAAAATCGCAGTCGCCAGTGAGTGAAAAACCTCGTATTTACGTTAATAGAAGCAAGCTTGAGGGAAAAACTCCGTGACGACGGTGAAAAATCCTGTACTCAGGTCAAACTGAGCGAAAATTCGCTACATTTACACTGACAACTAATTGTTGTGTAGCGTGGTGTATGTAATACACGGTGTAGGTGTGACAGTTGTAGTGTAACTGTACCTACGTGTAAAATGACACAGTAAATAATATGGCGACGACGAAGGCAGAGGAGAAGAGGCAGCAGCGTGCGGCAGATGATCAGCTGGTCCGCACAGCAAAACTGCTACACCCATTGCTGAACCTGCAAAACCAATCAAGGTGGAGCATCAAAAGTGTCAATGAGACAAAATTCTTATTATGTTACAATTACTCTCTCTGGCTAGCAGTCAGTACATGCTATGAAAAGTACACTCGAGGTCGCCATTAATTTTAGCACACGATTATGGTCAGCAAGTTGAGAATCCCTGTGCAAACTCGGGTCTTCCATAGCCTCGAACTGCACACGGGTCCTCAACCTGTGCCTCAACCTACAGTACTTATATTAATATCGGAGAGCTGAGAAACCTTGTGCAAACTTGGGTCTTCCATAGCCTCAAGTCGCCTCTGCAGAGTTCTCACTTCCCCCTTAACCTACAGTACTTATATTAGTATCGGGGAGCTGAGAATCCTTGTGCAAACTTGGGTCTTCCATAGCCTCAAGTCGCCTCTGCGGAGTTCTCTCTCGAACTTCCCCCTTAACGTACAATACAATACTTATATTAGTACCGGGAAGCTGAGAATCCTGGTGCAAACTTGGGTCTTCCATAGCCTCAAGTCGCCTCTGCGGAGTTCTCTCTCGAACTTCCCCCTTAACCTACAATACTTATATTAGTATCAGGAAGCTGAGAATCCTTGTGCAAACTTGGGTCTTCCATAGCCTCAAGTCGCCTCTGCGGAGTTCTCTCTCGAACTTCCCCCTTAACCTACAATACTTATATTAGTATCGGGAAGCTGAGAATCCTTGTGCAAACTTGGGTCTTCCATAGCCTCAAGTCGCCTCTGCGGAGTTCTCTCTCGAACTTCCCCCTTAACCTACAATACTTATATTAGTATCGGGGAGCTGAGAATCCTTGTGCAAACTTGGGTCTTCCATAGCCTCAAGTCGCCTCTGCGGAGTTCTCTCTCGAACTTCCCCCTTAACCTACAGTACTTCTATTAGTACCGGAAAGCTGAGAATCCTTGTGCAAACTTGGGTCTTCCATAGCCTCAAGTCGCCTCTGCGGAGTTCTCTCTCGAACTTCCCCCTTAACCTACAATACTTATATTAGTATCGGGGAGCTGAGAATCCTTGTGCAAACTTGGGTCTTCCATAGCCTCAAGTCACCTCTGCGGAGTTCTCTCTTCCCCCTTAACCTACAGTACACGTGTATGTACAGGCCCTGGACATACTGTGTCCTGTGGGGCCAACAAGTGAGACGTCAGGTCTACACTTTTGACTGGGAACCAGGCTAGTCCTTGGATTACTCAAATCTCTGAGGATGCCTATCATGGAACCCAGCATACAACAACTGCCCATGTTAGTCAGCAGTTAGTAGGCGAGACATCAGGTCTGCACCTACGTTATCACTTCCCTTGATGTATCTCACAACAAGGTTAAACTGCTGTAGATACAGTGTCCAGCGTGTCAATCTTGCATTAGCTGTCTTGGTCGTGCTAAGACTAGTGAGTGGCATATGGTCAGTTTCCAGAACAAATGATGCCCCAAATAAATAATAATAATATTTTTTAACACCATCAACCACAGCCAAGAGTTCCTTCTCAACAGTACTATAATTCCTCTCGGCGGGTTTTAGCCTACGGCTGTGGTATGCCACTGGGAAGATTCCACCTTCCGATTCCTGCATCAATACGGCACCTACTCCATCTTGTGAAGCATCAGTGCGCAGTATGAAAGGTTTGCTGGAATCAGGCAACTGCAAGATAGGCTCCTTGCACAACATATTCTTGAGGGTGGCAAAAGATCTCTCTTGCGCTTCTCCCCATTCAATGGTGTTTGGAGCATATTTCCGTAGCACTTCGTACAACGGTTGGGCAATGAGAGCAAAGTTGGGGATAAAACTCCTATAATACCCCACTAGACCAAGAAATGCCCTAACCTGTTTCTTGGTCACGGGTCTCGGGGCTTCTCTAACCTTCCTGATCTTGTCACCCTGACACCTGCAGTGATTGTTGCCAACAATATGACCGAGGAACTCCACCTCACTGTGAGCAATCTTGCATTTGCTAGGCTTCACAGTCATGTTGAAACTCTGGACTCTACTGAAGACAATTTCCAAGAGTCTGAGGTGCTCCTCCAATGTGGCGGAATGAACGAGGACATCGTCAACGAACATCTCTACTCCTACAATACCATGGAGCACTTGTCTCATGGCATGATTGAATACTGCTGGGGAATTGGTAAGTCCAAATGGGAGGACTTTATACTGGTACAACCCCCTAGGAGTAGCAAAGGCAGTGAACTGACGACTCTCAGGATGAAGGGGAATCTGGAAGAATCCCTTCGCTAGGTCGAGCTTCGTGAAATATCGTGACCCTGCCAGCTTGGAGAAGATGGCAATATGGTCACCCATTGGCTCGGCATCCACTTTGGTGATTGCATTGAGCCTTCTATAGTCGCCACAAATCCTGACTCCACCATCTTTCTTGCGGACTACTACCATCGGACTACAGTAAGGAGATGAGGACTTTTCGATAATGCCTGCAGTCTCCATGTCAGCAATTTCCTTATCTACTGCACCCTGTAGTCGCATGGGAATCGGATATGGCTTAACCTTTATAGGAACATTGCTGGTCAACTCAATTTTATGACGCAACCTTTGCAAGTCTAGGTTGGTCTGAGAAGACATCAGCATACTGACAGAGCAGTGACCATAAGGCATTCTGGTCCCCTACTGCTAAGTCAGGGTTAAGTGAAACATCTCCGACAGTCTCTTCCTGATGGGACTGAGCGGTTAAGGGCTCGTCATCATGGTCATCAGCTGGGATCACCGCAGCTGCCCCGGTTTCTTCCAGTGGCTGGTCACTATCATCAGCTACTCGTAGGCCAGTCTCCTCGGGGTCTGACTCATGATAAGCCTTCAACATGTTAATGTGGAACCTTTTACGAAGATTCCCCATCTGTATTATGTAGTTGAGGTCTGAAATGCGCTCTACTACATCGAATGGACCCTTCCACTGCGCCAACAACTTGTTCTGGGCAGTGGGGAGTAATACCAAGCATTTATCGCCTGGACTAAACTTCCGAAGCTTTGCCTTCTTATCATAATAAGCCTTTTGAACTTCACGCGCCTTGATCAGTTCTTCCTTAGCTAACTCGCACGTCGACTGGAGGCGGTCAGCCAAATCAAGGACGTAGGTGTAGGTGGTCTTGACTTCAGGGTCGGGTTCTTCATCGTCCCATAACTCACGAAGGACTTGAAGTGGGCCCCGGACCGACCTCCCATACACCAGTTCAAAGGGTGAGAATTTCAATGAATGCTGTGGGGCTTCTCGATAAGCAAATAAAAAGAGGAGCGATGAACCGCGGCCATTCCTTTGGCTGTTCGGCGGTCATGCGCCTCAACATCTTCTTGAGAGTTCCATTGAACCTCTCACACAACCCGTTACACATGGGATGATACGGCGTAGTTCGTAAGCCTCGGATGGACAGCAACCTGAACGTTTCGTTCATCATTGCCGAAGTGAACTGCGAACCCCGGTCGCTCAAGACCTCCTTAGGGATACCTACACGACAGAACACTTCAATTAATGCCTCAGCAACAGTGACGGCCTCTATATTCTTAAGGGCCACGGCTTCAGGCCACCGTGTGCTGAAATCAACTATAGTGAGGATATACTTTGATCCATCACTAGCCCTAGGAGAGATTGGCCCAACTATGTCAACTGCTACTCTCTCGAACGGTTCAGAGATTATGGGCATTGGCTTCAATGGCGCAGGACGGACACGTCCCCGGTCAGTGGTACGCTGACACACATCACAAGAACGTACGAGCCTCGTTATTTCCCGTCCCATTCCTGGCCAGAAAAAGTCAGCATGGATGCGGTCAGAGGTCTTCTTTGACCCATATGACCTCCCATCGCTGAACAGTGACCTAATTCAAACACTGCTCGGCGATACTTTGCAGGAACGACAAACTGCATTCGAACCTCACCCTGGGGTGTCTGTGACTCACGGTACAGCCGTCCTCGCTTACGAAGAAACCTGGCTTGTCCTCCCCGTGAATACTTGATCACTTTACCCTCCAGCTTCTTGCGCACTGAGGCAAGTGTCGAGTCAGTCTGTTGCTCTTGGACAACATCTTGACTACGAATCAGATCTTGCGGCGTTGCGACGGTCAACGGAGTGACGCGATTTGGAGCCTTGGCCATGGCTCGTGTTATCGCAGCAGCCGAAGTCTGAGTAGCAACATCTACGGCACAACTATTTTTGATGCCAGGTATGTTGCCTAAGATGAGGTCAAATAAAGGTTCTGGCATGACAACTGCAGCTGTCAAGCCAGTGAAAAATGGAGACGCCACCTGGATACGTGCCTCAGGGAACAATCTCACTGATCCATCAATAAGTCTAACTTGGATCTGTCGACCTGTATACTCATCAGGCCGAACTAAACTCTGCTTAACAGAGCAGCCTGAGGAACCATTGTCCCTCAGGACATTTACAGAAACACCTCCTACAGACCCTGGCTGAACAAGAAAGGCAGTGTTGTTGGTGGAAGGGTCTGAGGAGGTAGCAGCCAGTCATTCATGAGACTGTGGAACAACCGATGCAGCAAACGTGGCGCCCTGGGAACTAGGTGTCTGAGGAGAGTTCATGGTCGGAGGGGGACTTGTGAACTGTTGGGAAGTACCTGTACTGGTAGAGATGACACCACCGGGTACTTGAGGAATGAAGGCTGCATTTGCCTCCTGCCTCCGATACACTAATTGACCTGACTGAGGGTTACGTGGCTTGTCCTTGTACTGCTGCTGCTTGGGGAACTGCTGCTGGTTGGGGTGCTTGTACCGCTTCCAAGCAGGCTGCTGTATATTTTGCCCCTGGTCCTTCTGTGGTTTTGGACCTTGGCCATTACTCTGAGAACGGCCTTGGTGCTGGGATTCAGTCTGAGACGGCTTCCCAGACTTGGCAGTATCTTTTCTGATCCAGGTGTTTTGCTTACGAGCTTGATACCCGTATGCAGTAAAGAATGCGTCAGCCTTTTCTGCCATTTGGCTGGCATCTTTCACCTGGCAGATCTTAAGCTGTGCTATGAGCTCAGCAGGCCACGACCTCTCTAGCTGTGTACGCAGCATAAGGTCAATTATCCCCTCACGCGTGGAAGGAGTTTCATCTTTCTCCATCCACTCATTTAAGTAAGCTGTGAGACGATCAAGGAACTGAACAGCTGTCTCCTTGTCTTGGAGACGAGCTCGCATGAACTGAACTTTGGCGTCGTCTACTGTGAGACCATACGCCTTAATGAGGGCAGCTTTCATCATCTCATATGTGAGATTGTCTCCACGAATTCTGTGGAGAATATCGAGGGCAGGGCCCTCAAATAGGCTAAGAAAGCCGCTTAGCTGCCTCATCCAGTTGATATAAGTCTGCCATGTCCTCAAAACGAGCTATGTACGGCTCGATTCGCTCGCTTTCCTTGTATGAAGGAAGCTTGATGCGTGGGGTCGCCAGGACATGTGCAGGGAGAACGCTCGTGGAGCTTTGACCAACTGCACCAGACGTGTCTGAAGCCAAGGAATCTCGCTTGAGCTTCAGCACTTCAAGTTCATGTTCTCGTTCTTTGTCTCGTTGTTCACGCTCGTATTCGCGCTGTTCTCGCTCTTTTTCTAACTCGAGCTCGCGTTGTTTCTGCTCGTATTCGCGCTCTTTCTCACGCTGCTCTTGTTCATATGCACGCTCTCTTTCACGTTCCTCACGCTGTTCTCGCTCGTATTCGCGCTGTTCTCGCTCGCATTCGCGCTGAATCTTACGCTCTTCACGGGCATCATTCTCGCGCTGCTGCTCCTGATTATGCCGTGAGAGTATATACTTTAATTTCGGTTGGGTCCGAAAGACCCATTTCTTTGGCTTCCTGTAAAAATACAGTAGTAGCCATGGCGCTAATTTATTAAGCAAAACCGAAATTGAGTACTGACTGCTTAGCGACGAATACTAATAAACACAAGTAAAGAGTACAGACACAAGCTAGTGGTGACCAGTCTTATCCAGTTAACTGGCAAAGAATAAATAAAAATGTAAATGACTGGGAAGACTCAATAATAAACAGAATGGTACGGCGACTTCCCAGGAGCGAATAAAATCGTCTGGCGTTACCAAGAATAAACTAGGGTTAAGTACTCTATGGATTGATAAAGCAAAATTCACTTGCTAAATTAAGGGTAAACACCAGTAAGCTTGTGCCTATAAACTTTAATGATAAATACCTAAATATGAATGAGTGAGCACTATCTCGTGAATAGCTTTAGAGCTAGGAGTTAATATCCTGGAATGAGGTCGCCAATTGTCACGGGGTTTTTATAATATCACGGTAATTTTGATATAAATGCTTTAAATATTATTTAAATTGATAATAATATTCAATAATATTGAAGAGCAGAGACAATGATTGTCTTGCTACATCAAGCAACGATTACTTTACGCTGATTTGCTAAGATTCTCTAAGAACGAGAATTTATAAACTTTCTCAACAGTACACAGCAGAGACTAATTACTCACAATTGCTGAATTACTGTACTGTTAGCCTCTGGAGAAAGTTACATCACCCCTGACAATAAATAACTAATACTAATAAAAATAACATCAGGTTCTTGCTGATGCATTAACTCCTGGCACAACGGATTTTAAGTTAATACAACAAGACTGGTCTAAGTACCAGTTATGAATAGTAAATGTTTATGCAAGCTAGGAGCTATATGGAAAATAAGCTTAATTATGGAGAAATGAAACAAGATTTTTACTTTACATTAAGCTCAAGAAATAGAACTGTTAAATTTATTAATTACAAAAACAAATTTAACATTACATTTCAAATCAATTAAATGAGACGCACTCACTCACTCTCACAAAAGCTAAATACTTACGCCTAGGAAAAACACCTTAACTAAACTCTTAAAACTAGGAAATACACAAAGGAAATACCAGTCGATGAATACTTTGTATCACCCAGGGGGTGGGAGTTTGAAGAAACTGATACTCTGTGGAGCTTGGGATGCTAGCTGACCTCTCTTCACTTCTGAGCACAGGACCTCTCTCCGTCAATGCCACCACTAGACTGAATTCAAATAATGTATAGGCAGGACGCACAAGCTACCAGAAGAAGGCGTGGCTAACGGTTTAGGCGAGCAGAGGTGAACGATAAAGAAACAATAGTATCGCTCAGTAGCGCACTTAGTGACGTGCATCAAATCGGTCACCCCTGAAAACGGTGACGAATGATTTGAAAAGTATACCCCGAAATGGAGAGAGAAACGGTTAACTGAGCGATACACAGTGAGTTTTCCACTAATAGTTCGTGGCTTCTCACAAAAAGGAAATGTCGCGAATTGATTCGTGACACCAACTTCATTTATTCTAAACTTCATTTCTACATTTATTCTTCTATCCACAGCAACATGTGACCCTAGATACTCTACCTCCTCAAGCAACTCGCCATTCAAAACTATATTCATCCCCCTACCATCTACCAACCTCGTACACTTCATTACACTTATTCTCATTTACTTTCAATTTCCTCCTTTCACAAACCCTTCCAAACTCCTCTACCAACTGTCTCAATCTTTCCTCTGAATCAGCCACCAGTGCAGTATCATCTGCAAACAGCAGCTGCTTCAGATTCCACTCTCCACCATCATCATTCACCAGACTCAGACCTCCACCTAAAACTCTTGCATTCACCTCCAAGTAAATATTAAACAACCAAGGCGACATCACACATCCCTGTCGCAGCCCCACTCTCACAGGAATCCAATCACTCACAGCATTTCCCACTCTTTCGCACGCTCTACTATTTACATAAAAACTTTTCACCCCTTCCATACAATCTTAAAACAGTCCACAAAGCCTCCCTATCAATTCTATCATACGCTTTCTCTAAATCCATAAATGCACATCCTTGCCTTTCGCTAAATACTTTTCATACACTTGTCTCACAGCAAACACCTGATCCACGCATCCCCTCCCTCTCCTAAAGCCACACTGCTCATCACCAATCACTCCCTCTGTACCCTCTAACTCTCATAATTGACACTATCATACACCTTACCTACAACATTCAACAGACATACCCCTAAAGCTAGTACATTCATACTTATCACCCTTGGCTTTATACAACGGTACCACACAAGCACTTGCCCAGTCAATTGGCACCGTACCTTTCACAAAGCACACATTCAACAATCTTACTAACCAGTCAACAATAGTCACTCCACCACCCTTCAGGCATTCCACAGCACACCCATCCATACCTGCAGCTTTCCCTGTTTTTATATCCTTTACTGCCTTCTCCACTTCCTCCTTCGTGATCAAAGAATCATTCAACTCTCCCAACACATTTATTCCTTTGGCATGGTGCAAGATGGAGCTGGAAGAATAAGAGTTTGAGAGTTGAGAGAATTTAGTACGGATGAATTTATTTTCAGCAGAGCGAAGAGCAGACTTAACAAGATTCCGGAAATGGGTCCTCTCCTTGTTGCGGACAGCATTAGAACCAGCGCGATTAAACCAAGGCTTTCTTGCATTTGTCAAAGGATATGAGAAAGGATTGAATGCTTCCATGCCCGAGAGAATAACCTCCATAATGGCACATTCAGATGGCTGCCGGTCAGCATATTCACCAAGTCTGGAAAGGTTCGCGTTATGGGGGAAATTAGGACCAATCACAGCTCGAGCTGAGGCAAGCCAAGTGTTACCAGCTCAAGACGTCATCACTTACCTTATGACGTCATCACTTACTTTATAAACATACAATTGCTTTAAGTACTTCTGAACATATCAGTAAAAGAATGTATATACAAGGCACGTAATTGACATTTAACAACATTATAGGCAGGTGAGGCAAATATGACACCGTACTGGAATATAAATGAAGGCTAAGACTACCTAAAGTATCTGGTAACATATCTACACACGTACTTCTTTCGGTATTCAAATTAATTAGTTCCGCTCCTAAAAAAGATGTATGGGCTTACAAAAACATAGGTATTACATTGTATATCACACGTATATCAAGCGCAGAACTGAATGAAATGGCTAAGCATATCAGTTTGCGTACTCGTGGTAATAATAGTAGCCGAACCGAAAAGCACCTAAGAAGACAATAACATTGCAACGACCGTATTCTTAAACATTTCCTTCCCTTGTGGAGGCATGGGAAGGAAATCTTTTGCCGAATTGGTTTTCTTAAAAAAATCCTTCCCTTCCTGGGCCTCGCGAAGGGAAAGATTTTTCCTCTGGGCAGCAGAAATTGTTGGAACTTGAAGGAATTCCTTGACCCTTCTCTTCAAAAATTCCTTCATAAATTTTGTGCTTTCTGTTGTGGTTCATTGTCTTATATATAATTAAAATGTTGACAGAAGTTACTGTATAATTTTATTGATGCAGTTTACAACGCTATACTAATGTTTAAGCGCTATTTGTGTCTCTTTAAAAGTGTTACCCATGTCGGCTGAGACAATAAGCCAGACATAAACAGAGCAGACGACGTACTACCTCCGATATTCATCCAGTCTTTTATGATCTGACACTGACAAATCTTATACATTATGGCCAGGGTCAAACGAGGATTCATTTCAAGAAACATATTGGTTGTTAATTTGCCTGAAAAAGGAAAATCTGCCGTCAAGGTCACACGTGTGGTTCAGCTCATGTCTTCCAGGAGGAAAAAAACAGGTGAGCGCAGCCATGCGAGTACACGAGACGGACGTTAACAAGTGATTCTTACACTTACTAATAACAACATTAAGCGTAATAATATTCCTCGAATATAATTTATCAAAATATTGTCTTGAGGAGTGAACACGCTGCGGTGTTGGCCAGAATGGCATTTATGGCTGAATACAAACCAATAGTATACTGTAGATGTGGTGGCGACCTCCCACGTCTCAAATGTGTTGTGCTTTCATTATCCAGCACGAGATATGCGTGTTTTGATGTATTAGTTTATAAATTTAACGCTCCATCATACCAAATATCAGCAGGATGGGTCATTTTAGTTTAACAGGGCTACCAACCTGAACATTTTTCCTTCCCTTCCAAGGAAATCTTTACGCATACTGAAGGGAAAGAAAAATCCTTCGAAGAGAAGGAAAAGTTTAGGGAAGGAATTATTTTTAAGAATATGGCCGTTGTGTTATTGTCTTCTTAGGTGCTTTTCGGTTCGGCTACTATTATTACCACGAGTACGCAAACTGATATGCTTAGCCATTTCATTCAGTTCTGCGCTTGATATACGTGTGATATATAATGTAATACCTATGTTTTTGTAAGTCCATACATCTTTTTTAGGAGGAACTAAATAATTTGAATACCGAAAGTACAAGTGTGTAGATATGTTACCAGATACTTTAGGTAGTCTTAGCCTTCAATTATATTCCAGTACGGTCATATTTGCCTCACCTGCCTATAATGTTGTTAAATGTCAATTACGTGCCTTGTATATAAATTCTTTTACTGATAAGTTCAGAAGTACTTAAAGTAGTTGTATGTTTATAAAGTAAGTGATGACGTCTTGAGCTGGTAACTTGGCTTGCCTCAGCTCGAGCTGTGATTGGTCCTAATTTCCCCCATAACGCGAACCTTTCCAGACTTCGTGAATATGCTGCCGGTCACGGAAGCAATGCCCATTCCAGGGAAAATCAAAGAGGTAATACCTGAGGGCGTCCCAATCTGCAGTTCCAAAGTGCCACAGTCGACGTTTCTCTGGAGGGTCCGCAGGCCGTACCGGAGAGGTAGGACAGCTTAAGGTAATAAGGTTGTCATCAGAGGAGCGTAAAGAAGAATTAGTTGCAAGGAAGAGGTCAAGTTTGTTGGAACTCTCTCCAAGGGGGTCAGTGATACGGGTAGGGTGCTGTACAAGCTGCTCTAAGTCATTAAGGATAGAAAAAATTTAGGTTTGTTCACCAGGTTGAGAGGAGAGCCAAAGGTGGTGGTGAAAATTGAATTAATAAGAAAGTTATATTGTAGATGCTAAAATTAACATTTCTCCAATGAAAATGCAAAATATGCTACTTCTGCAAATATATTCTAAATTCATTGCCTTATTTTTTTTTTTTAATTCACAAATGACAAAATGTGTCGCCGAAAAAATAAAAACTACTCTATGGAGAGCATAACAGAAATAATAGTCATGTGAAACTGGCTCTCATTAGAGTTGTTTATTGACCAATGAATTTTGTTTGCTAATGGTGTCAACAAAAAATGTGAAAAATTTAAAGCTAGATAGAAGTTTGTTTTAATCACAATGACGAATGATTTATAGCGGCATCTGATTCTTGATAAAATTGGACAAGAAGGGTATTCTCTGTGAATACAAAAGTTTAGACGATAAAACGTACTCACAATCGTGATAACTCGTATGAAGAATAATGAGACATAATTTCTAGAAAATATGAGGTCCATTCGTTTAGTAAGGTCCCTACATTTATCTTGCATAACAAATTAATAAAATATTGAAATATTGTTCATATGAATTGTGATTGTCACCTGCGATGCTTTGAATTATTCACCGGAAGCATTTTCCAGTGAGTGGCATTTTTCATTAATTTTTCAGTTACCTCAAGGATAGAAGTACTTCCAAGCCTGAACTTTTACCGACTGAAGGCAACAGTGATTGAAAATTCCAGTGCAGTGATATTAAAAGCAACGTATATTTGGGTGAAAGGCTTTGGTTAGATGACTAAATTTGTTGGAAAATAGACAATTTCTTTTCCAGGAAAAAATTCAGGGGATCGAAAAAATTTAAAAACAATAAATGTATCTTGTTGCTGAAAGAATGGAGTTGCATGTAAAATATAATCCATTCGCATGTTAGACAAGCTATCATTTCAGGTGTTAATTGTGCAGCAATGATAGTTTGACGAGTTGTTCGTCGAGAAAACTGTAAACTTTATAGCCAGTTGATTTTATTTTCATGTGATTAATGACGTTTCATGATTAAATCAGACAAAAAGTCATTTCTTCAACAATATATAGGTTTGAGTTAGACGCAAACACGTTATTCTCCCAACAGTAATATCTCGAATAAAAAATATTGATGAGGTTTAAAACTTTGGTCCGTAGATTTATTGGGCACGATAAAATGAAGTATTGTTCACACTAACTATGCATAATGTCACCTGTGTTTCTTCGAATTATTCACAGCACACATTTTCAACTGACTAACTTTCCCTCATTCGTTTGTCCGATAATTGAAGGATAAAAATAGTTCCAAATCGGAACTTCTTCCGATCGAAGGCATTGCAGTGATGTTAGAAGAAACGTATATTTTGCTAAAGCGCTAAATATGCCACTTTGTTAGATTTCTAAATGTGATGGAAGACACAAAATACCAACTAAAATTTAAAAAAAAAAAATGATAAAAAAATGTTCTTTGCTGCTGTAGGGAAAAATATAATCGAACCACACGATAAGCAGGCGAGCATTTCGGGTGTTAATTACACAGCAATAATCGTTTGACGGGTTCTTCGAGAAAACTGAGAAAATTAGAGCCAGAAGAAATTTTACTTTCATGTGTTTTAAATGGCATCTCGAGACTCGGCTAAAGTGAAAGAACTATCTCTACACATAACAATTGGTTTTCATAGACCCTAGGACTGTGAAAACTTGTATAGAATCATTGAGAAGGTAATGACAGTCAGATTAAGGTGTATTAGAAATTATTTAAAAAAAACACATGGTACGACTTTTCGTGATTGACAAGAATATTGCAAATTTCCCGTACATTGACATGTCATTATAAATGTCCCCTTGGGATTTTTTTTTTTACCCTATCATGAGAGGTCTATTATTTTTTTTTTCTTTTCCCTTTTGTAAGACGGTGATATCACCAGAAAGATAAAAAAAAAAAATGCTTGTCACAAGTGTTTGCCACCACTAGTGGTTGTCATGGCTGTTCTTTTATTTAACAAAAGATTTAAACTGGCATTTTGAGCTCTTCATTAATTTGAAAAAAATGAGTATCGTCCATAAATACTTAAAGAGGTGAATCACTTCGAATGGTGATCAATTGAGGAACAAAATTAAAGAGGTATTGACAGGCAAATAGAAAAACTTCGAGGATTTAAAAATATTATTAGAATAAAAAATAAAAATTGGGTTTCATGACAGATTTTTCGTGGTCGAATTGATATGAACTATTATGAATGTCGCCTGAGATTCTTTTCATGTCATAAATTCACTTTTTTTTTTTTTCTCAACTGTCAAGGGTAAAAGAGTGGTAAAGTGTGAACTAGTTACCATTGTAACTAACCGCTAAACGAGTAATTGAAAACATTTCTTCTGAGGTAATATTAAAAGATGTGCATATTTTTCTGAAGATGCAAATTACGCGCCTTTAAGAAATGTGCAAAAAATTCTTTCGGAAACAAACACAATTGCTTCTAAAATTCAAAAAAAACATTTCAAGGTATGAACAAAGCCCACCTAGAAAAAAAATCTTACAAAGCTGTGAAAAAACATAAATAATATCTAACTAACAAGAGAAATGGACGTTTATTAAGCTATAAAAAAAAATACTGAAAATTATAAAGGGTCATTTTTTTTTTTTTTTTTGGTTGGTTAATTCAGTTCAGACTGTGATGATTAGTAAGAAACTTGGGTGGGGGTATATAGTAAGATGAAAATGAAATGAAGAAAATGAGAGCATCCATTTGTCCGATGTTTCGCGCGTCATAGATGCAAAAAAAAATAAATAAATAAAGATGCAGATTGCAGTAGTATTGATATGAATAGATAATTTTTCGTTGACATTCTTTGCATTGTTTTTCTCTAATCAACCACAGACTAGTTTTCCATCACTGGTGGTCTTAATAATGGGATGAAAAATGTAGCCGTGTTCACTCAGTACAAATGAAAGCAACTCGTTTAGGAGTAATTAGAAACAAATCTAAAAAGTTAAATATGAAACTTATATTTGGATATATTTTTTCAAGCTCAGAAAATATTTCAGATGATAAGAGAATGCTGCCAAGATTTTATTTTTTTTTTAATCTTCCCTCTAAGAAAGGGTATAGAGGGTGATGACCAGTGTGGCTTTAGGAGAGGGATGCGATGCGTGGATCAGGTGTTTGCTGTGAGACAAGTGTGAAAAGTATTTAGCGAAGGGCAAGGATGTGTTTTGGGCATTCATGGATTCAGAGAAAGCGTATGATAGATTGATAGGTAGGATTTGTGGATTGAATAGAGTTGCTAGATAAGGTAGTGTTTTAAGTATTTAGGGTCACATGTTGCTATGGATGGAAGAATAGATGCAGAAGTGAAGTTTAGAATTAATGAAGTAGGAAAGGTGCTGGAAGGAATAAAAAAAAGTGTTTAGATGTCGTTGCTTAGAATGGATGTAAGGAGAAGGCTGTGTGAAGGTGATATGGTACCGACTGCATTATATGGGGCTGAAACATGGAATAAGGGTGTAGCAGAGAGAACAAGTTTGAATGTATTGGAGATGAGGTGTCTGAGGAGTGTGTGGAGTGAAGCGTATGGATCGAGTGAGAAATGATGAAGTGCGAAGGAGAATTGTAGTTGTTCGGGAAATAGTTGATTGAAATGGTTTGGGCATATGGAGCGATTGGTGAAAAAGATAACTAGATCTGATGTGAGAGGTGTAACGCTGAGAGGGAGACGACTAATAGGATGGATGGATAGTGTGACGAGAGCTTTGGATGCGAGAGGGATATCTGATGAGCAAGAAAGGGTGCGTGACAAATAAATGGAGAGAAATTGTGAATGAATAAACGATGACGCAGCCCTGGGGAGATATTCTCCCGCATTTGGTCTGATCAGCAAGTCAGGTCAGGTGCGGGTAAGGGGATGGGTCTATTATGATGTGGGAGAGGAAAACCAGCTCTGCTGCCCGGCTCTGCAGCGAATGTCACTCATTGCACTGCGCAGTTGACCCTCGTACGGTGTGGTGTGGTGAGGATCTGTCCTTTCTCCCCTTCGGGGACTACATGCGAATGAATGTGCTTGTATGGATGAGTAAATGGGGAATGTCTCATCCTGTCTCGGCTACCTTCCTTTCCTTGGGCTTCCAGGGAGTGCTTGAGCAATAAAATATCATTCACCTTGTTCACTTCTGATATTGAGGGGTGTTTAATTAACAAAACATTGTTTGATGAAGATTCCGTCACATAAGGTGAAATTTAGAGTTAGAATGGTTATTTTTATCTATATGGTTAAGAAATTAAAACTGCATTCTTATCCTCCTGATTCTTGAAAAATTGAAAGTATTAAACGATTGTGTTATACTCAAAGATATATTATCGTGGGTAAAATTCTCTGAGATATGATAACTACTATTACAGGGATTGACGAGGTATTGTAATCATGAAAATGACCGAAAATGTAAAGAAGGTTGAATCACCAAAATATGAATCTTGTTACTCGTCAGCAGATTATTAGTTCACAATAAATAAAAACAAATGCAATTCCATTCACAAAGTATTATAAATGTTGACATTATTTAGATGTTTGACATTGCAAGGAGTGTCCATTAAGATCTTTTTTTTTTTTTCTATTCATTCATCGTAGCGCCTCTTCTTAGGAGCATAAAAATCGTGCCAAATGGTAATTTGTGACGATTGAAATGACCATTAATGGAGTAACGCGAAATAAGAACATTACAGTGGATACTTTGGTGAAAAAGGTATGTTCTCTAAAAAAAAAAAAAAAAAATTGAAAACATCTCAGGGGATGAACAAATGCTACCAGGAAAAAATAAAACGATCTTGTTCCTATAAGAAATAAATTAGATTATCAGTAACAATCGATTTATCTGGTAAACGAGCTGGCATTTCAGGGGCTCATTGCTCAATAAGTTTCGTCTGATGACGAGGTTTTTTTTTTTTTTTTTTTTTATTTGTCCGACTCTGGGCAAAGGCTTCAGAGCCTATTGCTTGGGGGCACTGAACTATCCCAAGGCCCAGTAGTCCTCCTACACCTCCACATGTCACCACTTCGGCGCTAACACCCACCATCCATATTGAATACATGCTAGGGCTGTCTCATACAGGATTGGTGTATTGGTATTAAGCGGGGGTATTTTTACGACATGTCGGCGGGTCATCTGGTAGATCAGGAAAGTCTGCTTTTAGGAAATTCAAATCCTCAAACTGTTCCCTGCCCCAGCCGGGATTCGATCCTGGGACCATTAGGACCGCAGGCCGCCTCTCTACCGATTCAGCCACGCCTCGAGGTCGTCGAAAGAAGTGATAAAATTCCAGCCGATGGATTTCATTTTTTCTGCATAATGGAATCCTGAGCGTCTCGGTTAGATTGAAAAAAAAATATATATGTATTAGGCAATAGAATTTTGTCGTTGGAGAATCAGAGCTTTGATAATTGGTATAAAAAAAAATTGAGATTGAAAGTCAGAAAAAATATCCGAAAAACAAAAAACATCACTTTAGGTTCACACATTTTTCTTGCATCACCGATACAAGAAAATTACATTTTGCAGGAGTACTGACGTATGGTGCCTTGAGATTGTTTGGAAGAATTTCTCTTAGCAAGCAGTGGCTATTAATTTTTTTTTTCCTTCAATGGTAGTCTCAATAAAAGGTTAAAAAAAAGAGCCACGATTGCATCTGGTACGATGAAAGGAACCATTTCTGCATAATGGAATCCTGAGCGTCTCGGTTAGATTGAAAAAAAATATATATGTATTAGGCAATAGAATTTTGTCGTTGGAGAATCAGAGCTTTGATAATTGGTATAAAAAAAATTGAGATTGAAAGTCAGAAAAAATATCCGAAAAACAAAAAACATCACTTTAGGTTCACACATTTTTCTTGCATCACCGATACAAGAAAATTACATTTTGCAGGAGTACTGACGTATGGTGCCTTGAGATTGTTTGGAAGAATTTCTCTTAGCAAGCAGTGGCTATTAATTTTTTTTTTCCTTCAGTGGTAGTCTCAATAAAAGGTTAAAAAAAAGAGCCACGATTGCATCTGGTACGATGAAAGGAACCATTAGAGAAGTAATTGAGAATGATCTTTCTGGAGAGAGGCTAAAAAATAGAATTTAATTTGGCTAAAACTCTAATTTCAAAACTCTGAAGCATATACTCTAAATCTGATGGAATCTTTTTTTTTTTAATTCAGAAAACATTTCATATGAATAAAGTATGCTTCCAAGAAATTAAACCCTTACTTCCATAATGTGAGAAGCAAAACAAAATATTGTCGATTCACTTGAGAAATCATCCGGCATTTGATTTGTTTAAATACATTTTTTTTTTAATTTCATGATGGTTTCGTGAAATGTTAAATGCTTAGGGCGAGAAAGATAATGTTTAACTTCGTCAAACTACATCTAAATTTGTCGGGAAAAACACAGCTGTTGGTAAAATTCAGGAACATTAGGATGAAGAAAAACTGCTACATTGAAATAAAACGTCCTGCTATGTGGAGTGACGAAATAGCTTATACAAGGAAATCGATTCACTTTTGAAAATGCCCTGCATTTAAAGTGCGAATTGTATAATAAATTTAGATTGATTATTGTCGTCGACAAAATTAAATAATGTAGATGTAGAATTTTTTTAATCTATATCACTAAAGTGACAATAACATCCACAAAAAAAAAAATTATACAAGGTCGTTTTAGAACTTATTTCATTGGGTGCTCTGATAAATTGGTTAAAATACCTAAGGTCATGAGGGTAATAAATATGAAATCGACAAGCGGAAAATGCAATTCCAGTAATGAGATATGAAACAAATAAATTTTCTTGCTAGTCTGTATATTTTTAGTAAAAGAAGATACAATCGTGCATGAGTATTTTCATAAACTATTATTAATGTCGTCTTTGAAACTTTTGATTTTTACTTAAGCACGGAAGACTTTTTAAATGATTCTTTCATCATTGAACGTAGATGGCACTCATAAGAGAAAAAAATATTGAAGTTACGACTAGAATGATTTATATTAGCCAACGTACGAGTTATTGAAAGCCAGTATTCCGGACCGATTCTAAAATCGTGTACTTAAGGGAGTAAACGAACTTATGCAACTTCGTTCATTGAACCATAAATTGTTCTGAAACAATCAGGATGAAAATTCAGGACACACTTCAGCGAGTGATATGTTTAGGAAAAAAAATAGCTGCTATGAATAGTTTTGAAATAATATATTTAAAACATCAATTCGCGCGTGAAATAAGTTGATATTTTAGGTGGGAACTGCCCATTTTACTTTCATACTGGCTTCGGCTAAAAAAAATTAACAAGGCATTTTATTTTAATCTATATGACAAAGGACTTTGAGGCGTGTGGACCCATTCCACCAAATAACAAAAGTGGAGGGAATATCGTACTTTGCAAAGGGTTTCAAGGAAAAACATGTATCTTCGTCAAATGTACTCTAAATTTGTCTGAAAACACACCCAATTGCTTCTAAAATAAAGAAAAAGCTTAAAGCAAGAAAAAAATGCGCTCCTGAAAAAAAAAAAATATGCTGCTATGAGGAAAGCTGAAGTGGTAAACAATTATCAATCCACCTGAAAAAAGTCTTAGCATTTCAGGTGTTGATATAAGGTGAGTTGTGAAGAAAAGACTAAACGTTTGAGCTAGAAGGGATTTCCTTTTTATCTGTATGACTAAGGCTTTGAAATGGCAAGTTTAGTCTCTAGATTCAGTTTAAAAGAAATGGATAATGAGGAATATCTGTGTATTCTGTAGGGTCATGAGTAAGGTACATTTCCGTGGGTTAAATCACTTCGAACAATAACTCGTATAGAAATATTGCAAGTAACAATAACTTTGAGAAAGTAAAAACCACTTTGTCCGCAGATTTTTCGTGCGCTATCCAAAAAAAAAAAAAAAAAAAAGTACAGATTCCACTAATACTGATATGAAGGGTTATAAAGATCGAATATTATCGATATTTTTTTCCTTAAAGTGCGATTACTTAAATGACTCGTTTGACTTTATTCATTGTGAAAGGACAAAAAATAAGCAAAATGTAGGAGTGAAAGAAGAACTTCTGGGAGTAATTCAAAGAAGTTCGACAGAAGCGATGCGAAAAAAGGCGTTACTTTCTCGGTGAAGACGCTAGTTACGAAGCCTTCATATATATGTACTTAAAAGTTATTAGAACACTAAGTTTTTTCTTAAACAGGAAACATTTCCGATAATGAAAAAATGCGTCCTAGAAAAATTTGAGGTGAAGTAAAAAAATAAATTTGATTCACAAGTGAAATCAGCTGGCTTTGGAGTTTCGTTTGATGACGGTGTCATCTAAGAATGTGAAAAATTTAGAGTTTGAAAGGATGGCTGAGAACTTAAAATGGAATTTTCAGTCCCGTTTGATTTAAAAAAAAAAAAATCAATAATAACTCCAAACTGTAATGTATCGTATAAGAAAAACACCTGGAATGGACGATCAAAAAAAAATTATTTTGGGAAAGTAAAAACGTTTTTGAATAACCTAATTTTGAAATAATTAAAACACTAGGATTTGGTTACTCATCCGCATATTTTTCTTGTGTAATATACTAAAAAAAAAAAAAAATCACGAACTTTCACATAATCTATCACAAATGTCGACCATGATTGTCTGGTTACTCCACTGTGCAAACATTGTCCATTGACTTTTCTCATTCATTGTAGCCGTCATCTCTAGGGAAAAAAAAAAAGAGAAAAAGGGAGATCTTCCGATTGAAAGGACGGATAAAGGAGTAACAAATGACCATTCTATTGCACTAAAGTTAAATGCTGCATATAGTTAGGTGAAATTGTACTCAAAACTTGCTGGAGAACATAGCCAATTGTTTCTAGAAATCATAAAACATGAAAAAATGGAAGCAAAAAAAAAAAAAAAACTTCCTGCAACGAGCTATGAAGCAATAAATCAGTAATAATCGATTCACACGATAAAATAGCTAGCATTTCAGGTGTTTATTGCAGAATTGGTCGCCAGATGAAGGAGTCGTTGAGGAAAGTGAAAAAATTATACCACAAAAAGATTTCATTTCCGTTGTCCGACGCTGGCTTTGAAATGGCATCTTGAGTCTCTTGATTAATAAGTGTTGTATTAGAGCAGTGGTTTACAACCTCTTCCCTAGTGGGGCATGAACACCTTTCGAGGGAGACTGGACTACTCAGAGAGAAAATTGTGAATGGTTTGAATGTGTGTGTGTGTGTGTGTGTGTGTGTGTGTGTGTGTGTGTCCCTACAAAGCACTGATTAATATTCAGTGATCATATTTTGTCTGCTTCAGCCAGCACAGCTCATTTAACTTTATTTGTGTGCTTCTCACAATCACCTTGCTTTTTTTCACTTTCCAGTTTGGTTGTTTCAAGGAAAAATAAGAAACTAATGTCTTCTTCTGCAACACAAACCACCAACACAGTTTAAATATGTATGTTCCTCAACTCCCCCCTTATTCCTTGAAAACGAGGACAGTGGCTTGCCGGAGACAGGCTTATGCAGTTTGAAATCAACAGAGTTAAGGTCCACTTGAACCTGTGGGAATCATTTATGTAGCCATAAATTAAATCTGTGGATTATAATTGATGGAGGGTTCATAGTACGATGATGGGTTCGCGTGTTTGCGGGGGGAGAGAGTGAATATGTGGACCACGGGTTAGGGGGTTGCCATGCAAAAAAGGATGTGAATCCCTGTTTTAGACCTAGGAAATATTTTTGCGGGTAAAATCACTTGTCAGTGATAAGTCGTATTAAAAAACAGTGTGTCGGCCAGTCACCTCCCACGATGTATCAAATTAGATGAAAATCACGTAGAAACCTTAAAAACAGCAGATTTCCTGTGCAGGACAAATATCACAAAACTGCAGATTTCAAAAGCATGAGTGTTATACATGAGACTGATTACATTATCATTACAGGCAGGGATTAATTTTTTTCTTTACTTCCAACACAACGATTTCACTAAACGAATTAAAGAAAAAATAAAAAAGCTAGTTTGAACTTGCCACCTGTGAAGGAAACCGCTTTATAATTAATTCAAAACATAAAACCGTGTTTCTTCGTTGAAAACACTGAATATTGAACTTTGGAGTAATATCTCTCAGTTTATAGCTAGAAGCACTCGATTATATCTTAAATTAAGAAGGCTCTCTAGAGGATAAGATAAAGCAGCCTAGAAAAAAAAAAATCTGAGATAATGAGGAGTTAAGTACGAAATAAATTATTTATTCACACGTAAAATCAGCTGGCAAGTAGTTTTCATTGAGAAATAAGCTCATTTCTATGAGGTTTGTTGAAAAATGTGAAAAAGGTATAGTTAGATGGGATTTCAATACTTTTATTGTTAAAGATTTCATATGGAATTTTGAGCCCCTTGTATAACAAAAAATATAGGGTGCGTTATAACATAATACATACTTCTGTGGGTATAATTACAGTGAACTGTGATAAAATAGTGTTACAAAAATGACGAAATATTTATATTTAGATAAAAATGAGCATTTCCCTTTGAAAACCTCAGATATATGAAGTTGCTAAAATTGTATAATTAAGTTTTAAAAGTCCATTAAAAAAAATAAACGCAGGAGTATTGATACGATCTATGATAAATTTCCCATAAAATCTTTGGAACCTTTCTTTGATTTTTTTTTTTAATTCAAAGCAGTGACCACTTCCGAGATAAAAGTATTACAAAATGGGAAATGATTAACATTGTAAGCAACCGTTATTGGAGTAATTCATAACAATTCTACTGCAGTCAGGTAGAAACTGTGTATCTTTGGGAAATCATTAAATATGCAACTTCAAGAAGTGTCCTTAAATGTGTCTGAAAGCATACCCGGTTGCTTCAAAAATTTTTAAAAGATTTGATGAAGAAAAATTCTACTTATATGAAGGAGCAATAAATTACAATTTACTCATTAAACCAGCTGCCGTTTAGTGTATTTATTGCACAGTGCTTTTTGCTTGATGAGGAGGTCATGGAGATAACTGAAAATTTTTGAGCTACAAGGGATTTTCTTTTCAGCTGTATAAATTTGGCTTTGAATTGGCACCTTGAATTTCTTTATTAAATTGTTAACTGGAGAAATTTCTGCACAGGGAAATAGTCATGTTAGTAATACATTTTTTTTTTTTTTTTTGAGTAAAATCACTTTGAACTGCAATTACTCGATTTAAAAAAAAAATATGCTATTGACCGAAAAAAAAAATGGCGGTGAAAGTAAAAAATCATTGGACATTCGGAGATTTTTCGTGAGTATGTAAACAGTTGCGTTTTATTAAGGTCGCAAAGAAATAGGATTATTCTAATCGAAATACTAGGACTGTAAAACGTCGTTTTTCCTTCCACGGTGGTCTCATTAAAATGATAGAAACTAGACCAAAGGTGAACGTTGTAACTGAAAGCAACCACTTGAGGATTAATCGAAAACTATGGGTTTTCAGTAAATACTGAGTATTCACCTTCGACAAACGTATCCCAAATTTATTGAGAATTCAGGGGCGAAAAAAATGCCGTCAGGAAAAAAATAATTCTAACTGCTACAGTGCTGTAGAGGTGAAGTAACAAAAAAAAAAAGTGTTATCTATCCACATGTGAAAAAGGAAGTGTTTATTGACCGATGAGGTTCGTTTGAAGAGGGGGTCGAGAAATAAGAAAGAAAAAATAATTATTTCCATCTGTATGACCAAGGATTTAAAATGACTTTCATTTAATTTTTTTTTTACATTAAAATAGAGTGCATTTGACCCAGAATAAAAAAACAACAACCATAACTCGTATTAAAAAAAAGTATTGACTATATCTATATAACTAGGCTGCTTCTCCAAAGGAAAGGGAGATAGCCGAGACAGGACGACACACTCCCCATTTACTCATCCATACAAATACATTCATTCGCATCTTAGCCCCTAAGGGGAGAAAAGACAGATCCTCACCTCACCACAACGCTCGAACGTCAACTGCGCAGTGCAATCAGTGACAGCAGCAGCAGTGCCCGACCACATCATAATAGATCTTATTGACAGTCAGATAAAAATGATATCGAGAAAGATTAAACAAATCTGAAACATCGAGATATGAAATAATTAAACCCTAAGAACTTTTCGTGCATAATCATTTAAAACAAAAAAATTGGATTCACCTGATCTGATACTTTGGAATTTTTACTTGGCAAGGATTGTTCTTTTTTTCACAGTTGGTGGAGACAATGATAATTATATTGCCTTATCATCTCAAAGAAAACAATAATTCCAAGAGGGAATTTGTTAAGCCTAACAGGACCGTTATAGGGGTCATTTTAAACAATTCTATTGCAGTGATGCTGAAAGCTACGTATATTTGGGTGAAAACACATAATAATCCATTTCAACAAATGTAGTCTAAATTTTTGGGAACCAAATACTTCTAACGTTCAGAAAAGTTTTGAGAAAAAAAATGCAAACGAACAAAAAAAAAAAAAAAAAATCTTTTTGTGGAGAGGTGAAGTTGCATGTAAAGTAAAATCGATTCCTACGTCATACAAACTAGGACTCCGGGTGTTTATTGCTCAATGAAAATTGTTTCATAAGGTCGTTGAGAAAATTGAAAAAAATAGGGGCTGAAAGGGATTTTATTTCCATATGCACGATCAAGGCTTTCAAATGACATTGAGAATGTTGATTAAAAATAAAAGAAAGAGCAATTCCTGTACATAATAGTAGGTCTTGTTAGTCGCTAAGAAATATTATTGTTTGAAAAAAAATCCATCCGTCAAATCTTTTACAAAAAAAATTGATTATATTCGCAGATCAAATTAAAATGATTTCGATATAGCAAAAAAAAAAAAAATATTGAAAGTCCCCTGGTTTCCATGCATGACAGAGGCAAAAAAGTTACTGATTTCAAACACATTTTCATGTTTGATAAATGTCGGCTGGAAAAGAATTGGAGTTTTACCATAGGAAGTAATGTATAATTTTTAAAAATACAACGATAGTAAAAAAGAAAAATTCAGTGTGTGAACTTGTAACGAGAGATTGCATATGCCTTTCAAGTAATTCAAAACGGTTCTACTAGTCATGTTAAAGCCAAAGTTCTTTCACCGAGACACCTGAATATGCATCTTCGGTAATATTTATCAGAAAACAAACTCAGTTGTTTTAAACTTCTGACATTTCAGTGGATGGAAAAATGCAGCATTAAAAAAAATAAAAATGCCATTGGATGTGACGTAGCAAATAAAATACTATCCAATCACCTGTGAAATTAGCTGACATTTGAGGTTTTTAATGAACGAAATTTTGAAGAATGTTTCGTTTGAGAAAAAATCGCTCCGAATCGTAATAACTAGAGTGGCACAGTTGAGCCAGTACCTCTATCAAGGCCCAACAGCCCCCCTATTAAAGCATATTTAAATCCGATAGATCCGAAATTGTATGTGGATCCGTGCCAAACTGTACAAATTCATAGATACCAGTATCCTAAATATGCCTGATTTCTTTCATCAAGATACATGTAATATTCACTGAAAATATTGCGAAAATGCTAGAAACTTCCAGTCTCGCAATGTTAACAAAAAATCTTGGATAAACATCTTTACCTTGATCCGCACCAAATTTTAATTGTCTATTCTGGGAAAACGCCCATTCTTCTACCAGTAGTTTTAGTGTAATCTTGCTCACAAACAAACAAACGGACTCCTTGGCGGAAGTAATAAGATTAAACAAGTATTGACGAGCAAATAAAAATGACCGACTGTCAAAACCTTTAAGATAACTAGATATGTAATTATTAAACATTGGGGGGGAAAAAAATTCCACTGGTGTGATGTTAAAAGCCGCGTTTCTAGATGGGTGAAAATGTTTAATATGCGCCTTCGACAAATGTTCACATAACCTGTTGCAGAACACAGCCAATTCCTTCTGAACTTGAGAAAACATGACGATGAAAAAAATGAGACCAAGAAAAAAAATAAACGATCTTGCAGCTAAAGAACGGTGAAGCAGCATAGCAATTAAATCGATTCAACCGATAAAAGCTGGCATCTGAGGTGTTTATAGAAAAAGTTTCGTCGTCGAAAAAAGGGAAAAATTTAGAGCTAGAACATATTTCATTTCAATCTGTACTATGGCATTCCGAGACTAGGTTAAAGTGGAAAAAAAGAGAAATTTCTGCACGATAAAATGTCGTGAGAGACCATAAGATATATTTTCTTATAAAAGCCGTGATTGTCGGAAATTTAGGAATAATTCCTCCCATTTTCTATTTTAGTTGGTGATGGGCAGTCGTATTTTGGAGGTATAATGTATTATACGTAACCCAGGGTGATGGGTATATAGGATTACGTATATTTATACTATGGTTTATAATTTAGTCTTTCTCAGCCATGGATGGAATGTGCACATATGCATTTTTAGTTATTTGATTGGTGGATCGCCTCTGTTCTTCTCTCCAGAGGTCTAAGTTTTAGTCTCGGCTAGGCCTCGGTCAATTACGAGTCTCGAGACCTCAGTTGCTCGGGCTCTCGCCCACGCTCTCAGTCCTAATTCATTGATTCTTAGTCTCAGATGATCTCGAGTCGAGTCAGGGGCAGTCCCAGTCATGCTTTAGTCACGCTTGGAAGCAGTCTAACCACTCTCGTGGTATTGAGAGAGAATTCGGTTGGGACAGACTGGACTGATTAATTAATTTACGACAGTGCTTCCTCCTAGATGGGAATGAACACTATCAATTCACTTTAATTTATAAATAGTGTAAATAGTAATGCTTACGTAAAAAGTACGTATTTGGTCCAGGCCGTAACCTCCAGTAATCCGCCAAGCACTAGCAACAAGCAACATCTTCAACAACTCCGACCATATGGCAACAACCTACAAGCCTCTCCATTGCTACTCTTAAGCTAAGTAACTAAATGACCCTTAGTGGCGAAAGACTGGGCGAATAATATTTCACCAGGGTTTCCAGCTTTTATTTGAGGATCCTTAAATAGATCGTTTAGTTGCTTAGTAGGGAACACAACCTACACGTCATTACGATCCAGGTGAGTCCTGGGAGTAAGACATATATATCCGAACAAATTATGTAGTGTTGTAGGCCTATTTTTGTCTTGTTTAGTGCAAGTGATTAGCCAGTTAAATATTTACGACACTACCAGGGGTATATTCTAAATTTTTCTAATTTTTCCCCCATAGTGATAACATGTGTAAAGAAAATGATATAGTATGGCGATAGTAGTCAAAAAATTATGAAATAGACATTTCAAAACCTCACTGGATGACAGCAGATTTTTCGTGCACTACATACAGAAGAAAACTTCAGATTGTAAAAGCATTGACATCTACTTTGCCTTCAGATTTACATTTTCTTTTTATGTATGGTCAGTTATAGTAGTTTATATTAATACAACGATCGCCTCCCTGCACTTATGAGTGAAGGAAACCCCTGTATGAGTAATTCAAAACATTTTTGATAATTTTTTTTTTTTGGTAAAAACTTAAAATATGCAGCAATAAATTTATTTTCAAACATGGAATTGTATTTAAATTTTTGGAAATTATTTCAGAGGAAAAAAATGCAGTCCTAAAAATTATCACCGATAAATGGAGGTCAAGTAGCAAATAAAATTTTATCATTTCACACGTGGTGTTTTTGGAACAATAAGTTTCTTTTCACGGTTCGCCAGAAAATATGAATAAAATAGAGATAGAATGGATTTTCTTTTTTTTTTTCTATATGTAAAATGGTATTTTGAGCTTCTTAATTAAATTTAAAGAAAAGAATAATGGGTTGTGTTACAGTACACCAAAGACAAATTTCCGTGGGTAAATCACTCCGGTCGATGATAGATATTAGAAAATTTACGAGGTATTGATATTCAGGTAAATATGACCTCCAGAAAAAAAAATGCCTAGAAAAGAAAATGGAAAAAGAACATTTAGGTTTTAAACTCGAACAATTTTATTACTAAAGTCTAGAGAGTATTTGTTTATGATAAACTGAAAAAAAAAAAAAATGCCTAAGATTTTTTGAATTTTTACCTTCGAAGGCATTGGTCATCTTCTTTTTCTCTCCATTCAAAGTAACACTTTAATGTTAAAAAGGAGCACCAAAAGTGTTGTTACAAGAGAAAATAACAGTTATAAGAGGAATTCATAACAATTCTACTGTAATGATGATGAAATCGGAATGTTTTTGGGTGAAGCCGCTAAATATGCAACTTCGAGAAATATACCCAAAATTCTTTGGAAAACAGACCCACATGCCCCTAAATCTCATAAAACATTTCCAAGGAGGAGAAAAGGCAACCTAGAAAAAAAAAAATTCTGCTATAAAGAGAGATGTAACTCAAATATTATCTCATGCCACATTGAACTGCTTCGTATTATTGGTATTTGTTGAAAAGTAGTTCTCGTTTGATGAGGTCTTCGAGGAAAAAAAAAAAAAAGCTACAATGGATTTTATTTCATCTGTATGATTTGAGGTTTCAATTGGCACCTAGAACTTCTATAATTAAATGAAAAATAGAGATTTTTCTTCAGATAAGAAAAGGTCGTGTTAGTCTCTGACATTCCCGAAGGTAAAATCGCTTCGAAATATGGTTACTCGTATACAAAAACTATAATCTAACATTACCAAAATGGCGGGAATTGAACCTTGGACTCTCAGGTGAGAGACAGGCAGTATACCACAACACCACGACCAGGTAAAAGTTCACAAATTATCACAATCTTTTAACGAGGTCATCCGATTCCCAACCGTGAGTCCTGGAGGATGAGCGAACCTCTTGGCACTCGGACAAGTAGACGCACTAAATCTATCTCCAGCACTTACGGGATTGTCCCATCCTCTCCTACCAGGTGGTACATGGTCGTGATGTACTGGTGTGCTGCTTGGCTCACATCTCAGAGTCGCACGTTCATTTCCCGTCAATAATAGATTATTTTTTTTTTGTTTACAGAGCAGGTGTCTCCCCTTGGTTGAGAATGTACTGACAGAAATAAAAGGCTTAGAGAAAGAAAAAACATGACTGGACGTTCGAAGATTTCTTGTGCATTTGCATATAAAAAAAAATATATACAGATTTCAGGAGTACTGAAAAAGTTGTTCTCTTGAGACTGATTTTCTTCACATCATCTAGAGAGTATTACGTCCTTTTTAATTCAACGGTGAACTAGCAAGGACTAAAAAATTCATCCTAGTGTGAAAATGGTACATGAAAAAACTTTCGAATTTATCTTTTTTAATCAAGTAAGGGGGATAGGAGCTCACAAACGATTCCTTCCCAAAAAAAAAAAAAAATCAAGAGTGAGCCAAATTCAAAATCTATTCATTACGAGATGCCTGGATACACTGTGTTTGAACGACTGGAGATCATAGGAAGTAGATAATACAAACAGAGCGAGACAGTTCCAGAGCTGACCTGTTGCATAAATGAAGGAATGGGAGTAATGGTAACTTGCATTAGAGAGCTGGACAGAAAGATGAGAGTTTATTGCTAGGCGGGTGCTACGCGCCCGCCGTAGAGATGGAGGTATACAAGCAGACAGTTCAGAGGAGCAGTGACCATGGAAGCAGCGATAGAAAAAGAGATAAAAAGCCAAGAGTGCGGCGAAGAGACAGAGGTTGAAGGGAGCCAGTAAGAGGAGAGTTAATGGGACGAAAAGCCACTGACTCCACCCTATCTAGAGTACTGTATGTGGGGAGCTTCCCCACACATGAGAGTTGCACTCGACACAGGGACGAATAAAACCTAAGAAAGTCAACTGTGCAGGGATAAAGAAGGTACGAAGTCGGTTTAACACAACTAATGTCTCGGAAGCTGATTTTACAAGATAAATCCCGAGTGAATGAAACCCCAAGCATGTTCAAGAATGATCCAGGCATGAGCTGGATGTTATTAAACATTAGTGGGTACTCCTGTGGACGACTCAGTCGGGTTGATAGGTGTAAAAACTGAGTCTTTGATGTATTAAGAGTATTTTTACCACAGTCAGAGATATGAACCGTCAGAAACCATGTGCACCATAGCCTTGTTTGTTGAAGTAACTGCTGGGATGGATGTTGCGGGAACTGAATAGAAAAGTGAAGGGTGAAATCATCAGCGTAAGAGGGTTCGATGTAGTCACGCGTACTAATTTCTGCTCAGGGGTTACCCCTTCCTTCCCCCCTCTACCCTGGACAGAGGGAAGGGGGGAATCGCGAACAAGTCTACCCCGCCTTCTGCCCCCAACTCCCCCACCCTCCACCTCCAGCTGCCAGTTACTGATTAGACGCAAATTTTCTCATCTGTAAACATTAAACTGTCGTCGCACACGCTTTCAACGGCCAAGATTTGGACTATATTTTTAGAATAAATTATTACCATATTGAACTGCATTCTCAAATTAAAAATATTCACCATCAGTGTCGTCCGCTGCACAATTCTGGGTTCCCATGCTTACCTTTTCACTTCCCCCAGCTGTCTCTCTCTCTCTCTATCTATCTATCTGAATTTACTTTTCCCACTTTTTTAAATTTATATAACTTTCTCTTTGCTTCTCTCCCTCTCTCCCCCTTCTCTCTCATTCTTTGTCTTAAGTCTTCCCCGCCTCTCACCCCTCCCCTCCCCCCACCTTAGGCCTGATCAGCAGTCAGTTATACCGTCACCGCTCCTTCGTATATCGTGTGCAGGCAACATTTATCACACACAGGTCAGATTTATGGATAGATATATATATATATATATATATATATATATATATATATATATGTATAATTGTATTTCTCATTGTGCCAAGTTCAAATAGAGAAAACCAGACCAATAATCGTAATTTTTATTAGAGTGACCGTTCCACTTCACATAGGTGGGTAGCTGGGCTTATAAACTGCACACACACACACACACACACACACACACACACACACACACACACACGACTTAAATTTTGCACTGAGCGTGGCGACAACAAATATAGTTATTCTAACAACTGGATCTTCTGGCTTCAAACCTTCCATGTCCCAAACTCCTGATTCAATAACCGGTTATTGAATGAGGAGTTTGGGACATGGAAGGTTTGAAGCCAGAAGATCCAGTTGTTAGAATAACTATATTTGTTGTCGCCACGCTCAGTGCAAAATTTAAGTCGTGTGTGTGTGTGTGTGTGTGTGTGTGTGTGTGTGTGTGTGCAGTTTATAAGCCCAGCTACCCACCTATGTGAAGTGGAACGGTCACTCTAATAAAAATTACGATTATTGGTCTGGTGTTCTCTATTTGAACTTGGCACAAAATGAGAAATACAATTATATATATTATATATATATATATATATATATATATATATATATATATAAATATATATATATATATATATATATATATATATATATAGCTTTCCATACATCTGACCTGTGTGTGATAAATGTTGCCTGCACACGATATACGAAGGAGCGGTGACGGTATAACTGACTGCTGATCAGGCCTAAGGTGGGGGGAGGGGAGGGGTGAGAGGCGGGGAAGACTTAAGACAAAGAATGAGAGAGAAGGGGGAGAGAGGGAGAGAAGCAAAGAGAAAGTTATATAAATTTAAAAAAGTGGGAAAAGTAAATTCAGAGAGAGAGACAGAGAGACAGCTGGGGGAAGTGAAAAGGTAAGCACTGGAACCCAGAATTGTGCAGCGGACGACACTGGATTACAATGATGGTGAATATTTTCAATTTGAGAATGCAGTTCAATACGGTAATAATTTATTCTAAAAATATAGTCCAAATCTGGACCGTTGAAAGCGTGTGCGACGACAGTTTAGTCATGTTTACAGGACATGAGAAAATTTGCGTCTAATTAGTAACTGGCAGCTGGAGGTGGAGGGTGGGGGAGTTGGGGGCAGAAGGCGGGGTAGACTTGTTCGGGATTCCCCCCTTCCCTCTGTCCAGGGTAGAGGGGGGAAGGAAGGGGTAACGCCTGAGCAGAAATTAGTACACGTGACTACATCTTAGATCATCTATGAATAAAATGACGAGAGCTATTGATTGGACAAAATCCTGAGGAACACCACTGTTGACAGATCTAGGAGAAGACCGATGGCATTTTACAACAACAGCTATAGAACGACTAGAAAGGAAGCTAGAAATGAAGGCACAAATAGAAGGATAGAAACCGTAAGAGGGCAGTTTGGTTATTAAAGACTTATGCCAGACTCGATCGACAGCCTATGAGATGTCAAGTGCGATGGCAAAGCTATCGCCAAAGTTCCGAAAGGAAGATGACCAGGAGTCTGAAAGGTAGGTGAGAAGATCGCCAGTGCAGTGTCCCTGACGGAACCCATGAGAAAGAAGGTTGTGATAGGAAAGATGCTTTTCCTGTTAAGAATTGACTCGAAAACTCTTCAGGTAGATGAGAAGATCGCCAGTGGAGCGTCCCTGACAGAGCCTATGAGGTTGTGATAGGAAAGATGCTTTAAAATTTTACTGTTAAGAATTGACTCGATAACTCTTGAGACACAGGATGTTAAAGCAATTGGACGATAGTTGGAGGGTTGGGAATGGTCACTCATCTTTGGGACTAGGTGAATGAGAGCAAGCTTCCAGCAAGAAGGAAAGTTAGAAGTTGATAGACAAAGGCGAACGAGATTACCTAGGCAGTGTGTAATTACAGATGCACAGTTCTTGAGGACAACAGGAGGGACCCCATCAGGCCCATATGCCTTGTTAGTATTTTAATGTCAGCCATGAGGAAGTCAGAGGGAAGTGATGGAGGAACAGCACTATATTCGTCTAAGGTGGAATTAGAGGAGAAAGTCTGAGGTAAGAGATCTACTTTATCAGTAGAAGAAATAGCTACTGAGCCATCAGAGTAGAAAAGAGGAGGAAAGGATGATGACGTAAAGTTGTTAGAAGGGTTTTTGGGAAGGTGCCAGAGGAGCTGGAAGAATTCGAGTTTGAGAGTTGAAAGAATTTAATATGGATGAAATTATTTTTAGCAGACCGAAGAACAGACAGCACGATTCCGGAGAGAAACATAAAAAAGATGTGATTCAGGGGTGAGTTCGTTCTGGTACCTTTTATAGGCCCTCTCCTTGTTGCGGACAGCACTAGAACGAGCGCGATTAAACCTAGACTTTCTTGCATATGTCAA
Source organism: Coenobita brevimanus (assembly GCF_032717465.1). Taxonomy (NCBI): domain Eukaryota; kingdom Metazoa; phylum Arthropoda; class Malacostraca; order Decapoda; family Coenobitidae; genus Coenobita; species Coenobita brevimanus. The sequence continues at coordinate 28,312,109 of NC_137009.1, forward strand.
AGGATATGAGAAAGGATTATATGCTTCCATGCCCAAGAGAATAACCTTAAAGCGCAAGGTACATTAAGATCGCTGCCGGCCACGGAAGCAATAATCAAAGAAGTACTGCTTGATGGCCTCCCAATCCGCAGCTCCAAAGTGCCACAGTCGACATATCTATGGGGGGTCCGCAGGCCGTACCTGAACGATAAGACAGCTTAAGGTAATAAGGTTGTGATCAGAGGAACGTAAAGAAGGATTAGTTGTAAGGAAGGTCAAGTTTTTTTGGAACTCTCTCCAAGCGGGTTAGGGATACGGGTAGGGTGCTGTACAAACTGCTCTAGGTCATTAAGGATAGAAAAGATGTAGGCTTGTTCACCAGGTGGTGAACATTGACTTAATTAGAAAGTTATATTGGCGATGCTAAAATCCTCGTTTCTACGATGAAAATGCAAAATATGCTGCTTCGGCAAATGTATTCTAAATTCATTGGGAAACAGACCCATATGTTTTTTTTAAATTCACAAACGAAAAAATGTGGCCCAGAAAAAAATAAAAACTTACTACTCTGTGGAAAGCATAACAGAAATATTATTAATTTTCAAGTGAAACTAGCTCTCATTAGAGTTGTTTATTGACCAATAAGTTTTGTTTGATAATGGGGTCGACGAGAAATGTGAAAAATTTAAAGCTAAACGGAAGTTTGTTTTTATCTCAATGACAAATGATTTATAACGGCATCTGATTCTTGATAATATTGGACAAAATGGATATTCTCTGTGAATAAAAAAGTTAAGTGAGACGAGAAAACGTAGTTCTCACAATCGTGATAACTCGTACGAAAAAATAGTGAGATATAACTTCGAGAAAACATAAGGTTCATCGAAAATCTGAGATTTAAATTATTAAACTCTAATCATTCGGTTGGTAAGGTCCGTAGTTTTATCTCGCATGAAAAATAAATAAAAGATTGAAACATTGCTCATATGAACTGTCGTTGTCACCTGCGATGCTTTGAATTATTCACCGCAAGCATTTACCGGTGAGTGGCATTTTTCATTAATTTGTCCTTTAACTCAAGGATAAAAGTTCTTCCAAGTCGGAACTTTTACCGACTGAAGGCAACAGTTAAAGGAATGATTGAAAATTTCAGTGCAGTGATGTTAAAAGCCACGTATATTTGGGTGAAAGCAACTTTCTTAGATGACTAAATTTCTTGGAAAATAAAAACAATTCCTTTTAAAATTCAGAAAAAACTTCAGAGGATCGAAAAATTAAAAAAAACAAAAACAATAAATGTATGAACATATAAATCTTCTTGCTGAAAAAAATGAAGTTGCATGTAAAATATAATCCATTCGTTTGTTAAACAAGCTTGCATTTCAGCAATTTTTATTTTCATGTGATTAATGACATGTTTCATGATTAAATCAGACAAAAAGTCATTTCTTCGATAATATATACGATTGAGTTAGGTACAAACACGTAGTTCTCCCAACCGTAATATCTCGAATAAAAAATAATGATGAGGTTTAAAATATCGAGAAAAAAACGTTCCTTGAAAATCTGAGAAATTATTAAACCCTAATCATTTGGTTATTAGAGTCCGTAGATTTATTGTATGATAAAAAAAATGGTGTTGTTCACACTAATAGGAGCGTTCGCGCGGCTGGAGAAATGCCAGATGTCACCAATATTTTAATTTTTCTGATGGAAAAAAAATCACATGGGCAATAATTGAATGTTCTTTTTCATGTATCTCATATATTGTAAAAATATATAAATATTTTATTTCTTATTTTTAAAACTATTGTGTCAATGCAGCTTGAAGAGAAATAATAAAAATATTCCACAGAGGTTGCAGCCTGGTTTATGCATGCATAGAAATATATACGTATATCTTTAACCAATAACTTGTTATAATTTATACTAACAAATTAAACTACCTGTGCGTAAGAATTAAACTTAATTCACTCCAAGAGGGCATGTCGGTATTTAGATGTTGCCTCCGGTACAACAAGTTTTCCGACCAATCAAAACAGCCGTCTGTTTTCACTCGCTATGATGTACTCGACCTGCCATTCATCGTTTCAGCTTCAGTTTATAAAGAGGTCATAAATCTGTAGCAGCGACAGTATGGAGGCACAGGATGTAAGGAAGTGGACAACCGTTGCCCTCAGAAATTACCTTAAGGCACGTAGCATACCACACTCCGGTTACTGCAAGCGTGATTTTGTGTCCATGGTGGAGAAGTCTATGAAGAACCCAGACTTAACAGAAGTGTTAGAAGTGGATGATGGAAGTGAAGTAGGTGCTAAAAGAAGAACTGTTGAGATCGATGGAAAACAATAAATATTTCCTGATCCCCATACCTTAATTGCATGGGACAGTAACCTCTTTTCTCTACCTCACCTGACTTCAGCATACTGTCATATATTTGATAAAAAGAATGGGTTGGTCAGCAACCAGAATTGCTGGATATGAGAAGGAGAGAGGCTATCAGCTGTATTCAAATAAGCACATAGTGATGTCCAGATGAAGCATGTGGACTTCGGGTTCTCATATGTGAAAGGAAACTGTTAGGCAAACCTCACAAACAGAAAAGCCCTATGAAGTGTGGCTCCTACTGTCAGCCAAAGGATCCATAGAGTCTGCTGGCTGTCAGTGTACAGGGTGAGTATACTAATGTTATTTTTTTTTTTTTCCAAAAGTCTGATAGAAATTGCTTCACCATCGTCACATAGACTATTAAGTTGCTATGTAGCATTCCAGTACACCCAAATGGCTTTGGATGTTATATATATATATTTTTTTTTTGTGTGTGTTCCCCCTGAAATATCATTTAGGGATACTTTTGGTTAGGTTTGGTTTGTTTTGTTTACTTCTGCTGATACAAGAACAATTTTTTTTTTGGATTGCAACAGAAATGATCAGATTTGTTAAAGCACATCCAAAACCATAGAAAACACCTTGGTCTAACCTCCAGACTCCCAAAGCCATTTGGATGTACTGGGAATTTATCACATAAGGTTTCTTTTTTTTTCTCGAGGTTCCAACTGATGTTTACTGATACCTAAGGCATATTTTAAGTCTCAGGAGAGTATTACTGGGTTGCTGGGTAACAAATATGGAGTCTCAATTTGCCCAAGGATGTGCCAACAGTCTCAAAAAAATAAATAAATAAATAAACAAATTAAACTATAGAGAAAACATTGTTCTTTTTTTTTGGGGTATAGTTTAAGGAACTCTAATTTTATCTTCAAATAAATTACAAACTTGTGTATCTTAACCTCTAAAGACTGCAAAATTTATAGTGCTATATCAAACTTTCAGTAGGAATCACAACTGTGGAGAGTAATGGGCCCTGAAATTGGAAATGAAAATTTTTGTGTGGGTGAGCAACACCATATTTATTTACTTACATATTGTTAGAGATGACGGAGGATGCAAACATGCTGTAGCACTGATGTTTGCTGTGGCAGATTTCTTACCAAGAACGGGAGAACTCTCTGAGAGACAAACATGTACGGACCTGCCGTGCACATGGAACATGGAACAAACCTCGGTGGACGGCTAAACATGTTAAGGCTGTTGACCTAGACTTTAGGTGTGTATAACTTGTACAGTATTTTTGTGATGTGTACTGAAGTATTTATTTGAGAGAATTATCATGGTGCAAAGTTTGTATGACTAAAATGTTTGTCCTGTTGGATAATTTGTGGAAAATTTTCAGAATATAAGAGGGAAGTGGAAGAGCGACTGGGTAAATATACTGTAGATTGGAGCAGATGGGGGACGTGGAAGATGTGTGCAAGATGTTCACAAGAAATCTGTTAGATTGTGAGTTGGTGTGTGGGGTGAAGAGAAGACGAAAGGGGATGCAGGGAACAGCATGGTGAGCTGGAGGTGAGAAAGGCTGTGGCACAAAAGAAGAAATCATATAGTGAGTAGATGAGAAACAGGGGTGTGGAGGAAGTTGAGAGACGGAAGAGTTATCTGCTGAGAGAACTGAAAAGATTAGTAAGAGTAAAAAGAGAGTGGATGAGCAAACTGGAAGGAATTTAAGTGTAAAGTGGAGGGAAATTAAGAAAATGTTCTGGAAAGACGTCAAGAGAGTTAGATAGGGTGCCAAAGAAGTTAGTTGGGGAATGAAAGTTAAAAATGGTAGATTACTAGTGGAGAAGGGAGAAAAATCGTAGATTACTAGTGGAGAAGGGAGAAAAATGGTAATTACTAGTGGAGAAGGGAGAAAAATGGTAGATTACTAGTACAGGAGAAAAATTTGTGTAAAGAAAATGACCATGGGGGATACTTGATTTGAATTCCAAAATAGGACATATGGAAAAGATGGTTTAGGACAGCCAGTTACAAGGATTTGTTGCTACTTATTTAATTTATTCGATCCCACAGCCTCTAAGAAGTTCAATTTTGGGGACTGGTATTTTTAATTGCTGTTCTTGTAGTTATAAGTGGCTTGTTCTCTGAGCTAAGTCAAAGTAATATAACTCAACCAAAGCTTAGTATGTTGTAATTATGTCCAAAAGCTTAGATTAATAGAACTAAAAGAAAGGTGTGAGGAACTTCAATTACTGAAGTGAGTACAGTAAGTGCTGCATGACAGGTTGCAGCAGTAGCCCACTGAAAGCAGTGATAAGGAATAGGGAAGTGAGAATGGAACCAGCATTGCACGGATATTTCATCATTTTCATAATTTACAGAACACGAAACGTGCGCGACCATTTCCTCCACGCTCAGAGTACTATAAGGCATGTAACTTTACAAGTTCTTATAGTTCTGCTGAGCTGTTCACTGAATTTATGGCTAGCCATGGCTCTGGGTCCGTCCTTGCTCAGGTATTTGATCCTACAAAACAGGAAAAAATGCCTCTCACTATTCCTGAGCTGGCCAAGGCTTATAAAGATGTCGGTTTCAGCGGCTGCTTTTCTGATTTCGTTAAGCAAAATTTATCTGAAGCAGACATTAGGCTAATACAAGAAAAAACAACAGCCCAGTCAAAATCATCAGTGTGGAAGCAGCAGAGGATTGGGGCAATTTCTTCTACAACCATCCTTAAGGCAGTTCGTTATGCACGTGATTGTAGTGAAAATTATATAGTTAACGGAATAATGGGGTTGTCACACTTCCCTGGCAATGCTGCTACTAAGTATGGCAAGGAAACAGGACCTGTGGCTAGGAAACTGTACAAAGAGCATATGAAAAAATCACATTCCAGCTTTAAGGTAGAAAATTGTGGCCTGTTCATATATACTCAATCCTATTTTCAGAACATCTCCAGATGGCATTGTCATGTGCAAGTGTTGTGGCACAGGCCTCCTAGAAATTAAATGCCCTTACAGTCAAGACTTAAGACCTCTCACTGAGACAGAAATAGCTCAGCAAGGAAAATATCATGTCACCATTGACAGTGCAGGCAGTGTAAGACTCAAAACATCCTCCGCATGGTATACACAAATTCAAACCCATTTAGGTGTATCTGGGCATAAATGGTGTGATTTTGTTATGTTCACACAGAAAAGTCCTCACAACTGTTGTCAGAATTTACTTCGATGAGAAAAGATTTGAAAAGGAGGTTGCAATGGCATATTATTTTATAACAAATTTGTTGAGCCAAAGCTATTTGGCTCACTGTAAATCATCATCATTATCTCCGATGTCCTGGGAACTCACAACAGGTGATGGATGGCCAGACAAAGTCTTCAGGCTGCATCACACCTCTCTCCCTGTAACAGTCATCCCTCTACCTGTACCTTCCCTCTCCTTGATAAACTGCTCAACTTTCTTCTCCCACACCACACATGCTCTGCCTCTTGCCTCTCTACCTTCTACCAATACTCCCTCATTTTACCATTCACTGCTCTGCCTCTACCTTCCAGCTCCCCCACATACAGTACTGCTTAACTCTTCTCCCACGCCATATACTCCACCCATTTTATGAAGACAGTTTGGGTGTGGCTAACCTAGGCCTTGGACTTTTTATCCTCAATAAGCACATCATTCAGAGGAGAAGAAATAATGCTTTTTTATAGATTCAAATCTATATGGACTATTTTAAATTCATTTAGAAGTAGCTAATAGCTAAGAATATGAAATTTGTTGAATAGAATTAAAGATTTGGCATTTACACCCGATTTACATTCCTAAGTTGACTGCACCCAAACTGCCTTGATAAAATGGATTGACTTTAACCATCATGTAGAGGTCCTTTTCACATTCTCCTAACAGCACTCCATCATCAGCATACACCCATGTCACCGAATGCTCCATTTATTTCCAACTTTTTCCAACCTGGCCACCAGTCCTGCAGTCCTCACATAAACTAACCTCCCTCACAACTCCATCTGTATATACATTGAACAGCCACGGTTTATGCCTCATAAACAAAAGCTAGATCTTTGTGTGTTTTATGGATTTCGGGTAGTAGCTGTTCCCTAGGCAGTCTGGCCGAACAGCCCCGAGTCCCTAAGGGAAGGAAGTGAACGGAGCGGCGAGTGATTTGAGTATGGATATGCATCTGGAAGCTGATCTGAGGCGAGCGACGGGGAGAGAGATGGCAGTACTTGTGTATGATATCGTGTGCTGGGTGTTGTTTTGATGTTCCTTGGTGTGTGTGGATGTGCTACCATGTAGTGTAGTGGATGGTGTGGGTTTGTGGAGGCTGCAGCAAGAATTTGGGTGCCTTTCATGTCTAGGTGATCCTTGACTTAGAGGACTTTGGTTTCTTGATGTAGGTGGTCTGTGAGTGTAGTAGCTGTGCAGGCTGTGATTATATGTGGTCTATAGAGTGTTGTAGTGTTTTAACGAGGTTAGGAGCCTTAGCAGGGCTTGCATAATTCATCACTGAACGTATATATTGTTTGTATACTGTCGTGGTGATTTCTTTGTTGTGTCAGAATGTTGTATGGGCAAGTGACCTCAAGGCATTGAGTCTTGGTGTTATTTTATTTTTAATGTTTGTGTTGTGTTATTTAAATGACATTGATGTATTGTATGTTACACCAAGGATTTTGTGTGTATGTGTGGGTGTGGGTGTGGTAGGGGAGTGTTGTTTATGGTGAAGTGTGGAATGTCACTGTGTTCTGCTGTCCAATTTGTGCTAAGGGTCACTGTACATTAGATTTGGCTGGGGCTATTTTGAGCCTGTTTGTGGTGAACCATTCCTGTAGTGTGTTGCTGTAAGGTTGAAGGATGTGTGCAGCTGTTTGTGTTTTGAAGTGTACGTGTGTTATATCATCTGCATAGGAAGCTGTGTGTATCTGGTGTGTGTGGCGTGTGCCATGGTTATTTTAGTGTGTGAAAGTTCTTGATGACATTAATTCATCATATGTACATAACTTTCTTTTTCAGAGGCATATATTTAAAATGAAGTATTATTTATTCATGCATTTTAAGTTACCCTTATAGAAACAAGTTTCAATAGCTTGCATTTTTCCTCATTCTGCAGCATATTTCCTGTAGCTCAGTGGTGGAATAATAAAATACCTTGACAACAGATCAAATTCTAGTATTAAGCGTTTGTACCAACTCAGTATTGTAGGTGAAGAGATGGCATTTTTAGGCCATGTGAGAGTAAAGGGTATAGTGGAGGCTGCATATTACAGAACACAGCTATGAATACAATAGTTTAGTCGATTAGAGGCCACAAATTACATTTACTGTCTACTCTCGTTGAACAGATGAGGTACGGTTAATGTTCTGGGAGGTCTGGAGGGCAAAGTGCCCCAGTTAGGAGCATTAGTGAGGTTATGGCAGTTCTGTACAAACAGCCAACGAGTGACAGCATACAGTTCCATATTTTCCAGAAAAATATTTGTAAAAATATTTTTTTTCATGCATTTAAAGATATCCTTATAGAAACAAGTTGGAATAGCTTGCATTTGTCTTGAACAAAGAAGCCATTATTAATATTGCGGCATGAGAGTCATACTATGTTTGGTAGAGGTATATGACATTAAATATGGATTGTAGCTGGTAAACACTGCAGTGCTAATACAGAGAAAGGGTAAAAGTGAGAAAGCTACAGAATCAAGGTTTAACTGAATTTTTTCATTCATTCATCATATAATCCTGTGGTGCCCCATGAAGAATGTTGGAGCCTGGGCCTAGGGAAATTTGCCTTGACATGGTGAGCACCCTCACCTACACAGCATGGAAAACTTAACATACAAAAAAATAGCACACCAAATACTAAAATACTCATATACAAACAAAACTAATACTAACTCTAACTTATCAAACTACAGCCCTAAGATCACTTGCCCATGCAACATTCGGACACAACAAAGAAACCACCTCAGTATACAAACAATTTATATGCTGTGATGGAATATACAATCCCTGCTTGGACCTCTAACCTCATTAAAACACACAACACCCTACAGACCATACGAAACAAATCCTTAAAATTAATCACAGGCTGCACTGCTACTATACCTACAAACGATATACACCCAGATATCAAGAGTCCTTTACGTCAAGGCTCAAACTGACATGAAAGGCACTCAGATCATTGCTGCTGCCTCCACAAACCAACAAATTCAAGTACAGGTATATACTCGAATATCTTGGTACTTGATGACTACTTAACTAGTGGAGGCAGCATATTGCAGAACACAGCGATGATTACAACAAATTACATTCGACTGTCTGCTCAAGAATTTTGAAGGTTTTCATTCTCTGAATAGCCCGCTCAACATGGATACGGAGAGATGCAATGCTTCGAGTTTTAGCAATTTCATTCTGATTGAGCTTCTTGCCTTTACCCCTTCCCTCTTTCTAGTGAATGGGGGGATGTGAAGCTTAGCACCACGCTGTAGGATCAGATCTCCAATATTAAATCCTCTGTCCACCATTATAGCATCCCCAGGTTCTACTTTGTCGATAAATTCAGCTTCCGCCATGTATCTGTCTGAAGTATTTCCGCCATACACGCTAGATATAAAGGAAATTAATCCTGTTGGAATAATTCCTACAAGTACCTTTAACGTGTTTTATGGTTTTTATATGCAGAGTATGTGGATGTTTGTGCAGTAGTATTTCCTGGTCTAACTGTGAAAAACTGTGCAGTCTAAGATTGTTCTGGTGTTAGCATAATAAGCAGGCTAATCTGGAGGAAGACTTGCCCGTACTTGTGCAGCACTGGGCCATACGAGCCAGTCCTTTAATACCGTATGAAGTATATTAATCCATGTTATTACAATACTGCTTACTAAGGTTTTTGATATTTCAAACAACTCTCCTAACATGTATTAATTAAAACCTTTCCGAAGGAATACGTGTCAATAAATATTCCTGATATCTGGAAAGGTCCCTACGTTTAAGAATTTTACAAGATTTCTTATCTCTTCTCTTTTGTCCTTTCCAATAAAAAATATCTGTGACTTTTGTCAATCAAATTGAAAATGGAATTCAGGCACTCCCGGGACTTAATGCCTGTGAAATTCTTAACAGACACGTTAGACTTCAGAATCCTATTGATGAAGGCCTGACAGAATGCTCCTTTTGTTTCTGCAGCACAGTCATCCACCTGAGGAAAGAAAAGTTATAAGCTGATCATGTCTTCCAATTGTTTTGCACAATGAAATACATGAACACCATGAAATGGAGACGTGCACAGCAAATACAAGCCACTTGACCAACCAGCACCCTCAGGGATTTTATCTTCCAGATAACCTATTAATAATATAACAAACTGCTACAAAGATTATAGAAACTCTGGGTAATCCTACATGGTTAATGTATACAGTTTTATAAAGTGTGTTGGATTATAACACAAGTGCATTTTGTCTTATGTGACAGGCTTGGGTGTTCTTGGAAGTATAGTGTAGTGTAGGGTACTTAAAAAACAATAGTTTTATGCAGAAGTTCTGGTAAGATATCAAAAATAATGTTTGATTCTTTTCTGAATTACATGAAAGATTCTTTTGTTTATGCTGGAGTATTCATGTACATTTTCTGCTGCTCTATGAGATACATGAAAGTTGTTTGGGTAATAGAGTACAGTATATGGTACCTATTCAGGTAATCTCAGAGTTGCATAAAAGTTTGGGTGTATCTGGAGTAGTAATGCACTTGGTAAGGAGGTCTCTGAGGACCCAAAACAGCATCAAAACATGTTTTGGTACCTATTCAGGTAATCTCAGAGTTGCTGGTACCATCATGTAAAACAATAATTTTAAAGGGCTCACCTCACACTGCTGGGTGTGCTGATCTGTCTGCACTCCTATATCTGATGGTTCCACATCATCTCTATCACTCTCACTACAGCAAGTGTATGTGTGGTCTGTCAATTTTGTAACATCAGGAACTGAAAATGTAAAATACCTCAATCATACTATTGGTAATGCATAACTTGCATACAGTAAAAACATTCCCCTTTTCTCACAAAACCAAAGGTTGGAATCACAAAAAGCATCCCCCCCCAAAAAAAAAAAAAAAAAAAAATGTTTTGAATGAATTTAGTATTCACTTCTGTTGCAAAATAATTTCTGCCAGTTTTAGTTTAGCCTGGTATGAATACAATTTCATATCACCTGCAACAGAACTGACAACCAAATTCCTTCAAAGCACAAAAAAATGAATAAAAATCAGGAAATCAGTGGACAGAAAGCTAACCCACATTTTGTCACTTTAGTTATCAATATGTGACTAATTGCCATAATAATGCACAATGCAAATAGTTTAAATTCAGTCAAGATTAACATGTCATGCACAAAACATAACACAGGGCCTAGAAGGTCCTAGAGATTACCTGTAAACAAAATAGGCTCAGGTGGATGATCATCATTCTGGTCTGATACTTGAACCTCAGACCAGTCCTGGACGTTCTCAATTTCAGCCACCTCTTCCAAATGGCATGCTTGTCCACTACTCTGTAGAGATGGTGATCTTGAAGTACTATCAGCCTGATCTGGTTCATCTAGGATCTTATTTGCCTGACACTGTTTGGTGTTCTTGTTTATGGATATTTGTGCCAATTTTTTCCCCGGCCATTGTACGCAAATAGCACAGGATCTGGATGATCGGGAGTCGGTCCATTTTCTTCCCATCCTATGAAATGCAAAGAACAGACAGCATGATTTCTAGAGGCTTTCCTCCCACATCTTTCTTCTCTTTGCTTCACGCTTAGCCGATGGGAACCTGGCCTATCCTTTAACTATTTTAGTGCCGTGAATCTGCTTCAGTCTTGAATAAAATTTGCAATCACCCACAGGACAGACAAAGTTTGTCATGGTGAATAAAACAATACGAACGCGCCTCCAACACCTTCTTCTTCCTTCTCTTTGTTGGGGTTGGTCCTGCGTCAGCTGATCTGTGTATACTTGCTTCGTACGTCTGGCAGCGCTAGGCTTCCAAACGCCCAAACATTTTAGAGTCCAGTAAATAATAAACTGTGCATAGACCGTATGTGTAATTTTTTGTACGTCACTTTTTTTTTTTTTTATAAATAACAGAACGGAGGAGGGAAAAACAAATGGGTAAAAAAAAAAAATAATCCATACACCAGATTACTAGTGTCCTCTGTTCATAAAATATCTGTAACAGTTAGACTTGAACAGTTGTGGGTTGAAATTTGGAGGAAAACAACTCTGGGGAAGCGAGTTCCAGAGAGATGCAGTTCGGGGAATGAAAGAATTCTGATAGGCAGAAGTTCTGCAATATGTTTGTGACATTCCAGTCATGAGCGCTACCAGATGCCCGTGTAGCACGAGGTGGCACCATGAACGCAACTTCGTCTGAGCATTTGCCAAAAAATATCTGTAAAATAATGCAAGGGAGGCAACATTCCTTCTTACTTGCAGGGGAGGTAGTTTATAATTATGTAATGACAGGGTTGTTAATGATTCTAACGGCTTTATTCTGAATTTTGTCTAGTTGTCTTAATGCAACCTCTCCACAACCATTCCACAAGGGTGAGCAATATTCAAGCTGAGAGCGCACATGACTTATAAATTATAGCTAACTGCTCATCGGCGAAGAAGTTACGGACTCTGTACAATAATCCAAGTTTCTTTGAGGCTGTTTTAGCAAGTGATCTGACATGAGAGGTCCAGCTGAGGGCACTGTTAAGTGAGACACCAAGAATTTCAATACTTTTGGAGATGGGAATATTAGTAGCATTGAAGGTAATGTGCGAATCTGGCAATATCTGTATATATTTAGTTTCACTAGCATTAAAAGAGACAAGGTTGTTTTGTCCCCATTCACTGATCATAGATAGATCTTGATTTATGGAGACTGTACTGAGTTGAGAGGTAGAGATATTAGACTTTGTAAATGGATGTCTGAGTGTGAATGAATTATGTAGTGTTGAGTCATCTGCATATAAGTGAATGGGATTATGAGTGACATGAGATCATTAATATGAACCAGAAATAGGGTTGGCGCCAGAACTGATCCCTGCGGCACGCCGGCGTTGAGTGGAAACTCGAATATACATCATCTACTTTCTATTTTCCTGTCACTAAGATAAAAGAAATCAAAGGAACAAAAGACGTTAGTCCATAGCAAGGGAGTTTGGACAGCAGGGAACGGTGCCATACTCTATTGAAAGCTTTAGAGATATCAAGAGCTACTGCATGAGTTTCTCCAAAAAGATCAATTGATTGATGGATGGTATGAGTTAAGAGATTGTCAATGGTGGATCTTTCGTGGCGAAAACCGTATTATCACAAATTAATTTGTTGGATTCAAGATGTTTAACAATATGCTTATTAATTAAAGTTTCAAATACCTTACCAAGAGAAGATGTGACAGCTATTGGTCTGTAATTGGAGGGGTCAGACGAAATTCCTTTCTTCGGAACTGGGTGGATATTGGCTTCTTTCCATGAATTTGGGAATAAAGAAGTACGTATGCATAGTCTGAATAATTTAGCTAGGACAGAGGCAAGTTCAGGGGAACACTTTTTCAAAACAATTGGCGGAATTCCATCTGGGCCTGGAGCTTTGTTGGTAGGTAAATTGTCTAGGATGGATTTTACGTATCTTGTCTGTATTTTAAGTGGGCCAATTTCGTGAGAATCAAGTTCCAGTACTGAGACATTCTGGCTGGTATCATCTATGGTAGAGTTTCTTGCAAAGGTACTAGCAAAGATATCTGCTTTCCCACGTGGGTCATTTGTAATATTGCCATCTGAAGATTTTAGTGGGGGAATGGAAGATGACTTGTTAAAGTTATTATTGAAAGAATTGACCAGAATATTCTATTGTCATTAGAGTTGTTTTGATGCTTGCTTTTGAAGAAAGTTTGATTTAGATAGATTTAATACGGCTTTTGCATGATTTCTAGCAATTTTAAATTGGGAGGGTGATTCAGATGTTTTGATTTTAAGTAAGAGTTATATGCTAATGACTTTTGGGCTGTTGCTCTGGCACAATTGCCATCAAACCATTTTGGAGAGTTTGATCTTTTAGTAAACTGTTGACTTGGTATGAATAAATCCATACCAGTCGCAAATGTGGGACTGGGTAGAATTGGGATCACTAGAGAAGAAAGACTGCCAAGGAACATCAGCAAGATAATTTCTAAATCCATTCCAGTCTGCCCTGTCAAAGTGCCATCGGGTCACCCTAACAGATTCAGAATGGGGAGGTGTAGGAGGGTTAACTAATGAGGCTCTGATGAGATTGTGGTCAGAGGATCCAAGTGGTGACAGTACCTCTATCCTGTATTTATCTCTATTATTTGTAATAAATCCAAGAATATATACAAAGGTCAATATTCATATGGCTTTGTTACTTCTTGCAGTCCAAAAACTGTCTTATTGCCCTTACCTTCTTGGGGAAGAGTATATAAATATACCATATTTTTCGGTGATATTTTGGGTGAAATAGCATGTTACTTTCATTTCAAAAAGATACTTGGTTAACCAGTGTCGTAATTATCGGTCAGAAAAATAACACTGAAGTTTAACTAAGACCCCCTTAGCCCGATAAAACGAAAACGAGACAGTTTCTGGTGGTGTCTGGCATATTTTCCATTGTGAGCGAACGCTCCTATTATGAATAATGTCATCTGTGTTTCTTTGAATTATTCACAGCATACATTTTCCACTAACTTTCCCTCATTCGTTTGTCCGATAATTGAAGGATAAAAATAGGCCAAAATCGGAACTTCTACCGATCGAAGGCAACCGTTATAGGAGTAATTTAACTGCATTGCAGTGATGTTAGAAGCCACGTATATTTTGCTAAAGCGCTAAATATGCAAGAGTTTTAGGTGGTCTGAGTCTGGTAAATGTTGATGGAGGAGAGTGGAATCTGAAGCAGCTGCTGTTTGCAGATGATACTGCACTGGTGACTGATTCAGAGGAGAGATTGAGACAGTTGGTAGAGGAGTTTGGAAGGGTGTGTGAAAGGAGGAAATTGAAAGTAAATGAGAATAAGAGTAAAGTGATGAAGTGTACGAGGTTGATAGATGGTAGGGGGATGAATATAGTTTTGAATGGTGAGTTGCTTGAGGAGGTAGATTGTTTTAAATATCTAGGGTCACATGTTGCTGTGGATGGAAGAATAGATGCAGAAGTGAAGTTTAGAATAAATGACGTAGGAAAGGTGCTGGGAGGAATGAAAAAAGTGTTTAAATGTCGTTCACTTAGAGTAGATGTACAAAGAAGGCTGTATGAGGGTGTTGTGGTACCGACTGCATTATATGGGGCTGAAACATGGAATATGGGTGTAGCAGAGAGGAAAAGTTTGAATGTAATGGAGATGAGATGTCTGAGGAGTATGTGTGGAGTGACGCGTATGGATCGGGTGCGAAATGATGAAGTGCGAAGAACTGGAGTTGTTCGGGAGATGGCTGGCAGAGTTGAGCAGAGGGTGTTGCAATGGTTTGGGCATATGGAGAGAATGGATAATGAGCGATTGGTGAAAAAGATAACTAGATCTGATGTGAGAGGTGTAAGGCTGAGAGGAAGACCACGAATAGGATGGATGGACAGTGTGAAGAGAGCGCTGGATGCGAGAGGGATGTCTGTTGAGCAAGGAAGAGTGGCTGTGCGTGACAGAAATAAATGGAGAGAAATTGTGAATGAATAAGTGATGACGCAGCCCTGAGGGGATATTCTCCCGCATTTGGTCTGATCAGCTAGTCAGGTCAGGTGCGGGTAAGGGGATGGGTCTGTTATGATGTGGCAGGGGTAAACCAGTTCTGCTGTCGGGCCCTGCTGCGGATGTCACTGATTGCATTGCCCAGTTGACCCTTGTGCGGTGTGGTGCGGTGAGGATCTGTCCTGTCTCCCTTTTGGGGCTAAGATGCGAATGAATGTGTTTGAATGGATGAGTAAATGGAGAGTGAGTCGTCCTGTCTCGGCTACCTCCCTTTCCTTGGGGGAAGCAGCCTAGGTATATAGATAGATAAATAGCTAAATATGCCACTGTTAGATTTCTAAATGTGATGGAAAACAATAAATGCCAACTAAAATTCAAAAAGAACATTTGATGATCAAAAAACGTTCTTTGCTGCTGTAGGGAGAAATATAATCGAACCACACGATAAGCAGGCCAGAATTTCGGGTGTTAATTACACAGCAATAATCGTCTGACGGGAGTTCTTCGAGAAAACTGAGAAATTTAGAGCCAGAAGGAATTTTACTTTCATGTGTACTCCTAGGCTTTCAAATGGCATCTCGAGATTCGGCTAAAGTTAAGAATAGGTTTTAATAGAACTTAGGACTGTGAAAACTAGCATAGAATCATTGAGAAGGTAATGACAGTGAAATTAAGCTGTAATAGAAAATATATATTTTAAAAAAACACGGTCGGATTTTTCGTGATTTACAGATACAAGAATATTGCAGATTTCCCGTACATTGACATGTACTTATAAATGTCGCCTTGGGATTTTTTTTTTTTTACCCTATCATGAAAGATCTCAATTTTTATTTCTTTTCTTTTTAGTTAGACGGCGATATCACTAGATAGATTTAAAAAAAAAAATTGTGCGTTTGAACATGCCACAAGTGATTGCCACCTCCGGTGGCTGTCATAGCTACAAGTTCTTTTATTTAACAAAAGATTGAAACTGGCATTTTGAGCTCTTCATTAATCTGAAAAGAATGAGTATCAAAATTCCATAAATACTTAGAGGGGAGAATCACTCAGAATGGTTATCACTTAAGTAACATAATTAAGGAGGTATTTACAGGCAAATAGAAAACCTTCTGGGAATCAAAAATATCATTAGAATAACATTATTAAACATAAGAATTTGGTTTCATGACCTCAGATTTTTCATGGTCGAATTGAAATGTCGCCTGAGATTCGTTGCATGTGCTATAAATTCATATTTTTTCTTTTATCAACAGTCTAAACTTCAAGGGTAAAAGAGTGGCAAGTAACTAACCGCTAAACGAGAATTTGAGAACATTTCTTTTGAGTTAATATTAAAATGTGCATATTTTTTTGAAGATGCAAATTTGCGCCTTTAAGAAATGTGCTTAAAAATTTATTCGGAAACAAACAAAATTGCTTCTAAAATTCTGAAAACATTTCAGAGAATGAAAAAGTCTACCTAAAAAAAAAAAAATCTTGCAAATCTGAGGTGAAGAAACATATAAGTAATAATCAATTAACCAGAGAAATGGACGTTTATTAAACAATAAAAAAAAAATCTGCACATTATAGAGCGATTTTTTTTGTTTGGTAAATTCAATTCAGACTCTGATGACTTGTAAAAAACTTGGATGAGGATGTAATTAAAGCAAGATAAAAATGAAATAAAGAAAATGAGATTTCCCCTTTGTCCGAAGATGTTTTGCGCGTCATTGATGCAAAAAAAAAAATATGCAGATTGCAGTGGTATTGATACGAAGATATAAATGTTTCATAGACATTCTTTGCATTATTTCTTACATTAATGGTGGTCTCAATAATAGGTTGAAAAATTTAGCTGTGTTCACTCAGTACACATGAAAGCAACTCGTTTAGGAATAATTCGAAACAAATTAAAGAAATGATTTTAAAACTAGTTTCTTCTCGGTTAAAAGTCTGATTTTGATTTTTTTTTTTTTAAGCTCAGAAAGTATTTTAGATGATAAAAGAATGTTGCCCAGAATTTTTTTTTCTTTTTTTAATCTTCCTTCTAAGAGAGGGTAAATAGGGAATGGTGATGAGCAGTGTGGCGGGATCAGGTGTTTTCACAAATGTGTGAAAAGTATTTAGCGAAAGCAAGGATGTGTATTGGACATTCATGGATTTAGAGAAAGCGCATGATATAATTGTTAGCGAGGCTTTTTGGATTGTTTTAAGATTGTATGGACTCGATGGTAGGTTACTAAAAGGAGTGAAAGTTTTTATGTAAATAGTAGGGCGTGTGTAAGAGTGGGAAATACTGTGAGTTATTTTTCCCGTGACAGTGGGGCTGCGGCAAGGATGTGTGATGTCGCCTTGGTTAATATTTACATGGATGGTATTGTAAGGGAGGTGAATGCAAGAGTTTTAGGAGGAGGTCTGAGTGTGTGAATGTTGATGGTAAAGAGTGGAATCTGAAGCAGCTGCTGTCTACGGATGATACTGCACTGGTGGCTGATTCAGAGGAGAGACCGAGGCAGTTGGGAGAGAAATTTGGAAGGGTGTGTGTGAAATGAGGAAATTGAAAGTGAGAATGAGTAAAGTACGAGGTCGGTAGATGTTAGAGGGATGAATATAGTTTTGAATGGTGAGTTGTTTGAGGAGGTAGAGTGTTTTAAGTATTTAGGGTCACATTTTGTTGTGGATGGAAGAATAGATGCAGAAGTGAAGCTTAGAATGAATGAAGTAGGAAAGGTGCTGGGAGGAATGAAAAAAGTGTTTAGATGTCGTTCGCCTAGAGTAGATGTACAAAGAAGGCTGTGTGAGGGTGATGTACCGACTGCATTATATGGGGCTGAAACATGGAATATGCGTGTAGCAGAGAGGAAAAGTTTGAATGTATTGGAGATGAGGTGTCTGACGAGTATGTGTGGAGTGACGCGTATGATTCGAGTGAGAAATGATGACGTGCGAAGAACTGCAGTTGTTCGGGAGATCGTTGATCGAGTTGAGCAGAGGGTGTTACGATGGTTTGGGCATATGGAGAGAATGGATAATGAGCTATTGGTGAAAAAGATAACTAGTTTCTGCAATTATTAAAGTAAGGTTTAATATTTTTGCTGCATTTTTTAGTCATATGAAATGTTTTCTGAAATTAAAAAAGTTTCATATAAATTTAGAGAATATTCGTCAAATTTTAAGATTAGCGCTTTAACCAAGCAACCTCACCTTTCCTCAAAGAGAAATGTTATTTTCTAGTTTACATTATTTCCTCAAAACTTTTCTGAATATTGCAAGTACTTGGTTCCCACAAATTTATAATACATTTGTTGGAATGGCTTATTTGTTTTCACCCAAATATACGTGGCTTTTACCATCACTGCAATAGAATTGTTCTGATTTCCCCTATGACGGTCCTTTCAGTCGTAAAGAATTCTCTCTTGGCACTGGTTCTTTTCTTTGAGATGATGGCTGGCAATATTGAATCAACGGACACAAATAAAAAAAAAAAAAGTTTGCCAAGTAAAAATTCCACGGTATCAAGAGCTTCATTTATTACAGTTCATGTGAAAATATGGTAAACTTTTTTTTTTTTAATCTTTATGCAAGAAAAGTCTACGGGCTGTAGTAACCAAATTCTTCGGGTTTAATTATTTCAAATCTCAGTGTTTCAAAGTTATTTCAACTGTCTCGAAATATTTTTTTTATTCTACCCCTGCATTTTTCAATTTTGTCGATAACAATTATCGATCTAAATTTATTTTACGATTCGTACTTCAATTACAATTTCTTTTTATATGCTATTAATTTCATCTCTCATCTCTCCACGTTTTATTTCTAAGTAGCATTTTTTGTCATTTAGAATGTTTCCTAAATTTTATCAGCAGAGGCATTTTTCTCGACAAATTTTGTCGTTGGAGGAAATTACCTTATCGTTCTCGCCCTAAACACAAACCAATCATTAAAAAAAATAAATGTATTCATTAAACACCTCAAAATGGTGGATGGTTTCTCAATTGAATCGGTAATAATTTTCTTTCTTTTTTCTCCCATTATGGAAATGAGAAATTTTGTTTTCTTTAGTCAAATGAAATGTTTTCTGAGTTTCGGAAACAACAGTTTCCAAAAACTTTGAAGTATATTCGTAAAATTTTTGAAATTAGCATTCTAACCAAAATAAAAAACAATTTCTAAGCACCTCGTCAGAAAAATCATTTTCAATTACACCTATAATGGTTTCTTTCATCGAACCAGGTCCACTGGTGGCACTTGTGTTTTACCTTTTATTGAGACCAATACTGAGGGGAAAAAAAAAATTAACGACAGCTTGCTAAGGGAAAGTCTTCTAAAGAATCTCAAGGCAACTCCTGCTATATGCTATTAATTGTATCGGTCGCGCAGGAGATATCTATGGACCTAAACTGATGTGTTTACTCTGTCAGTTATTTTTTCTGACTTTCAATATCTCAAACTTTTTACGACAAAATTCTCTCTCTCTCTCTCTCTCTCTCTCTCTCTCTCTCTCTCTCTCTCTCTCTCTCTATATATATATATATATATATATATCTATATATATATATATATATATATATATATATCATTGAGTATATATGTTTTAATTTAACCAAGAGGCTCAGGATCCCATTTTCAAGATTTAATAATTAAGATGAGAATGAAATCCCTGAGCTCGATTTTTTTCACTTCTTTCGACGACCTTCTCGTCAAAAGAAACTTATTGTGCAATGAGCCTCTAAAATGCTAGCTAGAATACCGCATGAATCGATTGTTACTGATAAACTGCTTTAAATCTCTTTACAGGACCAAGATAATTTTTTTTTTTTCTGAGATGTTTTTAAAATTTCTGAAGCGACCCTTTTTTTTCTTTTTTACTTATTGTGAACTAATGATCTACGGACGAGTAACAAAACTATTTGGTCTTAATAATATAATATTATGGTGCTTCTTTTCATTCGTAAAGTTATTTTCATGATTGCAATACCTTGTCAATCTAATTCGAGTTATCACATTCCGGAGTAATTTTACCCACGATAATGTATCATTGAGTATAATACAATCCTTTTGCATTTTCAATTTTTTTGAAGAATGAGGATAAAATTGCAAATCTAATTTTTTAATTATATAGGTAAAAACTCTAAATTTCACAAAATGTGACACACCTCAAAACTTTTTTTTTTTTTTTTATTAAACAACGCTAAATATCAGATGACAAAGGATGAATCGATATTTTGTTGCTCAAACACACCTTGAAGATAAGATTTAAAAAAAAAAATTCTAGATCGCATTTGTCTATCATCTAAAATGTTTTCTGAATTTCAAAAAAAAATCCAAATAAACCTAATGTACATTCTTCAAAATATAATTAGCTTCTTCACCAAAAAGGCAAGGGTTTTAAAATTAATTCTTTTGATTTGTTTCGACTTACTCCTAAACTATTAACTTTTTGGTTCAATTTTTTAACCTTTCATTAAGACCACCACTGATGTAAAACAAATGTTATTTAATAGTCTGCTTGCTTAGGAAATACTCATGTCAATTCTACTCTCATTTTCTATATTTCATTTTCATCTTACTTTAATTACACCCCTACCCAAGTTTTTCTTACAAGCCATCACAGTTTTAACTGATTTCACAACAAATATAATGCAACCCTTTATAATGTGCAGATTTTTTGTATTGCTTATTAAACATTATATTCTCGGGTTAATCGACTATTATTATATGCTTCTTCACCTCAGCTTGGCAAGATTTTGTATTTCAAAGTAGCATTTTTTCATTCTCAAATGTTTTCAGAATTTTAGAAGCAATTTTGTATGTTTCCAAGCGAATTTATCGTACATTTGTTAAAAGATGCATCTTTTGCATTTTTCACAAAAATAACGAAATCTTTTAATATTACCTCAGAAGAAATGTTTTCAATTACTCGTTTCAAGGATAGTTATATTAGTAACTAGTTCACATTTGGCACTTTTTTATCCATGAAGTTTAGGCTGTGTTGATTAAAAAAAAAGAAAATGGATTATGCTAGCTCATCTAAAAAAAGCAAAGAATCTCAAGCGAAATTTATAATAGTTCATATTGTTCTTCTACAAGCTGTTTCATCTTTACATGAAATATCTGGGGTCATGAAAACAATTTCATGTGGATTCAATTTTCTAATAATATTTTTTACGTCCTCGAAGTTTTTGTTATTTCCGTCAATGCCTCATTTTTATAATTTATCACCCATCTGAGTGATTCTCCCCACGGAGGTATGTCTTTATGTATTTATGAACTCGATACTCATTTCTTTTTTCAGGTTAATCAAGAACTCAAAATGCCAGTTTCGTTTTGTTAAAAAAAAAAAAAATAGCTATGACAATAACTAGATTTGGCAGTCACTGGTGACATGTTCAAACGTGTTTTTTTTTTTTTTTTTATCTTAAGGATATGACCAGTCTATTAAAAAAAATAATAATAGACCCTTCACGAAAAATCTGACCGTGACGTTTTTATATTCTGGAAATCACCTTAATCTGTCATTACCTTCTCAATTGTTTTATACGAGTTTTGACAGTCCTAGGGTCTATTATGTCCTATTGTCATGTGTAGAAATTGCTCTTTTACTTTAACCGAATCTCGAAACGCCATTTGACAGCCTAGGAGTACACATGATAGTAAAATTCATTCTAGCTCTAACTATCCTAGTTTTCTCGACGAAGTCCTCGTCAGACGATTATTACTCTGTAATTAACACCTAATATGCTAGCTTATTTAACTTGTGATGCGATTATATTTCTCCCTATAGCAACGATGATTACCTATATATTTTTTGTTAGTATTTTTTTTATTTTCAAATGTTTCTTGAATTTTGGTACGTATTGATTGTGTTTTCCAACACATTTAGTAATCTAACAGGTGGCATATTTAGCGCTTTCACCAAATATACATGGCTTCTAACATCACCGCAATAGAATAGCGGTTGCCCTCGATCAACATAAACTCCGATTGAAAACTATTTTTATCCTTCAATCAACGGACAAACGAATGAAAAAAAGCAAATCAGTGAATTGCGGTGAATATTTCAAAGAAACACAGGTGACATTGATAGTTCATGTGACCAATATTTTTTTGTGATTCACGATAAATCTACGGACCTTAATAACCAGTTGATTGTAATTAACGATTTACATCTCAGATTTTCAAAGAACGTTTCTTTTTTATTTTTGATACGTCTTGGCGTCTGTCAACTCTATATATTGTCAAAGAAAAGACTTTTTGTCTAATTTAATCATGAAACATATGCCATTATAAATAACATGAAAATAAAATTAATCCTATCTCTAATGTTTTCAGTTTTCTCAATGAACTCGTCAAACGATCTTCGCTGTACAATTAAAACCTGAAATACAAACTTGTTTAACATGTGAATAACCACTTCTTACACCAACACGATTTATATGTTTCGATATTTATATTTTTAAACATTTTTGGATCCTCTGGAATGGCTTGTGAAATTTAAAAGGTATTGTTTGTATTAATTTAGTCATCTGAGAAAAGATTTTTCTCCGATATGTACGACGCTTTTAACATCACCACTAGAATTTTGAATCTGAGACTGTTGCCTTCAGTCGGTACAAATTCCTAGTTGGAACTATTTTCAACCGTGAATTGAAAATGCCAGTCAGTGGGAAATGCTTGCTAAGAATAATTCAAAGAATCACAGATGACAATGATAATTCATCTATTATGTAACCGAATGATTGGAATTTAATAATTTACGTCTCAGATTCTCGAGGATCCTTTTATTTTTTCAGTTATATATGAGACGTAATTTATTAAATTCCAATCATTCGGTTACATAAATGATGAACTATCATTGTCACCTGTGATTCTTTGAATTTTTCTTAGCAAGCATTTCTCACTGACTGGCATTTTCAATTCACGGTTAAAAATAGTTCCAACTAGGAACTTGTACCGACTGAAAGCAACAGTTAGAGGAGTAATTGAAAATTCTAGTACAGCGATGTTAAAAGCGACGTACATATCGGAGAAAGATCTTTTCTCAGATGGCTAAATTAAAACAAACAATACCTTTTAAAATTCAGAAAATTCCAGAGGATCCAAAAATGTTAAATATAAATATCGAAACATATAAATCTTGTTGCTGTAGGAAGTGAAGTTGCATGTACAGTAAAATATTATCGATTCACATGTAGAACAAGTTAGTATTTCAGGTGTTAATTGTACAGCGAAGATCGTTTGACGAGAAATTCATTGAGAAAACTGAAAACATTAGATAGGATTAATTTTATTGTTATTTATAATGGCATATGTTTCATGATTAAATTAGACAAAAAGTCTTTTCTTTGACAATATATAGAGTTGACAGACGCCAAGACGTAGTTCTCCAACCGTAATATCTCGTATCAAAAATAAAAAAGAAACGTTCTTTGAAAATCTGATGTAAATCGTTAATTACAATCAACTGGTTATTAAGGTCCGTAGATTTATCGTGAATCACAAAAAAATATTGGTCACATGAATTATCAATGTCATCTGTTTCTTTGAAATATTCACCGCAAGCCTTTCCCACTTATTTGCTTTTTTTCATTCGTTTGTCCGTTGATTGAAGGATAAAAATAGTTTCCAATCGTAGTTTATACCGATCGAAGGCAACCGCTATAGGAGTATTTAAATCAATTCTATTGCGGTGATGTTAGAAGCCACTTATATTTGGAGAAAGCGTTAAATATGTCACTTGTTAGACTTCTTAGATTACTAAATGTGTTGGAAAACACAATCAATACGTACCAAAATTCAAGAAACGTTTGACGATCAAAAAATACTAACTAAAATACTAACATTGTTATAGGGAGAAATATAATCGCATCACAAGTTAAATAAGTTAGCATATCAGGTGTTAATTACAGAGTACTAATCGTTTGACGAGGACTTCGTCGAGAAAACTAGGATAGAGCTAGAATGAATTTTACTATCATGTGTACTCCTAGGCTGTCAAATGGCGTTTCGAGACTCGGTTAAAGTGAAAGAGCAATTTCTACACATGACAAAAGGACGTAATAGACCCTAGGACTGTGAAAACTCGTATAAAACAATTGAGAAGGTAGACACTCAGATTAAGTTGATTTCCAGAATATAAAAACGTCACGGTCAGATTTTTCGTGAAGGGTCTATTAATTTTTTTTTTAAATACCCTTAAGAAGATAAAAGAACAGTGCACGTTTGAACATGTCACCAGTGACTGTCAAATCTAGTTATTGTCATAGCTATTTTTTTTTTTTTTTAACAAAACGAAACTGGCATTTTGAGTTCTTGATTAACCTGAAAAAAGAGTATCGAGTTCATAAATAAATAAAGATATACCTCCGTGAAGAGAATCATTCAGAGAGGTGATAAATTATAAAAATGAGGTATTGACAGACATAACAAAAACTTCGAGGACGTAAAAATATTAGAAAATTGAAACCATAAGAAATTGTTTTCATGACCCCAGATATGTCATGTAAAAATGAAACAGCATGTAGAAGAACGATATGAACTGTTATAAGTTTCGCGTGAAATTCTTTGCTTTTTTTAGATGAGCTAGCATAATCATTTTTTTTTTTTTTTTTTAATCAACGCAGCCTAAACTTCATGGATAAAAAAGTGCCACATGTGAACTAGTTACTAATATAACTATCCTTGAAACGAGTAATTGAAAACATTTCTTCTGAGGTAATATTAAAAGATTTCGATATTTTTGTGAAAATGCAAAAGATGCATCTTTTAACAAATGTACGATAAATTCGCTTGGAAACATACAAAATTGCTTCTAAAATTCTGAAAACATTTCAGAATGAAAAAATACTATTGGAAAAACGAAATCTTGCCAAGCTGAGGTGAAGATACATAATAATAATCGATTAACCCGAGAATATAATGTTTAATAAGCAATACAAAAAATCTGCACATTATAAAGGGTTGCATTATATTTGTTGTGAAATCAATTAAAATTGTGATGACTTGTAAGAAAAACTTGGGTAGGGTTGTAATAAAAGCAGGATGCAAATGAAATATAGGAAATGAGAAAACCTCTTGTCCACAGATGTTTCGTGCTTCATAGATAATATATATATTGTTACGGAACAGAGAAAGATAATGTACACTTTAAGTGAGAATACTAATAATCACTACTGTCCCGTAAAGTTCCAGGTTCAAAACAAAAGAGTTAGGTAAAATTACAAGTTAAAGTTTAATGCTCAAACTAACAACAAAACATTCAGGACCCATAAGGATAATGTAATGGCAAAAACAGGTTGAATATATGGTTAACTGCAATAGCCTCTATTAACACAAAATCAGCCCTGATAAAATAAGATACCAGATAATACTCAGTGAATGCCAGATAAATTATTACAGATACAAACTATTATCAAAAATTATGGACATAAAGATCCCTACATGAATTACAAAAACTTCACTAGATCTACAAATTAAACTTATGCTATACAGTACAAGAAAAAATACAACAGTTATACTCAAATTACACACAGCTGCTAGATGTTTGGAGATTTCTTGAGCACTCACAATAATAATAACTGTACAGGGGAGGACAGAGATGTGAACAAAATGAGGAGCAGATCTAAGTGGCCATGATGCAGAGACTGAGCTCATTATATAGGGGCCGGCAGAGCTTGATACAACTTGTAAGAAGGACGCGCAAATGAAGCCATGGGGACAAAGAGTTGACAATCCTGGTCTGAATTCCAGAAATGACGACTTTCTCTACTATAACGGTAGAAGGGGGGAACTGAGGCAGAACACGCTCGTGATCAAACATGCAGCATACTGTGCGTTAAAATTACACAAAGGATGATGAAATCATAGGCTATATAACACCTCCCCACAAAGAAAAAAGACATTTACAAAGGAAATTTCTTATTACTCTAAAACAATCTGTATATGGCATTACAGAACATGCAAAAGTCTTTCCTAATGTTACAAAACATGAGATCTCCCTAGCACGTTCAGTCATAGGCACTTGCCAGTATCCCTTTAACAAATCAAACCCACCTATGCACCCAGCCTCTCCGATCTTGTTTATGCAATCTTCCACACGAGGGAGAGGGTAAGTGTATGTTTTGGTTATCTGATTAACACGTCTGTAGTCAATGCAAAGCCGCTGGGACCCACCTGGCTCAGGAACTAGAGTGACAGGAGAACTCCACTCGCTCTGACAGGGCTCAATCATCTTGTGGTCCAACAGGCAGCCAAGCTCCTTCTGGATGAGAGGAACTTTCACTGGGTTCACACGGTAAGGAGGCAATTTAATTGGCTTTGCGTCTCCAACATCGACATCATGCATCAACACAGTAGTTCTTCCTGGAGTGGCACGGAACACTTGCGGGTACTCCTGCAGTAATGCCGAAAACTCCTGCCTTTCCTCGGGAGGTAAATGAGAAAGCTTAGTCTGGAGATCATTCATGATATCAGGATTCTTCCCCAAACTATCACTCAGGCTCATACTGCATGGGAGAGCTTCACTTGCAGACTCGGGTGGAACAGCTACAGTGCAGACTGGATTATTTTCGTCCCGCCTGTGATATAACTGTAGCATGTTGATGTGACAAAGTTGCTTGTTCTTTCTACGATCTGGTGTGGCGATGACAGTTGACATCACTGAGTTTCTTCTCCACGAAATAAGGACCACTAAACTTGGCTTGAAGAGGTTGCCCATGCACTGGTAGCAGAATCAAAACCTGATCTCCTGGCTGAAAGTGGCGTAACCTGGACTTTTTATCATACCAAGTCTTCATCTTCTCCTGAGCAGCTCCTAAATTCTCTCTCGCCAGCTGTAAAGCAGTGGACAGCCGTTCTTTGAAATTCATCACATACTCCAGCAGGTTGACGTCATCTTCCTCCGACAGCCAGCATTCCTTGAGTAACTTAAGGGGTCCTCTTACTTCATGGCCAAACAGTAGTTCAAAAGGTGAGAAGCCCAGTGATTCATTTGGAGATTCTCTTGCAGCAAACACAACGAATGGAAGACCTTTATCCCAGTCTTTCTGATGTTCCAAACAGTATTTCTTGAGCATCGATTTGAGTGTTTGATGATATCTCTCCAACGCTCCTTGGGCCTGGGGATGGTAAGCTGAAGACGTGATCTGGGTGATGCCCAACTCTTTCAGAGACTGCTTGAAAACGTTTGACATGAAATTACTTCCCCGGTCTGACTGTACCTCCTTGGGCAGACCAAACTTTGTGAAGAACCCTAGCATTTCCTTAACCACGTTCTTTGCTGAGATGTTTCTAAGTGGAATGGCTTCAGGATAACGAGTAGCCATATCAATCATGGTCAACACATAAGAAAATCCTGAAGAAGTCTTAGGAAGAGGGCCCACAATATCCACCAACACACGGGTGAAAGGCGCCTCAAAAGGAGGAATGGGAACTAGAGGTGCAACCTTTTCGGTCTGATTACACTTCCCCACAACTTGGCAGGTGTGACAAGACTTACAATACCAGGAAACATCCCTGAAGATACCTGGCCAGTAGAAGTGTTTCAAAATGCGTGCCACAGTCTTCCTCACTCCAAGGTGTCCTGCCAAACTGGAATCATGAGCCACTCTAATGATATCCTGCCTACAAACACGAGGGATGACAACTTGATGTACAACCTCCCATTCACAGTCGGCTGATGCTGTTGGGGGTGTCCACTTTCTCATAAGTACTCCTGACTTTACATAATAACAAGTAGAAGCACCGGCTGACTCTTCTTCACTGTAAGCAGAGTTAGCTAGACCTTTCAACTCAGGGTCAGCAACCTGCAACTCAACCAACTCTTGACGAGACAAATTATCAACACTACGGGGTACTGCCTCATCTGGTGAGTGGTCCAAATTAGCAAGAAAAGTGTCAGCTAGGATAACATCATCATCATCATTATCCTCTAAATCACCAGTAACTTTAGACTTAGCCCTAGTGACAGCACATGCAGGGAACACATCAGGGACATCACAATCCTGGGCCGCAGCCACTGGCTCACTAGACAACTGAGGAGCTGGACACACTTGACTTCCACCAATATCATTTCCAAGTAAGAAAGTTACACCTGACATTGGGAGTGTCTCAACCAACCCAACCATAACGGAACCATTAACAAAACCAGACTCTAAATTCACTCTGCACAGAGGGACAGAGAAGTAATTATTCCCTACACCTTGTAAGATTACAGTTTCATCAGAGGAATTAACATTAGAGCCTAGAACACTGGTCAGCATAAGGGATTGGCAAGCACCTGTATCACGATATATTTGAACTGATTTCCTGTCATTACTGTCCAGAGGACTGACAAAACCATCAGACAGGAAATTAGCACATGAACTCTTGAGAGTGTCACCCACGTCACTGCTCAAAAGAGGAGCTCCATCATGAGAATTTAAGTTACCCCTCAAAGCAGGTTCAGTTAACTCATTTAAAGAATTCTGGGAACTCTCAAGAGTGGACACTAGACCAATTGACTGAATATTTAAAGACTCCTTTTTGTTCACATCACGCTGTCTCCTGAAACATCTCTCCGTAGTATGACCAAGCTTACTACAATAAGTACATTTACTTTTCTGAAATCTAGAGGTGAAGCTGGTATTTACTTCCTGAGAAACATCATCTTTATTCTCTTTCCTGTTACCTGTACTCTGAGTAGAGGCAACATACTTACTCTCAGCTTTCCCTTTTTCTCTAGAATATCTCTTGTGAGTGAGAACATACTCATCAGCTAAAACTGCAGCATCAGACAAATTATCTATTCTTTTCTCATCAATACACCTTTTGAAGTCCTCCAGCAAAATCATCTGCTTAAATTTGTCAAAATCAGAATCCACATTCTTAGAATTTAACCACTGCTCTAACAAATCTTCTTTGATTTTTGCATACTCAACATGGGATTGCTTATCTTGCTTGTAAGTTGTCCTAAATTTTACTCTATAAGCTTCAGGAACAAGCTCATAGGCCTTAAGAATCAAGCTCTTAACTACATCATAATTATCAGACTGATCCTGAGGCAAAGATGCATAAGTTACTTGAGCTTTACCGGTGAGAACAGTTTGAAGGAGTACTGGCCAATTCTGTTTGGGCCAATTAAAACCTGTAGCTACCCTCTCAAGCAACTGAAAATACTTTGTTAAATCAGATTCATTAAAAGGAGGGACAAGTTTAACATTTTTAGCCACATCAAAATCATCAGAGCTAGATGATCCAGTTCCACCTTGTTTCATGCGATACTCATGGTCTGCCTGAATCCTAGCAATTTCAACTTGTGCCTCAGCCTCCTTAGCTTTTGCCTGAAATTCAGCCTCCTTAGCCTGTGCTTGAAATTCAGCTTCCTTCACACGAGCCTCCTGCAGGGCTAGCTGTAACTTAGCTAATTCAATCTGCGTTTGCTCATTTGGAGGAGTTACATTAAACAAACTTTCATTAATCATGTCAACAATTTGATCTTTAGAATGATGAGAGCGAACAGCAATTCCCAATTGTTGAGCAACAAGCTTAAGTTCATTCTTTGTTGTTTTCTACATCACACACTGTTTGCACATTTGACAAAAAATCTTTGGCTTCATCAAGTGTAGTAATAGTAGACATCATGAATAAGTAACAGTCACAAAATATCAAGCAATATCCTTATGATAATATCCTGAATATCCTGGCGAGGTCGCCAAATTTATGTTACGGAACAGAGAAAGATAATGTACACTAAGTGAGAATACTAATAATCACTACTGTCCCGTAAAGTTCCAGGTTCAAAACAAAAGAGGTAAAATTACAAGTTAAAGTTTAATGCTCAAACTAACAACAAAACATTCAGGACCCATAAGGATAATGTAATGGCAAAAACAGGTTGAATATATGGTTAACTGCAATAGCCTCTATTAACACAAAATTAGCATGAGTAAATTTATCTAAGTCAGCCCTGATAAAATGAGATACCAGATAATACTCAGTGAATGCCAGATAAATTATTACAGATACAAACTATTATCAAAAATTATGGACATAAAGATCCCTACATGAATTACAAAAACTTCACTAGACCTACAAATTAAACTTATGCTATACAGTACAAGAAAAAATACAACAGTTATACTCAAATTACACACAGCTGCTAGATGTTTGGAGATTTCTTGAGCACTCACAATAATAATAACTGTACAGGGGAGGACAGAGATGTGAACAAAATGAGGAGCAGATCTAAGTGGCAATGATGCAGAGACTGAGCTCATTATATAGGGGCCGGCAGAGCTTGATACAACTTGTAAGAAGGACGCGCAAATGAAGCCATGGGGACAAAGAGTTGACAATCCTGGTCTGAACCCCAGAAATGACGACTTACTCTACTATAACGGTAGAAGGGGGGAACTGAGGCAGAACACGCTCGTGATCAAACATGCAGCATACTGTGCGTTAAAATTACACAAAGGATGATGAAATCATAGGCTATGTAACAATATATATATATATATATATATATATATATATATATATATATGTAGATTGCAGTAGAATTGACATGATTATTTTCTAAGTAAGCAGAGACTATTAAATAACATTTGTTTTACATCAATGGTGGTCTTAATGAAAGGTTAAAAAATTGAACCAAAAAGCAAATAGTTTACGAGTAAGTCGAAACAAATCAAAAAAATTAATTTTAAAACCCTTGCCTTTTTGGTGAAAAAGCTAGTTATATTTTGAAGAATGTACAGCTCCGTTCAGAAGTTTGTACTACACCCAATTTGGAAGGCTCAAGCCTCTGTCCGCTCTTTCTGGACATGTTAATACCCCGAACCTCTCGCCACAGGAACAGTTTCAGTCACACGACGAATGCGAAATTTGAGATGAAACTGATATTTATATAGATATTGGCAAGTATGATTACATATTAATGAAAGAAATGTGGACAAATTGCGGTTGTGATGAAAATATGTATACAAATAAGTTACAATACACAAATAGAGGGAAATGAAGAAGTCTGATATGAATCAATAAGTAAATTTTGAGTTGACTATTCTCCCACTGAAACACCTGCACATGGGCACACACACACACACACACACACACACACACACACACACACACACACACACACACACACACACACACACACACACACACACACACACCCACACCCACACAAACGTAAACAAACAAGAACAACAACATTAACAATAACAGCCACCATCACGACTGTCTCCGCCACCTACCACCACCCACCACCACCGCCGTCACCCACCAACACCCGCAATCCACCACCACCACCGCCGCCGCCGCGACCACCGACCACCAGCACCGACGCATTAACAAGTCGCATATAGAGGTAAAGACACTGAAATAGTTTACTTCATCCGTTCTGTTTGTGTGGGAAGGCCAAGGAACTCATTAAATTTATTACGTGTGTGACCTTGCTTCGCGTAGGCGGTGGAAAATATATAAGGATAATTATACAGATGTTTTCAAACAAAAATAGACAATTTCATTTCTCTCTCTCTCTCTCTCTCTCTACACACACTAATATATATATATATATATATATATATATATATATATATATATATATATATATATATATATATATATATATATATATATATATTAGTGTGTGTATAGGTGGTAGGTGGCCTCTGTAGTACAGTGGTAAAGTGTGCGTTTTCGTACACTGAAGTACGAGGGTTCGCTCCCCGCCAGGGTAATAAACTTTGGGAGCGTTCTTCTGGCCACGTACTGCACTGGCGGACACAAGAGGTGCTGTGGTTGAACCAGTGTCACATACTAAAGTATGCTTGCACCCAGTCGGCTTGCGCGGGCCGATTACACATGGTTCACAGACTACACACACATCCAAAGCCACTCCAACACAACATTTACACTTACAAGCACTTCTCACCCTGCATACAATCTCTATTAGACAGCCTAAGCCACTTTTTAGAAATATATTGGCTGTATCGTCCCCACTTCGGTAGGGATAGGCCGGTCCTGCATTGGACACTCAAACGGCTGATGAGATATATATATATATATATATATATATATATATATATATATATATATATATATATATATATATATATTATTATACCTATAGCTGTCTATGTATACCGTATCTATCTGCAGTCTATCATATTTATATCTTTATTATATCTATCTATATTATACCATCTATGTATGTCTATTATATCTATCTGTACTATATTTATCTAATATCTATCTATCTATCTTATTTCTATCTCTTATATCTATTTATCTATCTATTATATCTATATTTTGTATCTCTATTATATCGATCTTTCTGTTGTATCTCTATTATATCTATCTATATATACATATCCTTAATATAATAACAGTTGCCTAACTTTTCATATCAATATCGGGTCCAGCTTCCCTCTTTCTCAATCACTGCTTTGCAACCTGTCAGGCATGGAGCTTACAAGGCCACGGATGAAGTCATGTTGTGCCGGCAAAGTTCCCACTGGGCGTTTGCATGGTTGACGAGTTCATTTCTTGTCCTCTCGTTAGTCCAGTCCTGGCTGCCAGGTATTAACCATTTCAGCCCAAACGTGTTCTATTACATTTAGATCGGCCCCTTTGGAGAGCCAGTCTAAGAGATGGAGTGTCTTATCTCTGAAACCACTGCTGTACTACACGTGCTGTGTGGATGGGGCACCGGTCATGCATGAAAGTAATAGGTCCATCTGGGAACGGAAAACCCTTTGCGCGTCAAGATGGAAGGAAACGTTCCTCCAGGATATTGGCATACTGGTCAGCAGTAGAACGCCCCTCGTTGCTGGACAAGTCACCCAGGCCATGTAGGATCAGGTATCCACAGATGTTACAGGTAACGTGACCCGATCGTGCCTCATCACAAATGTTGACCCTCTCGTATCTGCATGTTAAATATATATTTACTTTTTTTTTTTTTAATTACTGCAGCCATGAGACAGAATATTAGGTGATGACATGTCCCCCTAACCTTATATTATTTAGTACTGATCACATTTTTTTTCTTGGCACTATACAAAGAAAACAGAGGCAAAGAGTAGAAGAAATATCTTTTTCCAGGACAATATGAACAGAATAAAACCAAAAATAAGGGATCCTGATTATTTTAGATGTCTGGTCATATTGCCTTTAAAAGACTGGAAATCAAGGATGGAGGGGTATGCAGACTGCGAAAGACAGCTTCAGTATTGACCTCTTCCATACGTAAAAGTCTGAATATCAGTTAATCACTGTAACAGAGTGATAGAAAACAGATGACTGCAACGAAGACAGAGCCTGGAGGGGGGCAATAAGAGTACGGAATTTTATCAGTAATAAAAATGGTAATATATAGATGGTGTTGTTTCTCCTCCAGAGTGAACCCTACCATGCGAGGTGGAGGAGAAACGCTTCTCATCCGTGAACATGACTCGCGACCAAAAGTCTAGGTTCTCCTGCAA
Source organism: Coenobita brevimanus (assembly GCF_032717465.1). Taxonomy (NCBI): domain Eukaryota; kingdom Metazoa; phylum Arthropoda; class Malacostraca; order Decapoda; family Coenobitidae; genus Coenobita; species Coenobita brevimanus. The sequence continues at coordinate 28,345,605 of NC_137009.1, forward strand.
ATAGCGTTGAACAAAGGCTAACCTCCCCTCTCTGTGTTGTTATCAGGCGTTTCTTCATTGCTGGAATTCTATGGTGTATACCATTGTCATGCAGCGTTCGCGTGACAGTCTGCGCAGACACATCTAACTGAAGACTGTCCCTTATGGGCACCGCGTTCGTAAGGGGAGTTGGCTCTGCTGCTGCGACAATAACAGATTCTTCAGCCTGGGTGGTTCTTCGAGGGGCTCCCGTCCTTTCTAACATGCACGTATTCTATCTATCTATTGCCAGACGCCTCAATCCCTTTCGGGGTGGCCACAAACAAATCGCCTCCACGTCACCCTCTCCCTCGCCATTTCACTGCCCTGCTCCCAACTCACCCCCCTCTCTCATATACCTCTCTACCCCATCCCTCCATCTCATCCTCGGCCTCCCCCTCCCTCTCCCCCCTTCCACCTCACTCACATACACTCTCTTCGTCAGTCTTTCACCCTCCATCCTCTCCACCTGGCCAAACCACCTCAGTGTATGAAAGTATTCGCCATTAGTAAATATGGCGCTAATAAAAATCAATGCCGAAAATCTAGTTTGGAATAACATTACGAGTATGCATACTTGTGTTTAAATGAATTATATATGAAAATATTGTTACAAGGGCAACTGTTGTACTAAACAAACTACTGCCTATAAAGCTTGTGGCAAAGCGAGACTAAATGCACCTCAAGGCCTGATATCCTAGTTTCACCCCATCACTGCACGGGACAGCCCTGCAGAGGCGATTGCTTGACAGTGGTTCATGGCTCTGCATGGCCAGACAGACCAAGGTTACACAACAGCAACAACAGCTATACATCAAGAGATGGGAATTGAAGTCTCGTGCTTAGAATGACCAGGACTGATTTGTATGTGACCGCCATAAATCAAAACTCAGTTCCTTCCAAAGAAACGTAAGCACACAAATATCCATTCCACTGAGATGCTTGGACACACTGTTTGAAATAATGGGGCACTGTGCATTGAAAGGAGACATGCTGAGACATTCCAAAAAATAGTCACAAGAAAGACAGATTACTAGTTAACAGTTGCATTGCAGAGTGGGTGGGAGGATGGTGCCTCGTTTCAGTCAATGGGGGAGAGATGCAAGCAGAGAATTCAGATGAACATTGGTGTGTGTGTGTGTGGAGAGACAGAGAGAGACCGACGGTTATGAAGTTATGTAGGGGAAACATCATGTAGGCTACTTCATCATAAAACATATGATTTCCATTATTCCTTAGACTCCACCAATCGTCTTCGTCTGGTTTTGAGTATGAATGAGTTTTAACTGTTCTGATATTTCTTAAATGAATATCTTGACTGCATACAAATTATTTTTAGCTGCTTGGATTTTCTTTGAAGCGGTAGAACAGGTCATAGATACTGAGATAAGATGGTTAGCTGAAATAATGCCCGTGTCTAGGGATTAAGACGTGATAATTCACTAGCTCGCCTAATCACACTGATTCATAGCCGAACTTCATATATTCTGTTATGTGCATTTCTGCTATTAGTACTATTATATTTTTTAAGGCACGCGAATATAAACAATTTCGTCATTTAATCAACAGTAAGATTGACTGATACCTACGAGTATGAAAATAAAATTCTCATTTCATTTAACAGTCGGTGAGCGAATGACACTGCTTTGATACTAGCTAAACTCTGGTTGCTCGTGAGAGGTTCGAAACTGTAACCTGTCGTCTGAGAAGGAGGGGCCGAGACTAGCGCCTTCCACATTGGGTGTAGTACGAATTTCTGAACGGAGCTGTACATTAGGATTATTTGGATTTTTTTTTTGAAATTCAGAAAACATTTTAGATAGACAAATGCGATCTATTTTCTTAAAAAATCTTATCTTCAAGGTGTGTTTGAGCAACAAAATATCGATTCATCCTTTGTCATCTGATATTTAGCTTTGTTTAATTAAAAAAAAAAAGTTTTATGATGTGTCAGTCACATTTTGTGAAATTTAGAGTTAGACTGGTTATTTTTAACTATATAATTAAAAAAATTTGCAATTTTGTCCTCATTCTACAAAAAAATTGAAAATGCAAAAGGATTGTATTATACTCAATGATACATTATCGTGGGTAAAATTACTCCGGAATGTGATAACTCAAAGTAGATTAACAAGGTGTTGCAATCATGAAAATAACTTTAAGAATGAAAAGAATGATGAAGCACCATGATATTATATTATTAAGACCAAATAGTTTTGTTACTCGTCCGTAGATTATTAGTTCACAATAAGTAAAAAAGAGAAAAAAGGGTCGCTTCAGAAATTTTAAAAACAGAAAAAAAATGATCTTGGTCCTGTAAGGAGATTTAAAGTAGTTTATCAGTAACAATCGCTTCATGCGGTACTCTAGCTAGCATTTTAGAGGCTCATTGCACCATGTTTCGTCTGACGAGGTCGTCGTCGAAAGAAATGAAAAAAAATCGAGCTCAGGGATTTCATTCTCATCTAATTAAATCTTGAAAATGGGATCCTGAGCCTTTGGTTAAATTGAAATATATATACTCAATATATATATATATATATATATATATATATATATAGAGAGAGAGAGAGAGAGAGAGAGAGAGAGAGAGAGAGAGAGAGAGAGAGAGAGAGAGAGAGAGAATTTTGTCGTAAAAATTTGAGATATTGGGTCAGAAAAAAAAAAAGTAAACACATCAGTTTAGGTCCGTAGATAACTCTTGCGCGACCGATACAATTAATAGCATATAGCAGGAGTACTGACATATGTTACCTTGAGATTCTTTGGAAGACTTTCCCTGTCGTTAATTTTTTTTTTCCCTCAGTATTGGTCTCAATAAAAGGTAAAACACAAGAGCCACTAGTGGACCTGGTTCGATGAAAGAAACCATTATAGGTGAAACTGAAAATGATTTTTCCGACGAGGTGCTTAGAAATTGTTTTTTATTTTGGTTAGAATGCTAATTTCAAAAATTTTACGAATATACTCTAAAGTTTTTGAAACTGTTGTTTCCGAAACTCAGAAAATATTTCATTTGACTAAAGAAAAAAAAAAATCCCATTTCCATAATGGGAGAAAAAAGAAAGAAAATTATTATCGATTCAATTGAGAAACCATCCACCATTTTGAGGTGTTTAAAGAATACATTTATTTTTTTTAATGATTGGTTTGTGTTTAGGGCGAGAACGATAATGTAATTTCCTCCAACGACAAAATTTGTCGAGAAAAATGCCTCTGCTGATAAAATTTAGGAAACATTCTAAATGACAAAAAATGCTACTTAGAAATAAAACGTGGAGAGATGAGAGATGAAATTAATAGCATATAAAAAGAAATTGTAATTGAAGTACGAATCGTAAAATAAATTTAGATCGATAATTATCGACAAAATTGAAAAATGCAGGGGTAGAATAAAAAAATATTTCGAGAAAGTTGAAATAACTTTGAAACACTGAGATTTGAAATAATTAAACCCGAAGAATTTGGTTACTACAGCCCGTAGACTTTTCTTGCATAAAGATTAAAAAAAAAAAAGTTTACCATATTTTCACATGAACTGTAATAAATGAAGCTCTTGATACCGTGGAATTTTTACTTGGCAATTTTTTGTTTTCATTTGTGTCCGTTGAATCAAGTATTGCCAGCCATCATGTCAAAGAAAAGAACCAGTGCCAAGAGAGAATTCTTTACGACTGAAAGGACCGTCATAGGGGAAATCAGAACAATTCTATTGCAGTGATGGTAAAAGCCACGTATATTTGGGTGAAAACAAATAAGCCATTCCAACAAATGTATTATAAATTTGTGGGAACCAAATACTTGTAATATTCAGAAAAGTTTTGAGGAAATAATGTAAACTAGAAAAAAACCAACATTTCTCTTTGAAGAGAGGGGCGGTTGCTTGGTTAAAGCGATAATCTTAAAATTTTGACGAATATTCTCTAAATTAAATGAAACTGTTGTTCTTTAATTTCAGAAAACATTCGATGTGAGTAAAAAATGCAGCAAAAAAATTAAACCCTTTAATAATTCAAAAAAAAAAAAAAAAATTCAATTCACTTGAGAAATCATCCGGCATTTAAAATGATTATTGATTTTTTTTTTCCTTGATGGGTTCATGAAATGTTAAATGTTTAGGGCGAGAACGATAATGTAACCCCAAGCGCCCACTAAATTTGTCGAGAAAAACAACGCTGTTGACAAAATTAAGAAAACATTAGCAAGGACGAAAAAATGCCTCTATATGGAGTGATGAACTAGCACATAAGAAATTGATTCACAGATTACATGGTTCTGTATTTAAAGTGTGAATTGTTTAATACATTTCGATTGATAATTGTTATCGACAAAAATGAAAAATTTAGAGGTATAAGGATTTTTTTTTTTTTATGTCACTTAAGTGATACCTTCAACATCCAATAAATTAAAAAAAAAAAAAAAGCATATTATGCTGGTTCGTCTTAGATACCAAGATATTTCAATGGGAGAAATACCTAAATGGTCTGATAACTTGGGTAAAAGAACAAAGGTCATGAGTCAAATATGAAATCGACACACGAAAAATACCAGTACTGATTTGAAACATGAATATAAATGTTCCTAGCTCGTCCGTATATTTCTAGTAAGAGAAAAAAAACAATCGTGGATGAGTATTTTCATAAACGATTATTAATGTCGGCTTTGAAACTTTTGATATTTTATTCAGTAAGGAGGACTTTTAAATCAGATTTTCAGCATTGAACGTAGATGTCACTTATAGGAGAAAAACTAGTGTCAATTTGGAACTCGGAATAATCTATATTAGCCAACGTACGAATTATTCAAAACAATTATTCCGGACCGATTACTTAAGAGAGTAAACGAAACTTATGCAACTTCGTCCAAAGAGCCATAAATTGGTCCAAAACCGAATGAGGAGGGAAATTCAGGACACACTTCAAAGACTTATAAAATGTTTAGAAAAAATAAATAGCTTGTATAAAGAATTGACATAATATATTAAAAACATCAGTTTGCACTTTAAATAAGTTACAATTTCAGGTGGGAAATGCCCAATTTGCTTTCATACAGGCTTAGGCTAAAAAAAAGGTAAATAGGTTAACTTAGAGTGTATTTTATTTTAATCTATATGGTAAAGGACTTTAAGAGGCGTCTGGACCCACTTCACTGCAATAAAAAAGGAGGGAATATTATACTTTGCACATGGTTTGAAGGAAAAACATACATCTTCGACAAATGTACTCTAAATTTGTCGGAAAACACACCCAATTGTTTCTAGGATTCAGAAAACATTTCAAGGAATAAAAGAATTGTGATCTTGAAAGAAAAAAATAAACAAGTATCATTACATCCGAAAAAAGTGTTAGCAAGTCACGTGTTGATAAATCTCGTTTGATGAGATGGCCAGAGCTAGAAGGGATTTCCTTTTTAACTATATGACTAAGGCTTTGAAATGTCATCTTGAGTCCTTTGATTAAATTTAATATAAATAAATAATGAGGAATATCTGCACATTATGTAGGGTCGTGTGCAAGTCATATTTCGTAGGTTAAATTAACGTGGAACCGTGATAACTCGTATAAAAAATTTCAAGGAACAATAAATTCGGGAAAGTAAAAATCACTGTACGCAGATTTTTCGTGCGCTATCGTCCCTCTCCCCCCCCCCACCAAAAAAAAAAGTACAGATTCCAAGAGTACTGACTTGGAGGGTTATGAAGAACTACTTGAGATTGTATGCAAATTATTTTTCCTTTAAGTGAAGTGACTATTAAATTACTCATTTGACTTCATTCTTGGTCAAAGGATAAAGAACAAGCAATATGTTGACTACGTTGGAGGGAAATCAACACTTTGGGAGTAATTCAAAACAGCTCGACTGGAGAGATGCTAAAGACTGCCTTTTTTTTTTTTTTTCTCAGTGAAAACACTAGTTATGAAACTTTGATAAATGTACTTAACACTTATTTGGATAACCACTGAATTTTGTAAAATTCAGGAAACATTACAAATGATGAAAAAATTCTGCCTTGAAAAATTTAAAAATCTTACTACTTTAAGAGGAGATGAAGTAACAAAATATTTTTGTCACAAGTGAAATCAACCGACTTTGGATGTGTTTATTGAACAATGTTTCGTTTGATGACTGATTCGTCAAATGATATGAAAAATTTAGTGAGAAGGGATTTTATTTTACCTCCATAGCTAAGGATTTAAAATGGCTTTTTCATCATTTTGATTGATTAAAAAAAAAATATTCTAAAAGTACTTGTGCAAAAAACAGTCATACCTTCGGGGGAAAAACTCCGAACCATTATATATCTTATAAGAAAAAGACTAGGTATGGGCAGTCTTAAAAGGATTTGGTTACCCGTCCGCAGATTTTTCGTGTGTAATATGCATTAAAAAAAAAAAAAAAAACTTGAAGGAAAGTTCACATATTCGAACACAAATGTCGACTATGATCCTCTGGATATTTCACTAAGCAAGCATTGTCCGTTGACTTTTTTCATTCATTATAGCTGTCATTTCAAGGAAGAAAGAACGTGCAAAGTGGGATCTTGTTGCGATTAAAAGGACAGTTAAAGGAGTAACAAAAATTTTATTGCAATAAAGCAAAAAGCCGTATATATTTAGGTGAAAACGTACTCAAAATTTGGTGGAAAACATAGCCTATTGTTTCTGAATTTTAGAAAACATTAGATTAAAGAATCCAACTTTAAAAAAATAAACTTCCTGCAATGAGCTATGAAGAAGTAATCAATGATAATCAATTAATCCAATAAAAGGGCTAGCATTTTTGGTGTTTATTTCACAATAGGTCAACTGATGGAGTCGTCGTGAAAAGGGAAAAAATGAAAACAAAATGGGATTTCATTTTCGTTGTTCGACTTAGGCTTTGAAATGGCATCTTGAGGCGCTTGATTAATAAGGGTCGTCTGTGGCCAGTGGTTTTGATCCTGAGGGAAACTCCTCCCTTGGGGTGGTGAATACTTTTCGAGGGATGGCTGGACTACTGTGAAAAAATTGTGAAATGAATGAATGTGTGTGTGTGTGTGTGTGTGTGTGTGTGTGTGGATGCAGCACTGATTAATACTCAGTAATCATATTTTGTCTCTGCTTCAACCTTCGCAGCTCATTTATCTTTTTATCTGTGTTATAAACTAGTTTCCTTCCTTCTTTGTGTTTTTCCCACCATCACCTTCCTGGTAGTGGATTCTGAAAGGTGTCTGGGTTACGATAAATTCTGCAAGAGCTTTTGCGATGTGCATAGGAGGTTTTGATAAGTGGTATTCTGAGGAGTGTTGTTCTACAGTCTTAAGACCAACACTAGCAAACTGTAGTCTGCTCCAGCGCAAGTGTTGGCCAATCAAGTAGCGGAAGGTTTCTCTATTTAGACCTCAGTAACCAATCACCGTTCACCAAAAAATGACGTCATAGTAGTAACAGGCGATGTTTCCACCGCCTGTCATAATTTTCACGACGGTATTGAAGCAGTGGAGGATCACCAAAATATTATGAATAGAAGAAGGGCAACGAACTTCTCAGAGGAAAAAATAAGTGCGCTGATTCATCATTTTTTCGACATTGTATCATGTTTCACCATAATTTAGATGTTTCTTAATTGCATTCGGTAGTTTAATCTAATTTATTTGAACACAAATCATGAGGCTGAAATTTGTAGTAGTACCTGCTCCGATATTTTATATTGGCAACGTCTACAATGGTCCTCTGCCACATGTACTTATTTTTTGTAGAATGCGTGATTTAATTTTAAGGATTTGGGGAATGTATGATTAACATCATTTAAAAAAAATAAAGTTGTAAGGCTTGCCACCCACATTGCGCAACTAAAATAGGAGAATTGACATCGCAGCATAGGGTATGCACTCTTTTTCTGGGGCTCCAGAATATGTACTTAAATGAAAAGTTGCTCTTACTCCCAAAGATGGTGGATTTATGAGGATTTTTGAGCTTTCGGAATCCGCCCCCTGCTTTTTCCACTCTCCAGTTTGGTCGTTTCAAGGGAAAATAAGAATCTAATAAATCTTCTTCTGCAAGACAGACCCCAACACAGTTTAAATGTGTCTGTTTCTTCTAGTCTCCCCTTATCCCTTAAAAAGAGGTAGTAAGACAAAGCGAATGAAGTTTTAATTCATGAGTTAACGTTCACTTGAACCTGTGGCATTCATTTATGTACGATACGTTATATCACGTGGAACCGTGATAACTTGTACAAAAAATTTCAAGGAACAACTTCGGGAAAGTAAAAATCACTTTGTCCGCAGATTTTTCGTGCGCTATCGTCCCTCCCCCCCACCAAAAAAAAATACAGATTCCAAGAGTACTGACTTGGAGGGTTATGAAGAACTACTTGAGATTGTATGCATATTATTTTTCCCTTAAGTGGTGACTTAAATTACTCGTTTGACTTCATTCTTGGTCAAAGGATAAAGAACAAGCAATATGTTAATTATGTTGGAGGGAAAGCAACACTTTTGGGGGTAATTCTAAACAGCTCGACTGGAGAGATGCTGAAGACTGCAACTTTTTTTTTTTTTTCTCAGTGAAAACGCTAGTTATGGAACTTTGATAAATGTACAGTCGACAGCAGAAGTTCGTCCCTCTCAGCGTGCGTGATACGAGCCTGTTGATCTGGGAACACTGAGATAGAGATGTCAGGTATGGTTTAAATGGCTAACATTAAAGAAATGTGTTCGGAGATAAGAACGCATTCCCTAATGATAACATTGAACTGCAGGTGTGATAATAACGTTATTGTGAAATGTATGACTGGTGAATGAAGATTCTTCGTTAAGGACACAGACGCACAGGATTATTTGGACTGGACTGATGTTGGCAGCAAGTATATGAAATATTATAGAACGTTTGCAGTCCTGAAGGTGAGGTTGCAAGAAAACATTGATTACGTCAGTTACACACTAAACAAACACAGAAACTGGCAGGCGTGTTTCGCGAGTATACGGTTTTGCTTAACAAGTTAAATCACTTCCCTTCCTGACCTCTCTCCCCACCCGTTTCTCCTCTTCCCAGTCACGCTCTGCCATCATCCACATCTTGTCGCTAATGCTGAAAATCGAATGCCTGTAGGTAGAGTGTGGAAATATAAAAGTGTTAAATGAGCTTCTTCAACCTCATCGCTATGAAGTGCTATCCATGACGAATATAAATGTTAATAATATGAACAAATCGTCACTGTGGTGGTTAGGAGACATTACTCATCATTTATATAACATATAATCATCGTTAATACAGTGCTCCAACTACAGTACACTCCCTCTCCACCCCCTCTCAGTCTCCTCTCCTCCATCCACTGTCTCCATCACTCCTCCCTCCTCCCTTCCCCCCCCTCTACCAGTACCCCTTGTTTCTAGCTGCAACACTCCGAACCCCTTCCCACGGTTTTATTGTACTGACCCTGCCGGACTTCATTTACTAGTTATTTCAAATCTCTGTTTTCTCTCCCTTCTTCATTTTTGTTTCAGGAACCGAACAATATAACGACGTTTGGGTTATGTTTTTGGATTGTATTCTGTAACAGTGTGTATTATTATTAGATTGGCAGTGGCGGTCGAGGCATTAACACTTCAAAGAACAGTATTCAATGCTTCAATTCTGCCATCATTTTATTACCCCTCCTCCGCAGCCATTAAACTCTTGCTTACACATATTTTAATTATTTAGTCCTTGGTATTGAACACTAAGAGTTACGATGGACATTTTGTAATATAAGTAATCTGGTTACTTGTGTGTAATATAGTTGGCTATATAACGGGGACGAGTATTGTGTTTATAATGTCACTACAGTTACGACTTAAATTCCTGTATATAACTGTATTCAAGCTATGAATAACCGATCTAGTTAGAGGCAAAACGAAGCAGGGTATATTAAGCAACACCGTGTGGAGGGGTTGGGGGTGTTGAGGGAGAGAAACAAGGGGTACTGGTAGAGGGGGGGAAGGGAGGTGGGAGGAGTGATGGAGACAGTGGATGGGGGAGAGGAGACTGCGAGGGGGTGGAGAGGAGACTGCGAGAGGGTGGAGAGGAGACTGCGAGGGGGTGGAGAGGGAGTGTACTGTAGTTGGAGCACTGTATTAACGATGATTATGTGTTATATAAATGATGACGAGTAATGTCTCCTAACCACCACAGTGACGATTTATTCATATTATTAACATTTATATTCGTCATGGATAGCACTTCATAGCGATGAGGTTGAAGAAGCTCATTTAACACTTTTATAGTTCCACACTCTACCTACAGGCATTCGATTTTCAGCATTAGCGACAAGATGTGGATGATGGCAGAGTGTGACTGGGAAGAGGAGAAACGGGTGAGGAGAGAGGTCAGGAAGGGAAGTGATTTAACTTGTAAAACAAAACCGTATACTTGCGAAACACGCCTGCCAGTTTCTGTTTGTTTAGTGTGTAACTGACGTAATCAATGTTTTCTTGCAACCTCACCTTCAGGACTGCAAACGTTCTATAATATTTCATATACTACTTGCTGGTAACAGTCCAAATAATCCTGTGCGTCTGTGTCCTTAACGAAGAATCTTCATTCACCAGTGTCATACATTTCACAATAACGTTATCCCACCTGCTGCAGTTCAGTGTTATCATTAGGGAATGTGTTCTTAACTTATCTCCGAACACATTTCTTTAATGTTAGCCATTTAAACCATACCTGACAACTCTATCTCAGACAGTGTTCCCAGATCAACAGGCTCGTATCACGCACGCTGAGAGGGACGAACTTCTGCTGTCGACTGTACATAACACTTAAGATACCCACTGAATTGTTTGTAAAATTCAGGAAACATTACAAATGATGAAAAAATTCGGCCTAGAAAAATTTAAAAATCTTACTTCTGTAAGAGGAGGTGAAGTAACAAAATATTTTTGAGTCGTGAAATCAACTGACTTGGGTGTGTTTATTGAACAAGTTTCGTTTGATGATATGAAAAATATAGAGTTAGAAGGGATTTTATCTCCATGGCTAACGATTTAAAATGGCATTTTCGCATTTTGATTAAAAAAAATATATATATATTTAAAAGTACTTGTGCAAAAACCAGAGCCATACCTTTGGGGGAAAAACTCCTAACCATAATATATCTTATAAGAAAAAGACTAGGTATGGACAGTCTCAAAAGGATTTGGTTACCCGTCCGCAGACTTTTCGTGTGTAATATACCAAGAAAAAAAAAAAAAAAAAATCACCTTACAGGAAAGTTCACATACTCCAACACAAATGTTGACTATGATCCTCTGGATATTTCACTAAGCAAGCATTGTCCCAGGGTGGTGGCCCATGGCTCAAACGTCCTTGGCCAAAACGTCTGTGGCCGAAAGATCGGAGCACGGGGAGAAACAATTGTTCAAGCAAGCGACATTCACGTTATCCAAAGCAAACCCTATTGTTTATACTGTATGTTCGTGTGTGTGTTTTTTGTTATAACATATCAGATCGCTGCCAATGGAAAATGTTATAATTTTTACGATTATGAATCAAATTATAAAAATGGTTGTGTGAAAAGAACCGACGCTGCTCTCGGTGAAGTTCCAACACACACACACACACACACACACACACACACACACAGGGTTACGTTATACAGTAACTGTATGAAATGATGCAGTGCTCCTTAGGTCAAACAGTATTAGGACACAGCAACAGAGGATTCAGGCACGTTAAACATCAATTAGCTATGCAAAAACAATAATTTAATTTGGTCTATATGAATTCTGTTTCAATCTTTTGAAGCAAATCCAACTAGATGTAACATAGATTGCCACAGGCTGCTGTTCCTCATATTATTACAGTTTAACCAACTGCAGATGTATGTAAATGCTGATACATCTACTCAGTACGACTGATTATCAACCAATACACTCCAGAGATGCTTGGAATATAATTTTTTATTCTCACACTGGTAACCAATGGAACTGAACCTCTGTAACCAATCAGCGGGCACGACACAAATCGTTGCCTTCATTCATAGATTAATACTACGTAAGAGGATGCCAGATACCTCCAGATGTGTCCAGGGAATCATGAACGCAACTGTACAAATTAACTAGTTGAAGAACACAGTCAATTACTTCTGAACTTGAGAAAACATTTTAGGATGAAAAAAAAATGAGACCTAGAAAAATAGCAATAATAATCGATTCAACCGATAAAAGCTGGTTTTGAAGTGTTTGTTGCAAAAGTTTCATCTAATCAGGGTTCGCGAAAAAAGTGAAAAATTTGTAGCAAGAACCGATTTCATTTCAATCTAAACGACGTAGGCTTTGAAACTCATTTTGAGACGATTAAAATTATAAAAATTGTAATCTCTGAACATTATAGAAGGTCGTGATAGACCTTAAGATATATTTTCTTTGGTAAAATCCGTTAAAGTCGTGATAACACGTATAAAGAAAATGGTAAAGCGTTAATCGTCGTTTAAAAATGGAATAATATTTCAAAACCTCACTGGAAGACAGCAGATTTTTCGTGCTCTACAGATAGAAGAAAACTGCAGATTATACGAGCAGTGATATAAATGTTGCCTTCAGATTTAGATTTTTTTTCTTTGAAAGCACTGTTATTTTTTCTGTAATACAACGGTCGTCTCTCTGAACTTCTTATGAGTAGTCGTGTTCTGTATAATTCAAAATAGTTGTAATAGAGTGATGGAAAAATCCGTGTTTTGCGGGGTGAAAAAGCAGAATATGCACCTATAAATTTATTTAAACACGGAATTGTGTTTAAATTTCAGATAATATTTTACAGGAAAAGTGCATATCAAAAAATATTCTGCAATAAATGGAGGTCAAGTAACAAATAAAATATTATCACCACACGTGACATGTTTATTGAACAATGTTTCTTTTGATGTTCGCCAAAAAATTAAAAAATAATTAGAGATAGGAGGGATTTTCCTTTTTTTCTGTATGCCTAAAGACTTAAAATGGCATTTCAAGCTTCTTGATTAAGTTTAAAGAATAGTGGGTTGTTAGCGTAGACCCAAAGACATTCTTCCGTAAGTAAATCTTTCGGAACGATGACACATTAGAAAATTTACGAGGTATTGATATTCAGATAAATAAGACCTCCAGAAGAAGAAAGCCTATGATAAACGGAGATATGTAGGTTTTAAACCTGAAGATTTTTTTTTTTTTACTGAAGTTCGGAATTACAATAAGATTTTTTTGAATTTTTACCTTCGAAGGCACATTGTCTTTTTTTCACCATTCAAAGTATCCATCACTTCAAGGTTAAAAAGAGTACAAAAAAATGATGTTACAACTGAAAAGAACCTTTAAGGAAGTAATTCATAATATTTCTTCAGCAGTGAAGATAAGAGCACAATGTGTTTGGGTGAAACCGCTGAATATAAAACTTCTTTGGAATCTAAATTTTAGAAAAAAAAAATTGAAAGGTGAGAAAAAAGGCAAGCTAGAGAAATTTTTCAAAAATCCTTCTTTAAGGAGAGATGTAACATAAAAAAAACACAAGTAACTGGCTCGTATTACTGATATTTATTGCATAATGATTCTCATTTGATGAGGTTGCTGAAAAAAAAAAATACAAGGGATTTTATTTTATCTGTATGACGGGGTTTCTTGACCCTACTCATTAAATGAAAAAAAAAAAAAGGGGGGGGTGGAATTTGTGCACATAAGAAAGGGTCGTGTTAGTCGCTGACATTCTCGAACGTAAAATCGCCTCGAAATGTGATTACTCGTATAAAAAAAAAAATATCTATGCCAAAATGCTGGGAGTGAGAGCCAGGCAGTATACTACTACACCACAACCAGGGAAAAGTTCTCATTGTCACAGTCTTGGAACGAGGTCCTCCGATTTCCAACCGTGAGTCCGGGAGGATAAGACAATCTCTTGGCATTCGGACAAGTAGATGCACAATCTATCCCCAGCACTTACATGGTTGTCTCATCTAGGGTTATCAGATGGGAATCGAAGGAACTGTCTACAATGTTGCGACAAAACTTTTACCTGGTCGTGATGTACTGGTATGCTGCTTGGCTAGCTCCGCGGAGTCGCAAGTTCAGTTCACAGCATGTTTGCAATGTTAGGTGATTTTTCGTGCTTATAGTACAGGTTTCTCCGGTTGAGACTTGAAAGAAATAAAATGGCAAGTAGATGCACTTAATCTATCCTCAGCACGTACGGGATTGTCTCATCGGTTATCAGTTGGGAATCGGAGGAACTGTCTACAATGTTGCGACAAGATAACTTTTACCTGGTCGTGATGTACCGGTATGCTGCTTGGCTCGCACCTCAGAGTCGCAGGTTCAATTCCCAGCATATGTGCAATATTAGGCTATTTTTAATGCTTATAGTACAGGTTTCTCCCTTCGGTTGAGACTGTATTGAAAGAAATAAAATGGCTCCAAGAAAGAAAAAAAAATAACTGGGAATCCAAGATTTCTCATGGATTGGCATATCAAAAAAAAAAATAAAATGCAGTTTTGATGAACCTTGACAAATAGTTACGTTTTCTTGAGACTGATTTTCTTCACATCAAGCAGAGAGTATTAAATGTTTTTTTTAAATTAAACAATGGACTCAAAAGGGTTAAAAAATACATCCAAGTGTGAGAATGGCACGCGAACATTCTCTTTCTATTAGAAAGTTATATTGGTGATGATAAAATCCTCGTTTCTCATAAAAATGGAAAATATGCTATTTGGAAACATACCCACGTTTTTAAAATTCAAAAATAAAATAATAAAAACTTACTTATTGCCCTATGGACAGGTGATGTTACCATACAAAATAAGTATATATATATATATATATATATATATATATATATATATATATATATATATATATATATATTTATATATATATATATATATATATATATATATATATATACAGAGAGAGAGAGAGAGAGAGAGAGAGAGAGAGAGAGAGACAGACAGACAGACAGACAGACAGACAGACAGAGACAGAGAGAGACAGAGACACAGAGAGAGAGAGAGAGAGAAAGAGATACATACATACATACGTATATTAGCCATTTGCATGTGAAACTTGCAATCTTTAGGGTTGTTTATTGAAACGACATATGTGAAAATTTTAACCTAAACGGGAGTTTTTCATCTTAATGAAAAATTATAACGGCATCTGATTCTTCATAAAATTGGACAGAAAGGGTATTCTATGCCAATCTAAAGGGCTGAGTTAGAAGAAAAAATGTAGTTCTCTCAACCGTGATAACTTGTAGGAAAAATAATGATATAACTTCGAAAAATATAAAATTCCTCGAAAATCTGAGACAAATTATTACATTCCAATCATTCTGTTACTAAGGTCGGTTGATTTATCGTGCATGACATATTAATAGATGAACTATCATTGTCACGTGTGAACCTTTGAATTATTCTTAGCAAGCATTTTCTACTTGCGGATAAAAATAGTTCCAAGTCGGGACTTGTACAGTCGTGGCCATAAAAAATCATCTATCCTCCTGTACCCCGTGCCTCAGACTGGCTCGTTAATGCGCGGCAAGTCACACTGGAATAAGAGGGGCTGAGAGGGAGGGGCCAGAGAGAAAATGGAAGGTGGGTGGGGGAACGAGCGATGGTGTTTGGGTGGAGTGAGAGAGGGGAGAGAGGGGAGGGAGGATGAAATGCGAAGTTGTGGCCACATAATTTGTCTATTTTCTTTCATTCAGGGCATCATATAAAGGAGTTACTATTCGGTAGATAAAGCTGCGTTACACCTTGTATAGCGGCGTCAGATAACAAGCTTTAGATAGGTGGTGATATCAAGAACTGGCTCGTGAGAGAAATATACTGACGTGACAGATCAAATATTAGTGCAGAGCCATCGAGATTGTGTGGACCCAGATTTTCAAAGCGAGGAAGCCAGAGAACGAGAGGACAAGGGCCCGCCTCCTCCAGCAAACCCAGAACGAGTAGGAGCTGTTCAGACGAAACAATCAAACCATCAACAACAGTTACCCCTGTGCCGCGAAGCCTGCATGAGGTTTTTAAGGCATGAGGCCACTGGACTACTTACTAAGGATTTCTTGGTTGCTTTGGCCTAACCAGTGTTGGTAAACACTGACACAGATATATTTGGGGAGTTTGGGTAGGATTTTGTTTATTTTTTCCCTGTAACGGATCATGAGAAATGCCGTTATCATATCCACCCATGAGCACAATATAATTTACTTACCTTTAATGCAGAATTATTCTAAATAGCCTTTTCAATATTGAAATGTCATTAAATAATTATTGAACTGACATGATGACTGTATAGAGGGAGGGTATACCGCGAGGCTGATCATATTTACTTGGACACAGCCATTTCAAAGGTTGCATATAATAAGTTCCAAAATTAATTATATGTAAGGGTAGAGGACGTGTCTTACACACACATTACGGAAGTCAAAGCCATCCAGATTCCATTCTGGGTATGAAGTCAAAATACACGGATAAACACAAATATCTGGCTCCGCACTAATATTTGATTTGTCACGTCAGTATATTTCTCTCACGAGCCAGTCCTTAATATTGCCACCTAGCTAAAGCTTATCTGACGCCGCTATACAAGGTGTAATGCAACTTTACCGAATAGTAACTCTTTTACATGATGCCCTGAATGAGAGAAAATAGACAAATTATGTGGCAAAACTTTGCATTTCACTCTCCCTCCCCTCCCTCACTCCACCCCAGCACCATCGTTCGTCCCCCCATCCACCTTCCCTTCTCTCTCTGGCCCCTCCCTCTCAGCCCCTCTTACTCCAGTGTGACTTGCCGCGCATAAACGAACCAGTCTGAGGCAAGGGGTACAGGAGGATAGGTGATTATTTATGGCCACGACTGTACATATTGTAGACAACAGAGTGAAAATTCTAGTGCAGTGGTGTTAAAAGTCACGTACAGTCACTCATAAAAGAAACGACCCCCCCGGCCAAGACACCTTTCAACCAATATGATATCGGTCCTGGTAACACTGTAAATGACGTCAGGTGTGGGAGTGCGAAGCTGCGTTTGGGGGAAGTTCATTCAAAGTTCATTCTAAGAGTGTCCGGGAGTTTCATTTGGATCATGTGCGGCATTAATGCATAAATGTTCGGGTATGGGATTGTGTTATCACCTGAAAGTTCGTTGTTCTTGTAGCATGAAGTTAATTTTGTGTGAAGGACATGTCAGATATAATGTTTGACTCGAAATGTGGATTGAAGCAGTTTCGTGCAGATTAACTCCGCCCTCCTCTCAAACACCCCTCCTCATCCCCCCATATAGCTGACGTCAAATACACTGTTACCAACACTGAATAACCCGAGTTATATTGCCTGTAAGGCAGGGGGGGGGTCTTTTCTTTTATGACTACACACAACAAAAAAACTATTGTTACACCTTCTGCGCGATATAAAATGACACTACGAATGAAGGTTTTTGATAACAGCTTCCTCCATTGGTATCCCTGTGTGTGTTTGTTGCATATTTATTATAAGCTATATCCATTGCTTCTCCCATGCATATTTCTACCTCGTCCTATTTGGCAACTCACCCACTGTCCGGCTCACCAACCCTAGCGGGACAGCCAGGTTGTTCAGTATGAAATACATCGGACCCCCCCGTAACGATAGTTTTTTTGCTGTGTGTACATTTCGGAGAAAGCGCTTTTCTCAGATGACTAAATTAATACAAACAATACCTTTTAAAATTCAGAAACCATTTCAGAGGATCCAAAAATGTTAAAAAATATAAATATCTAAACGTATAAATCTTGTTACCGTAAGAAATGGTTTCATGTACAGTAAAATATAGTCGATTCACATGTTTAGTATTTCAGGTGTTGATTTTACAACGAAGATCGTTTGACGAGGAGTTCATTGAGAAAACTGAAAATATTAGAGATAGGATTAATTTTATTTTCGTTATGTTTCATGATTAAATTAGACAAAAAGTTATTTCTTTGACAATATATAGGGTTGAGTTAGACGCCAAGATGTAGTTCTCCCAACCGTAAAGGCCGGTTCACATGAGCTGAATCACCGCCGTTTTTTTCGCAGTTTTGCGGGGGAAAATGCCGATTTTCGGCATTTCTCCCGGAAAGGTGTTCACACGTACGGGGACTGCAGAGGCAGGAACGCAGCAACAGTGTTTACAAAGATGGACCACCGTACTCGTTTTAGGTGTGCAGCTCTTAAACTTTTCCAACTTCAAGATGAACCCTCACGGCCGCGATTTAGTTCCTGTGAATAGGCCTTTTCTGTCACTCAGCTTTCCGGTGGCTTCAGGGGCCGTATGCATAAATTTTCTTAAACATAAATCATGTACAAGATTCCTATACCTTTAACTCATACTTAAATAATCATACTTTTATATTTGTGCTTATATCAGATACACCCAAACTGGAATGAACGCTAAAGTGAGATTATTTGTGGCAGTAGTGTAAACAAGATGTATTCGTCTTCGTTCCCAGAGCTTTGCCTTATTAGGTGCTTCCATTTAAATCGGCCCGGCATCTTTCTCCCGATTCCGGCAAAAAAAGACCGACATGTCAGTCTCTCCATACCGGCGAAAAAAGCGGCCGGAATTTCTACCGGGAAGCAAATCCGGCAAAAAACGACCGCGATTTTGCTCGTGTGAACCGGCCTTAATATCTAGTATCAAAAATAATGATGAGGTTTATAACTTCGAGAAGAACTTTCTTTGAAAATATGAGATGTAAATCGTCATTTGGTTACTAACGTCCGTAGATTTATCGTGAATGACAAAAAAATGAAGTATTGTTCACATGAACTATCATTAATGTCACCTGTCTCTTTGAATTATTCACCGCAAGCTTTTTCCACTGATTAGATATTTTTCATTCCTTTGTCCGTTGATTGAAGGATAAGAATAGTTTCCAATCGGAGTTTTTATCGTTCGAGGGCAACTGCTATAGAAGTATTTAAAATCAGTTCTATTGCGGTGATGTCAGAAGCCGCTAAATATGCCACTTGTTAGATTACTAAATGTGTTGGAAAACACGATCAATACGTACCAAAATTCAAGAAACATTTGACGATCAAAAAATACTAACAAAGAATATATATTTAATCATCGTTGCCGTAGGGATAAATATAATCGCATCACAAGTTAAATAAGCTAGCATTTCAGGTGTTAATTACGCAGTAATAATCGTTTGACGAGGACTTGGTCGAGAAAACTAGGAAGGGAGAAGGAATTTTACTATCATGTGTACTCGTAGGTTTTCAAATAGTGTTTCGAGACTCGGCTAAAGTGAAAGAGCAATATTAGTACGTCCTAGGACTGTGAAAACTCGTATAAAATGGAGAAGGTAATAATAGATTAAGGTAATTTCCAGAATATAAAAACGTCACGGTCAGATTTTTCGTGATTGACGGATAAAAGAATATCGCAGATTTCACTAACACTGACATGTACTAATATATATCGTCGTGGGATTTTTATTCTTATCCCATCATGAAGGGTCGATTAATCTTTTTTTTTTTTTTTTTTTTTAAATAGTGGTCATACCCTTTAAGAGATAAAAACAACAGTGCACGTTTCAACATGTCACCAGTGACTGCCACCTCTAGTGATTGTCATAATTTTTTTTTTTTTTTTTAAACATTGAAACTGGCATTCTAAGTTCATATTAACCTGAAAAAAGAAATGTCATAAACACTTGAAGACACCTCCGTGGGGAGAATCACTGAGGGATGATAATAAAATTAAAAGGAGATATTGACAGGCAGATTCACAAGAACCTCGAGGACGTAAAAATATTATTAGAAATTGAGATATAACATTAATAAACAAAAAGAATTTGGTTTATTGACCCCAGATATTTCATGTAAAAATGAAGCAGCTTGTAAAAGAATCGATATGAACTATTATAAATGTCGCCTGAGATTCTTTGGGTTTTTAGATGAGCTAACATTTTTTTTTTTTTCTTCATGGATAAAAAAGTGTCAAGTGTGAACTAGTTACGAATGTAACTAACCTTTAAACGAGTAATTGAAAACATTTCTTTGAGGTATATAAAAGATTTCGATATTTTTGTGAAAATGCGTAAGATGCACCTTTTAACAAATACACGATAAATTCGTTTCGAAGGATATACAATTGCTTATAAAATTCTGAAAACATTTCGAAGAATGAAAAAATGCTACTTGAAAAACAAAATCTTGCCAAGCTGAGGTGAAGAAGTGGTTTGCTGTAGCTAGATCTTATAGCGTGTGTGTGTGTGTGTGTGTGTGTGTGTGTGTGTGTGTGTGTGTGTGTGTGTGTAACTTCACTATTATATGTGTTTGTGTATGCATGTAATTACACGGTAATAGTTTCATTAATCTATATACATCATTGAACCTCAGAGATGAAATTAGCAGAATATAATAAGAAACACCGGCCATCGGAGTGAAGTGGTTTTTCTTAAGTCCGAGGAGTTAACCCAGTCAATCCAATTACGTTTATATATATATATATATATATATATATATATATATATATATATATATATATATATATATATATATATATATATAAATAATCGATTAACCTGAGAAAATAATGTTTATTAAGCAATACAAAAATCTGCACATTATAAAGGATCGCATTAGGTAGGTAAAATCAATTAAAACTGTGATGGATTGTAAAAGAAACGGGTAGGGGTGTAGGATCAAAATGAAATACACAGGTTTCGTGCGTCATAGATTAAAAAAAAATGTAGATTGCAGTAAAATAGATACGATTATTTCCTATGCAAGCAGGGATTATTACATATTTTTTACATCAATGGTAGTCTGAAAGGTTAAAAAAATAAGCCATAAAGCAAATAGTTTAGGAGTAAGTCGAAACATATCAAAACGATTAATTTTAAAATCCTTACCTTTTTCTGTGAAAACGTTAATGATATTTTGAAGAATACACGCTAGGTTGATTTGGATTTTTTTGAAATTCAGAAAACATTTTTAGATGATATAAAAATGCCGTCTAGAATTTTTTTTAAAAATCTTATCTTCAAGGGGTGTTTGAGCAACAAAATATCGGTCAGTCCGTTATCTGATATTTAGGGTTTAATTTAAAAAGAAAAAATGATTGATGAGGCGTCAGTCACATATTGTGAAATTTAAAGTTAGACTGGATACATCTACCAACGCCCAACAGCCCCCTATTAATGCATTTTTAAATCAGATAGATCCGGAATAGTGTATGGATCTGCGTCAAACTGTACACATTCGTATATACCAATACCCAAAATATTGCGTCAAACCGTACACATTCGTATATACCAATATCCAAAATAGTCTTGATATTTTCATCAATATTATGCAATATTCAAGGAAAAATTAACGAAAATGTTAAAAAGGCGCTATCACGCAATTATAAAGAGAAGAAAATTTCCCGGATAAAAATCTTTATCCGGATCAGCACCAATATTTAATGGAGTCTACTCTGGGTCAACAACCGTTGATCTACCAAGTCTCATGGAAATCCGTCCAGTAGTTTTTGTTTATTCCTGCTCACCAATAAACAAACAAACAAGCAGACAAACAAACAGTGGTGAGAAAGTAACTACCTTGGAAGAGGAAATAAAACTGAGGTATTGACAAGCAAATAAACATGACCGATTGTCAAAACCTTTAAAATGACAAGATATGTAATTATTAAACATTAGGAATTTGGTTGCTCAAGTCCATACGTAATGAATGAAAAAAATAAAGCAGTTTGAAGAAGCTTTGATAAGAACGTTACCAGAGATTCTTTTGATCTTTATTTTCGCACGTATTATAGGATTTTTCATTCAAAGCAATCGTCACTGCGTGGAATGAAAAATAGATTAAGGTTTGAACTTGCTACGAATGAAAAAAAAAAAAAAATAGAGCCGTGTTTATATATGGGTGAATATGCAACCTCGATACTTACAAATTAACTTGTTGGAGAACTTGAGAAAACATTTTCGTATGAAAAACGACCAAGAAAAATAACAATAATAATCGATTCAACCTATATAAGCTGGCATTTGTTGCGTTTATTGCAAATGTTTCTTCTGGTCAGGGGGTCGCGAGAAACGGGAAAGATTAAAATCTTGAGCCGATTTCATTTCAATCTACACGCTTGAAACTTCATTTTGAGATTAGATTAAAATGAAAAATAAATATAATCTCTGAACCTGATAAAAGGTAGTGATAGACCCAAAGATAAAATTTCTTGGATAAAATCGGTTACAGCCGTGATAATACGTATAAAGAATATGATAAAGCGTTAATAGTCTTTTAAAAATGAAATAAATATTTCAAAAACACTGGAAGACAGCAGATTAAAACTGCAGGGCCCGTACTTATAAAAACTACATCATAGTTACGTGAAAGTCATAAATGTGAGACTTAGGGAGCACCTCATCGAGACTTTGTTAGGTCGAAGTCACAAGCTGCTGAGTTAGCGATTGGCGCTGCGTAGCACCTGAGAGTTTCGAAAAATGAAGAAAAATCTAAGAAAACAACAGAGAAAAGATGCTACAAAAAATCAGAA